>NC_133971.1:82565954-82872114 GCF_031877795.1 Strix aluco
AACAGTCTGTGTTAAAAATATGTAAGGTTTTTGCTTTCTTTCTTTTTAGGAATATCCATTCATTCTTGATGCCTTTCAGAGAGAAGCTATTCTTTGTGTAGATAATAACCAATCTGTGCTAGTGTCGGCTCATACATCAGCTGGTAAAACTGTTTGTGCAGAGTACGTAATTTTCTGACAGGCTGTAGTAAGAGAATGGTATGATGCTTGTCATGTCATTTTGTTGAACCATCAGTAGCTGTTGTGTCTCAGTTTCTTGATACAAAGTTTGGACCATTAGTGTTAGAACTGAATGGACCACTCCTGAATATAAAAATTACTTATTTTGTCTTATTTAGTGGGTAGTGAAAGGCTTAATTTGTGTTTAAACTTACCTTTCATTTTTAAACAATCTGGTTTTGTTGAGATGTTACTGTATAAATGGAAAGGAAAGCTTCTTCAATACAAACTTTCATGAATTTAGAAAAAAATACCTTTGTTTTCAAGCCCTTGGCTATAACTAATAATGAGTTACTTGTATGTTTGCTTTGCTTTGTCAGAAGCATTGGTTTGATTTAATTTGCAACTTGGTGTTTATCAAGCAAGAAATGTTCAAAAGATAGTGTACATTTTTTGTCAGAGTTTGGTCTGACAGTGAAGTGACTTTGCTGACCTGAGGTGAGATGTGAAATGTACGTGTAGATGTATTAGAACATGGGTTCAAATAATAGTTTGTCATGAGACAGTGACAATTAAATTTTTAGATTTAATTAGGTGTGCTCTGATATCGGTAAAAATCTGTTAATGTCGTCAATGATTTGTTGCTCGCCAAAGTGGCGTACATAGTTGAGTTAAGATTCAACTGAATTTAATAATGCTTCATATCACTCTAGCAGTGGTCTGAATTTCGTATTTTATTTTGGGTTTTTTTTTTTGAAGAGAAGTTTAGAGGAAAGTGATATGCTCTGAAAGTCTTTCTGACAACTTTAATATGTACAATGTTTGAATACAGATATGCAATAGCCCTTGCTTTGAGGGAGAAACAGCGTGTGATATTTACAAGTCCAATTAAAGCTTTGAGTAATCAGAAGTACCGTGAAATGTATGAAGAATTTCAAGATGTTGGTTTGATGACTGGGGATGTCACCATTAATCCTACAGCTTCTTGTCTGGTAATGACAACTGAGGTAAGATCAGACATTAATTTGTGATCTGTGTGTGTTTTCTTCTACCCTTTTTTGACTGAGAAGGTCTGATATTGAAAGGTTAAAGTTATCATCATAAGCCCAGTTAGGGTAGAAAATGTTGCAAGTTCATTATACCACCCTTTAATGTTTTAACTTTTGGTTATTAAATAAGTTAGGTAAATCTCTGTAAACTCATGCTTTTGGACTATCAACAAGAAACTTTCATTCTCACATGCAGAAAGGCAGAACTAGGTTTCCTGAACGCTCAAGACACTGTTTTCTTTGGATAGATGTGAAGTACTGAAAGTCAGTCAAGCTTACTGAATCCTGTAGGGTCAGTTTTTTATTCTAGGGAAACAGAATGGGGAAAGGAAAATCACTGAGTAGTAGTTGAGTGGTTCATGCTAGATGCTAGTACACCAGGAATATACAGTTTTTCGTCTACGGTAACGAAAACTGTTGGCACAGTTGTGTCATATTTCTGTTGTAGAAATCTATCCAGCCATGAGTTGGAATTTTCCTCTTGCTGTCTTTACCTCAAAGGACTAGAGAGTCTTACAGAGAAAACTCTGGTAGGGGAAAATTGGAGTGGAGAGACAGGATGACTTGAATTCTGACAAAGGTTTCCTCTTAATCACAGAGACATTATCTATTAGCATGAGGGAGGAAGGCTTGGCAGAAGTAGATCTGTAGACCTGTAACAAATACGCTACCATGTAGAGGCTGGGAGAAAAAGAGTTTTTCTTTCATGTTCCTTCATTGTTCTTGCAGGGAAATGAGTTCATCTCGTATCACGAGATTTGTTAGATTGCAATCAACTTGGAAGGCATCTCACAGTCAATCTTTAAATGCTTTTAAGTTTTGTGCAAAATAAGATTTCATACTGCCATGCAAATGTGAACCAAAAGTTCTTGCAGTTTCTTACTGACACATCTGTAATATGTGACAGTTGCTATTTCATGTGATGATCTCAGGGTTTTTTTCCTCTTCTAGATTTTGAGAAGTATGCTCTACAGAGGTTCTGAGGTTATGCGAGAAGTTGCGTGGGTTATTTTTGATGAAATCCACTACATGAGAGATTCAGGTACCCTATATGTACAATTTTTCTTTTCAGTAATTTTTTTTCCCAAGAACAAATATTTTTCTTTTAAAGCATTACATCTTTATTCTCTCTCTAAAAATCAGTCATCTTTGTGCATAAATCATTCAGAATTTGTTTTCTACTGAATGTATATAAGATAGTTATTGTGTGTTGCAGTCTGCATTTTCTTTGCCGAGGCAAAAGCCACCTAGAAGGCATTTGTTGTACCCCATTTGTGTAGGGGAAGGTTTTTTGAGTTTTTGTTTTATTTTGTCTTTAAGCATGCTGTACTATGGCATCAGAGCTGAAAAATAGGCTTTAATCACGTAAATTTCCCATGTGACTTTTACACTTTCAGAACGTGGTGTGGTTTGGGAAGAGACAATTATTTTGCTCCCTGACAATGTTCATTACGTGTTCCTTTCTGCAACTATTCCAAATGCCCGTCAGTTTGCTGAATGGATCTGCCATCTTCACAAACAGGTAATGTTTCTGATGGGCTGTACCTCCATCCTTTTTGTTTTGTGGCAAAATACCGGCTCTTTGGTTGATGAGAACTGAGCCTTTGAGCATCTTTTTAGTCATATTGCTTATAAATGATGGTATAGATCGCTCCTGGCTTCTTTGGTTGTATTCCTAGCTTTTGCAGCTATACTGGCTGTTGGTTCTACAAAGCAACATTAAAGCTGTTTCTTTAAAGTTTATTTTCCACACTTATTTAGACACCAGCTTGATTTCAACAAACATTCTGAATTATGAATCAGGATGAACATACTATGATTTTCAGAGGGCTGATAGACAAGAGGTTATTTGGAGAATTTGTTTGAAGAATTCTGTAAAA
Source organism: Strix aluco (assembly GCF_031877795.1). NCBI lineage: Eukaryota > Metazoa > Chordata > Aves > Strigiformes > Strigidae > Strix > Strix aluco. The sequence goes on from NC_133971.1 coordinate 82,569,043, forward strand.
AGGCCATGTGGAAATCAGAAGTAAATCATAAATCCATAGGAAATACTATATATGTATGCAAACAAAGTGAGAAAAGAGGAATGTAAGAAATCTATCCTGTTCCGTAACTGTTAGGTTTATTTTAATCTGTTTTTTTAAGAGATGCTTTTGCAGGAAAAAATATGGGAATTATAATTAGGGAAGTTGATATCCACAAGAGGTTGGTCCGATTTTAAACATACCCCAGAGATTGAATCTTACGTTGTTTGTGATGAAAGGAGTGTAGTATAAGAAATGTCTGTTTAAGCATGGCATAAAACCTTGACTTTGTTTTGCAGACCACTAGACACTGATTTTTTTTTAAAGATTTACATAATATTTAATATTTTAAAGGAAGTGGTCTGTTTATTTTTTTCCTAAACAAGCTTTCTCTGTGCATTAAAACCTTAAATGTTTTTAAAAGTCTACTGTGTGCCTTTTTTAGTTGGTGTAAGAAGTACTGCAGGCTTTTTTACAAAGTAGAAATTAACAGTTTTTCCTTTTGATTTTAAACGGTGTTGAGATTTTGAGTCTGTGTAATAATACAGAAGGAAATATTACCGGTCCTGACTTTTTGTGTTCATGAGAAATAATCTGGCTACAAAAATTCTGTACTTCTAAAGGACTTGCAAACTTTAATTTTCTTAAGCAATGTCATTAGTACAAAATTCATATTCAGGAAAGAAAATTTATCTTGCTTTCTGTGAGTCTTACTTTCTGGCTTTTAGAAATATGTATTTCAATAGTAATGTATTTGATTTTTCATCAAGCAAGTGTTTTTACAGTGCAATTAGAAACATTAAATATTTATGTATATGCTGTTCTTTCTTTATAGCCTTGCCATGTGATTTACACTGATTATCGACCCACTCCACTGCAGCATTATATATTCCCAGCAGGAGGAGATGGACTCCATCTGGTTGTTGATGAAAATGTAAGTGACATTCAGTTTGTTTGGAAGATCTTTTTCCTCGCGTATCAGTCACAAGCTTGGTCTCTTGCAAAATTTGGATTGGCTATGCAAAAAGGATGTTTGTGTTAAAATGAAGTACAAATGGATAGCAATGATCTCTGAATTGCTGTTAGATTTTTGGAGTCTTATAGAAGAGATTGGTTTTATTATCTAATGCAGGTGGTAGTCAGCTGAGTAGTAAGTACTTTGCTGAGATGTCTTAAGTGCCCTCATCCTTGCTTTGTTTCCTAAAATGCGTGCTGCTTTCTGTAAATCTGCAAAGTAGCTGATGTTTCTTGTACTGTTTCTCAAAGGAAAACATAGTAGCATATAAATTTTACTTTGTCTGAGGGGGCAAAATATTTTTGTGTCTAGGTGATTTTGAAGTAATGACTTGTTTAAAATTCATCATCAGCTTGCACAGCAGTAGCTAATGTCACAAACAGTCGTACTGCACTTGAAGCTAGGTCTTCATTGCGCAGTGTAGTTTCATGTAGACGTTCCTAAAAGTCAGTTTTGTTATTGTGTTATTCAGCAGGTCTAGCATGGTTAATGGTGTGGTGGATAGAACAATGAGCAATAACTTCAGAGACACCAATGTAATTCTGACCTGTGACACTGATGTAGTAAACTCGCTAGCTTATGCATTGTTTTTGTCCTTCTGCCTGTAAACATGGGCTAATGGTACTGGCTATGCAAAGCACCAAATATTTTTAAGTGAGCTATGTAAGAAGTAATTGCTTACAAAGATTGTGTTTTATATCTAGGGAGATTTCAGAGAAGATAATTTTAATACAGCAATGCAGGTGCTTAGAGATGCAGGAGACTTGGCAAAAGGGGACCAGAAAGGCAGGAAAGGAGGATTGAAAGGTGAGTTTGAATCCCATTCTAAAGTAACTTTTTGTATAATACAACGAAGTTGTATGTTGTCCTTTTGTCTCAGTTATTCCGTAAGATCTTTTTTTTTCCAAAATAACATTTAAATTAATATAATCTCTCTGCAGGTCCTTCAAATGTTTTTAAGATTGTGAAAATGATCATGGAAAGGAATTTCCAACCTGTGATTATTTTCAGCTTCAGTAAGAAAGACTGTGAAGCCTATGCACTTCAGATGACAAAGTTAGATTTCAATACAGGTACAGATAAATAAAATGCAGTTTTATTCACAATTGTAGTTTGATGTGGAATGTTACTCGGGTTAGATATTTCTAATTCCTGTTACTCTATTTTAAACTTCATTCCTTTCTTCAAAATCCCGTTCACTTCAATAATAGCACAAGAGTTCCTAGGAAATTCTATAATGGGACAAGATGTAACAAGTGTATTTCCCAAAATTTTCATGTTATGTCCATTAGAAAAATGAGTATTCTCTCAAAGTCAAAACAGCTGTGTAACAAACCACTAGACTGTTCTTTCTCAACTATTAAATCCAGTTTTCTTCTTCCCCCTTCTCAAAGAAAAAATCAAAAGTTAAACAAAGAATATTTTTTAGTTTTGGATTAAGACCAAGCTTGGAAAACATTTAAGCTCATTTCTTCTTGGAAATGTTAAGAGTTGTAACAAAAATAAGGAATTTGTTGTAAATCAACATAGCGCTTCATGTTTGTGAACGGTTCAGGGTTCTTGGTTGTTTACTTGCTCTAGCCTTTGCATGTTCTGGTTCAGTGTTGCAAAATAGTGCACCCATTTCTGTCAGAAAATCTAAAGATATGCACAAGTGCAGAGATGCATTTTCATACATTTTCTTCAGTCATATCTTTGAATATGTATTTTTGATATTTGTACTACTTAGGTAGAAAGGATATAAACTTAGAGAATTAGCAGGGAAGAGGAAGAACCTCTGTGTCCATGCAGACAGGGACTAATAGGTAAAAGAGAAATGGGGAGGTTTATGAAATAGGCAGAAAGTACGTAAAACTGAGAAATCACAGTCTTAGAAATAGTTGAAGTTTAGGCTATTCTGCCAAGTTTGTTCTATTTTCCTTTTCCCTGAGCATCTACTGGTTACTGTTAGGCTCCTTCAGGCTCACATTCAAGTCTTGACCCAATGTGGATGGTTTTGTGTGGACTTCACAGTCTTCCATGCTCTTTTTATTGTAAACTTGTAACTATTAGAATGTGGTAACACTTTATTTACATACAGTATTAGCCTTCTCGATTTTGTGATAACGTACAAATTGCCTTCTTAGATGAAGAAAAAAAGATGGTTGAAGAAGTGTTCAATAATGCAATTGATTGTCTGTCAGATGAAGACAAAAAGCTTCCTCAGGTGAGTGGAGATTGAATAGGCGTAGCTACTGCTCTCCTGTTTTCTGCAACTTTTGAGGCTGTGGGTCTTTTGTAGTGGGTACAGAAATTATAAACTGGATATTCTCATTCATCTCCCCAGGTTTTAATCTCTCTTACATTTCTCCCTGGAATTGTGAAATAGGACTCAGTGATTAGGATTCCTTCCAGTTGTGATTCCAGTGAATGACATATGCCAAAATCAACCATGGAGTTCCTATCCTGTGTTTTATTTTTTCCTGATCATGTTTTTAAGTAAATATAAGGGCTTATAAAGATATGTATCTGGGTTAAAACTGTCTGGAAATAGTTCATATGAGAGCGCAGCATGCACTTTATCAGGTATCGGCTGCTGAGCCTTTCAAAAAATTGAATTGATGCATCTGCATTCTAATTTATTGTGTAATGACTAAGCATAATGACAGCCTTTACAGTGGAAAAATACAAGCTTCTAAATGGACAGAATTTTACAGGGTTCAGTACTTTTGCAATAAATACTAAAACTATAATTTATTCCTACCCCCTCTTTATTTATTTGTGTCCATCATTTCTTAATGTAGTTACCTTTATTGTGAGCATGGCAATTTCTTCTTTTAAAAAACAACCATTGAATTTTTGGCCATGCCTATTTGCTTTGGATTCCAGATACCTGTTTTATTTGTGAACTTGAGAAAAATGGAAAATAAGAATCCAGTATATAAGGTGTTACATGCTGGTATTTTTGGTAAGCTTATAACAGTGGCATTATACCCAAGTAATCTGTTTTGGTATCTGTGGACATTATCTCAAAAGCGTATTCTCAAAATTAGGTTTGGGGTGGTAACCAAGTGTTAATAGATTGTTAATGGGAATTATTGTTTTCAAAGAAAAAACAGAGACAAAACTGAGTTTATATAGGTATTTGAAGTATAATGTTTTTAGAATTTAAGAGACGAATTCAGTCATTTACAGCCTGAATTTCCATGTATGGCTCTCGTGGGTGCTGACTTCACTGTTCTACAGCATATATCAATAAATGAAATCACTGCAACTAAAATTGAAACAAAATATATCATGCATACCAGGATCGCTATTTCCAAAAATTATTTTAAATGAGGCAATTTTTTTTGTATAGAGGCAAAGTTAAGTACTAACTGCATGTGTAGATTAGGGCATAGCTTCACAGTTGGCTAACCCAGTTTAAGACTAGTCTATTGAAAAGATTGGCCTCTGGCTTTACTCTTCACATCATCCCTAGTTCTAACTGGAAAATAATACTGAAGGGTTATTTATTGTATTTAAAATCGGGAGATACTGAATTACATGAACACTGAGGGCAGTGTTGAGGTTTTCTGTTCAGGTTTTATTTTTTAGTAATGAATATTAAAGTTTTTTTACGGGTCTTTATACCTTTCTTCCCAGGTTGAGCATGTACTTCCTCTTTTGAAGCGAGGAATTGGTATCCATCATGGTGGTCTGCTTCCTATCTTAAAAGAAACCATAGAAATTCTTTTCTCTGAGGGCCTAATAAAGGTATGTAATTCATGTCCATGTTTAGGTTTTTTCTCTGTTGTGAGTAATCTGAAAAAATGAGAACTGTGTCTTAGCTCAGAATATATGCTAGTATTACAGTGGAGATCTGCTTATGGACTGAAAAAGGTGAAAGACTCATTACACGTGCCAAACTGAAAAATGCTTTATGTTTTGAATGTGATTCTACGCAGGAAGCATAAGGCTTAGTACTTACCAAAACTTTTTTTGAACACTCTGTGAACCATTAAGTAGGCAGTTTTAAAAAGAGCTACACTCATGTGAAGGGAAAGGCTTCATTCTGTGGATCTACATAGTGGGTTCTGCAAGTGCCCACAGCACCTCTGGAAGCCTGTAGTTGTTCCAGTGGCACAGGTTGATTGGTGTAACTGATTGCAGCTCCCTTCCCTTGAGAAATGCAAATATTTCTGTAAATGCCTCCATCTTTACCTGAAAAAACAATTCTTGAAGCTGGTTATTTTTTTTTTCTCTCCATAAGGAAAAGTTTGTAGTCTTTAATACTTTACCATAGATGTCTTATGTTAGTGCACAATTACAGCTCTAGTTTTATGTGTTCCAGATTTTATTCTAAAGTATTTAAACTTATAACGTCTAACTTCAACATTTTCTTCAACTGTTTTAAGATATATTTTGCTCCTATAAATGATTGTAGACATTTACCAGGGTGTTTATTGGTTGCCCTAAGGGACATACGTTCAGATGAAGGTTGTGGGGTTTTTTGGATAGCTAACTGTTATTTTCTTTTTGCAAACTTTGAATGTGGAAATTAACAATTATTTTTCATTAATATAATTTGCACTGCCTTGTGTTTTGTTTTGGAGTCTTTCACATGGTCCCATCTAACTAGTTTTCATGTTTTCCCAAAGGAAATAGGGGAGGGGCGGGGAGAATGCTTTTTGTGCAGTTTTTAAATATTGAATGCACCTATGTTCCTGTGTTGGCTGCACATAAGTAGTAAAATCTGGAGAGGTTTTGTGTAGTAATCTCTGATGATTTGCATGTTTGCTTAAGAGTGTTTGGTTTTGCCTGCTTAACTTTAGTCTGTTTATTTAGGCCTTGTTTGCAACAGAGACTTTTGCTATGGGAATTAATATGCCAGCCAGGACTGTGCTATTTACAAGTGCCAGCAAATTTGATGGAAAAGATTTCCGATGGGTAAGTGAAAAATGGGTTCTGTAGAATAACTGAATTGCATTATTTAAACCTTACTAGGATTAAATTTAGTTGTGATGTATCCACTTCAGTGTAGTAGAAAATATTTTTTTCTTTCAAAAATCTTTCTTTGTTCACTAATCCATTTATCATTAGTGTACAAATTCCTGAAGACAAGATTCCTCAGATTATGCATGAGATTATTTAGTTTAATAAGACACAGCAAAAGGACATGAAACACAGGTTAGTGGTGGACACTGAATTAGACCAAGACTTCTGCACAACTTGTCCAAGACTGTGTGACCCAAGCATTTTCTTCTGTGTCAGAGAAATGTGGAGAGTAAGTGGGTTCAGTATCATATCATAATGATTGCTAAATTTAGGTTTAGACAGATGCAAGAAAAGAGATCATTTACCTCAGGAGAGTATTGATTGTTCTGTTCCAGCATAGTATTTTGGGTAGCCCACAGAAAGACACAAATGTGCAGAGGGAGAGACACGTTAAAACAGCTGAAAAACAAGTAATTTAAAAGTTTTAAACATTAAAACCAGGTATGTGATTCACATATAAATAATAATAAGGGTGTACAAGTCATCCCGTTATAAATAAGTGTCATGGTTCATCTTTCAGAGATGGGAAAACTGAGGTAAACATGACAAGTGACTTGACATGCATTATGAAGTAAACATCTTTTCAATCTTAGTTTAGGCTGTTCAGTTTCACTGTGCGTTCAGTCTGATTGCATGTCCTTAAGGTATATGTGAGAACTGGCTACCTTTGAGGTATTAGATATGTGATACTCCTGCTTTTGAAATGTTTTAACACAGTTTCCTTAAGTAGTTTTTGAGATCTGACTTAAAGTGAATGTAAGTGCCACAGATTACAAAAAAAAGGTTTTATAACTTACTGAGACATAGGGAGCCACTTATAGCTGGCTCTTGTCCATGTCCCAGTTCTTTATAACCTCTTCGATTTCACTGTTAGTAGGCATAGAAATGCTGCTTCTGCTGGGTATCAGTATTTTAATGTTACATCTGAATAATTTTAATCATTTGAATGAAATGATACATTATTTGAAGATGGTGAAGATGCATTATCACCATGTATAAGATGTATTATAGTTTAATAATCTCCACCATGCCCAGCAATCTTCTATCACATAAGACATAAAATGTTTTTTGTACTTATTAAAATGATACACAGTGTTACAGAAATCACTGTAGCTATGGGAGCATTAGTTAACGCTGCTGACATACATTGTTCATAGTCATGGAATCTGTGAAAAGTTCATGTCGTAGATAACTCTCCTGATTTTTATACATCATGGTCATTTACTGCATAATTGTAAATAGCACTTTATATGTTCTTGCTATTTTTCTGATGTTTGTTAAATTTTTTTCTTTTTCTTGTTTTATCCTAGATATCCTCAGGTGAATACATTCAAATGTCAGGTCGTGCAGGACGTCGAGGTATGGATGACAGAGGAATAGTAATTCTTATGGTGGATGAAAAAATGAGTCCAACAATTGGCAAGCAGCTCCTGAAGGTAGGAGAGAAGTTAACTTTTTTTTTAATCCTCCCCACTAAGGTGATTCTCATTTGAATAATGTAACATGTAAAATTGTACACCTAGAACAAAAGGTATGTAGATCATGCAAGTAGGAGGTGCATGGGCTAAAAGGATTATGGTTTTCACTGCATTTTCTTTAAAGTGGGAGTTTCTGTTGTGAGACAATATTAGAATACCAGTATCATCCTTCTCTGTATAAAAGGAAAGGTAGAATTACATTCTGTTTTCTAGTGGTTTCACTACTGCTGCAGCGTTCTGTTCATTTCTTGCTGACCACAGTCAGTTCAAGGATATTGCTGAACTAGAACAGGTTATCTGAGCTTTCAGAAGAATTATTAAAGGCTTGGTTCTGTGGTGAAATAAAACTTTGTTAATGGACTTTTCAGTGTAATAGACAAACTGGATAAAGACATGCAAAAAAATGAGGTACATATAAATAAGAGTGAGATGGCTGTCAGCTAAAATTAACTATGGAGAAATTGATAGTGCTTGTAGGAAACTGAGGTTTATAAATCAAGAGACTGAAAAAAAATACTCTTGTGGTTGAGATGGGCATTAGATTATAGGGCTTCCTCACATTGTAATGGAAGTTGTTACAGATTCAATAATACCCTCTTGCTTTATAGTTTGAATGTGAAACATTGGACTCATTACACTTCTATTTAAATTACATGGCAAAAATCACCATAATGAAGCATAATATTCTGTTCTGTGTGTTGTCTGTCTTAGGCTGCTTACAGTAATTGTGTATGCATGTTAAAATTGAAAACTTGGGGAGTTCCTCTGCACGCTGTTCGGGAGCTTGTAGTCTTGGTACAAATAGCAGGTCATTTGTGTTAAAATGACACTTAAGAGTATTATTAGAGTTTGTATAAATTGTGTTAATTGTACCTTCTTAAAGTCAGAATTTTCGTGAATGCTATGTTATGGCTAACTAACCACAAATTAATAACATAAGTTTCAAAAATATTGGAACTCGTTCATATATGGTAGCATTAGGTTTTGAATTTACTTCTTAGTCTTGATTTGATTTGTGTTTTCTCAGTGGAATGGATGTATATTTGTTTACATCCACACTTAATGTGTGTGTACATCTCTGAGATGTGCGAAGGCTAAGTATTTTAAGTAGATTTTTATACGTTTTTAAGTCTCTAAAAAAAATAGATGTGATTTTGTGGCACACTTAATTTAAATAAAGTCTTTATACCATTGTACTTCCACAGCTGAAAAATTAAACAGCAGGAGATACAAAATGAGAGAAGAAAAAAACAGTCCTTATAAATACCATTAATTTTGTGAACTTGTAATCTGTAGTTTATAAAGAATATCTCCCAAAGGTTAATTTATTTGAAGTAATAGTAAATAGCTTAAGAAAAATTGATCTTTCAGTTATTTATCTTCAGGCTTTATGAGATTACTGTATAAGCTCAACCATTCAGAAGGTGTGTTTTTAAGTTTGTAAATTCAGTAGTTTGAGAACTGTAGAACTCAATCTTCATGAAGTATGAAGAAAAAAGGAAACAGTATATCACCTACATCTTTTTGATAATATCTTGATTTGTTGTCTAGATTTTAAGGAAATAATAAAGAATATTTCCTTTATTGAAACTATAAGCCCTTTGATATTTTTTTTTCTACCTTTTGAATTATAAGGAAACAAAAGGGGAAAATAATGGGAAGGTTTTGGCTTTCCATAGTATCACTTGGTTCTTCTCCACTGATCTAAATACATTAATGTATTTCATTAATTTTTCACACTACTTCACTTGTAAGCAAGGACCAAATTTAAGATTTCTTTGAAAAAGATTAGAAGGGGCTATAATGAAGGTATTGATGCTTCTGTTACTATTCAATCAATTGCTGAAAAGGCAGTAAAAGTAGTCTTTTTTATGAGATGAGCAGTACAACATAAAAAAATACTTCATATTTTCCCTTTTAAATACAAAACACTTTGAGGAAATTTTATGTCAAAGCAGGCCAAGAATGTATACAGACTAACATTTCTTCAATATTGACATTTTGTATACATCGTTAAGTGTGTCTGAATCAGCTTTTACTTAGTAACTGACAGTGTAAATAAAAAAAATCTGTAGTAAGATCATGATCATGTCTTGTGGTAATGTTTTGTCGCCACATCAAGTATTGTGGCTTTGCTCCAGGATAACCTAAAGATCTATAGGGAAAACTTCAGGAAAAAATGCATTAGCCATACTGAGAATGATAGGACATTTACATAGGACATTTTTATCGTAGCTCTTCAATCCTAATGCATGTCTGATCCAAATGATTTCCTGAATACTGAGCAAAATGTCTAGGAATAGTGTTATCAGCTGCTGTTAAGTGAAGTGAGAGCTTTGAGTACATTTCAGTACCAGCAGTATTGCTGCAGCTGTGCTGTTTGCCTGCCACTGTTCATTGCAACATTGTGTACAGTACTTCAGACTTCAATTCAAAGTTCAAATCTTAGATGGAGTTCTTCCAAGGGATATTTGTAAATATTTCTTAAACTTGGTAATGTACATTTGTCTTCTGGAGTGTAACTAGGTTTTTTTGTTTATCCTTAGCATTTATTTGACCATTGAATATTTAGTAAACTGGTGATTTGCACGAATCTATAAACACAATGTTTGATAGATTTCTGAAGACAGTAAATTACAGTCTTACATTTGCATAATACTAAAAAATGTTTGGTGGGAAAATTTTTTTTGTTTCCTTAATTAAAATCTTTAGCTACATTGTGTTAGTTTAGGTAGAAAGTGGAAAGCTTCTCCTTGATGCTAGATCATCTTTGAAACCAGAGCAGCATCTTTCTGGTTGGAATTTGGCCATGTTACAAGCATGTATTCCTTACAGAGCCAACTGAGTTACTGAGCAGTGGTAATCTGTTTTGTCTCTAAAAGACAAAAATCTTAAGCTAATTACATTGCAGAAATGAATGATTGTATAATGAAAGAAAATGTGCTAATGTAAGTTAAGTTTTTGAGCCTTGAATTTGGGTGTATCAGTTCTTTGCATCTACTTATTCCTTCACAGGACAAGCTAGATGGACTGAAAAATTGAAAGAAAACATCCATCTAGCCAGATAAAATACACAGTATTATGCTTTCCTTGTCATTTGTGTATGGAACATAAAGTGCCTCGATGCCAAGCTGTAGGAGATAGTCCACTAGCTACATCTGACTCCTTGGCTGGGCCTTAATTTGTAAAGTTGGCAGTACTGTGCTTGTTTGGCACGTATGGTGCTATTAGAAATCTGTCTTGTCTTTTTGAATTTTATTTTGACTTTCAGGTTGTTTATTGTACTAGGCAAATGAACAGGATAGCGAGTCAGACAGCTTAATACTTTTCTCTAACTTTCTGCCTGTTTGCACAGCTCTCTCATATGACGATTGTGCAGTTGTTAGAAAGTTTCTTAATTTTGAAAGGACAAATCATTGTTCCCTTATAACTGAGGCAGCATCTGTGTTTTAATCATCTGCTCTGTATCAGATATGGCTGTTCCTTTCAGACTCCCAAGTACAAAGAAAATTCTACTTACTGTGAAGAGCTATATTTACATAAAAATAAATACATTTATGCTGATTGGGAATAAATAAGATTGGAAATGGTGAGGTGATGAGAAGCTTCAACTGCAGGAAGAGGAAGTTTCTGGACAAGGAGCTATGTGATGAAATTGCTGGAAGTTAGTATTTTTGCATAATCATAGCTGCCTGTCGGCAAAGCAAAATAATAATAAGGCTTGGGCACCAGCGTAAGTTTCTGTGGATTTCTAACACAGAAAGTGTAACAAGCAACTAAAACTTTTGCCTGGGTCATGAGAAATGCCATAGTTATCTAATGCCATAAGAAACTCTGATAAATCAGAATTCTGTGTTTTAAAATAAATATGGGTGTGTATGCTCTTGAATTGGGTTGAAAAATAGTAAAACTTTTAAAATTACCTAATGTAAACACATAGATTCTGTTTGAGTGGTTGGGTTTTGGGGTGATTTTTTGTTATTGTTATTGCTAGGTAGATTTAGGACAGTCCAAAACTGTTATTAGTCTTTATTACCCTTTAAAATACCCATATGTACTAACATCATACTCTTGAACTTATTAGTGTGTTTTTGTTTAACTGATCTCATTTGACTAATATATAGAAAACCCTTCCAGTGAATGGGAAATTTTTCAGGTGGTAAGATTTATTCTGTTATACTGAGTTCTCATTTTGTTCTTATAAATGGTACTGAATTTTTACTGTATGATCAGGCAAGAAGCATGGGAGCAGAGCATCAACAGAGCTTCTTTTTTCAAATGAAATGCTTAGCACAGTCGGAGTAAAGAAACAGAGGTTGTTTGCTATGCATGGCTGTCACGGAAGTCAAGAATAGGGAGCTGCTGACAACCTCTATCAGGAAGCTCAAGGTACAATCAGATGCAGGCAAGAGTGTAGCAGTTCTTCAGTGCAGTGTTTGGCAAAATTGCAGCACAAGCTTTTTTGGCGAGAGGGTATCCTGATATGATGTCTATGAGTAATGTTTTCTTGTGCAAAATGTGGTGGCCTGTACTGAAATTGGTATGGAATGATACGGCTTACTACCTCACTTTTATGATAAAGACTCCACAGAATCTTTAATACTGTGGATTGTCCACATCTTTTAAAATGGTGCTGTATGCAGATTTTCCATTTACTTCTCCCCAAATGCATTAAAGATGTTTGTAGAGAAGCAAACTGGTATTTCAGTTCATTTTCCTGTAACTTGTGAGTGAGTAGTAGTAACAGTTTTCCATTTGATCTTGTTGTTTGGAACTATGCACAAGACAGCAGGTGAAGCCTTCTAGTGAGACTGTCTTCTGTGAGCATTCTGTCCCTCTGCAAACATCATCATAACATGCCAGCTTAATTATACTATTGTACTTTGGTTTGGTTCAAAGCTTACTCATATGGAAAAAACAATAAATGCCTCAGGATTTTAGAAATTTACTAAAGCCTAGTTTGGGAGAGAAAGAGACGTCAGCTGGAGGCTGGCACTAGCACTTTTTGGAAAAGGTGTTACAAAATCTAGATGAAGTAGGTTGTCACTGGTGATTTGAGGACGGTATAATGTTCTTTCTAATCTAAAGTTGATACATAGATGAGAATATCAATGAAACATTTTGGATACTTTATCAAAATTTAGATAAAAATAATGTGAAATTTTTATTTTTATTGTAAAACATTTTTTATTGTCAAAATACCCTTTTTTATTGCCAAACTTTTCTTGTTCTTATGAAGCTTGCACTGCTGAAATTTTCCAGGCTTCAATTCAGAAAGGTACTTAATTTCTAACCTTAATTTAAAATCTGCTAAAAGTCAACAAGATTTTAGCATGAAATTGTGGAGAGAATTCAGCTGTTTTAAGGGAAACAGATAATCAGATGCCATTGTGAACAGGGTCACAGTTTTGTAGATAATTATGCAAGCCAGCAGATAGAAGAGAACCGCAAATGGTTGTTCTTCCTGCTGTTCGCAACCAAAATGTGGGAAGATGGGGTGCATCAGGTAGCATGTAAAATCATTTGTCACTCTTGAACTTCACATTAGGCTTTTCCAGAGCCAGTAGGACTAAGCTAACTGGTGTTTATGAATTGCAGTTGCTGCCTCTTAATACCACAAGTCACTTAAGTTTTATTAGGTCAGTCTGTGGAAAGCAGTTTCCCCTCAGCTGACAGATTTTTCGGAAATTTTCTTTTACTTTGGTAAACTCATCACTACAAATGTGAATGCGTTTTGACTGGTTAAGCTAGATTTTTTTTCTTTGCCTTCTTATTCTTAAAAAAGGTAAGTGGAAGATGAACGGAAGACAAAGTTCCTTTTTAAAATTTATGTTAACTTTTTGTAGAAGTATATGATCTTTGCTAGGGCACACATCTCCTTTAAGTTAAACATACTGCATATTTATTGAAGTTGTAAATTGCCACATCAGTGACCTGATACCTGTAGTAGCAAATCTGAAACCAGTGACTGTTGAGGATCTCGGCTAGCTTCTAAGTGCAGATATAGATACCATTTGGTTTTTTGCATTTCAGCATTCTCTGAGTTCATCCAACCTAGAAGGAGCAATATTATTTTCTCAAATGTATTATACAGTTATAGTGTTAGCAGGCTAGCTCAGGTCCAAAAGAATCATTGCACAGTATGGGGTTGAACACATGGTGAGTTACCTTTCCCCCACTGTCCATTTGTGTTTTTTGCAGAGCAATTCCTGTAGCAGTGCTATGATCCTAGTTTGGGGAGGGCCAGTTTCTAAATTTTTAAGTTAGTATTTGCTTGAGAGTTTAAATATTGTTTTGTTGAATGGGGATGCCTTGGTACAACTGTGCAGGGTTTTTGTTTATTTTTCTGTGTTCAGTTCAGAAAGAAGACAAAAGGCTTAGGGGAAGAAGAGAACTTGGAGTTACCAGCCTGAAGTAAAACTAAGGATGGTTACAATGGTAGGACCCTACTATATTAGAGAGAGTAAATGACTGAAAAGTTCAGTCATTCAGAACTAACTTCAGACGGTGGTAGTTGCATGCGAGAGAAATCGAGATAGATTTTTTTCCTTTTAAGTCTCGGATTACAACTGGAGCATTTGTGGAACCAAAACTGGAGGTATTTTCATCGGCAAAGCCTGCTAAAGCAGGATTTTGCCACCCACAGTGGCTTCTGGTTTTGTTTTTGCAACTGGTTTTGGGGCAAAGCAGTTAGCTAGATTGGTAATTAATTTGTGCTTAAAATAGCTACTTACCTTGTCTCTTAAAAGTAACCCTGCAGAAGGGGTTTTTGTAGGTTTTGCAATCATGCCAGGATGGCTCAGGATAATCCTGTTATCGGTATAAATATACAGTCTTTTTTGGTATTTCTGAGAGAGATCTGCTTATTCATGTGGTAACTGTATCATTGATGTGTGGAAAAAATGTGTGCTGTTAATTACTGTTTCACTAAAGGCATTTCTGTGTCTTACAGATTATCAAGCAGTCACTTGCGTTTTTATTTGATGAGGTTTTTCATAGAAATTCATAATGGCGACTGTCACAGACAGCTAAATGTACTTATTTCCCCCTTATGAGGAAAAAAGTGAGAGACCTTTTAAATATCATCAATGTGTTCTGTTTGCCCTTTTTGTAAAGCGGTTCTTTGTTTCCTCTTTGGAAACTCATTCATTCAGCTTATTTCTGGAAACACTGATAAACAGATGAAACAGTCAGTGGACCAAGTGGTGTAAAATATGTCCTGTAGTGTATCTGATTTGTGTAATTATGAAAGATACTTCATTGTTGCTTTGCAAGTTGCCTCTTGCATCTTTGTTAGCTTGTAATGTCCCTCAGAGTTAGTTTTAGACAGTATTTGCCATCTTGTATTCTGTGTGAAAGCTTTGTACACGTTTTCCATGAGAGGCTGGAAAGCAGGAAAGTTACGTGCAAAATTTGTTCCTCTCTCTGCATGGGAACAGTTTTGAAAATGTAAATATTTTTCTCCCACTATAAGAGAGAACAGAGAGAGTAACCCTTACCAAATGTACATCTTGCTCAACACTACGTGCCATAATGCATCAATGACAGCTCTCACATCTCTGGTTAGACAGAGCTTCCAAGTCTTAACAGTAATTAAAAAAATGTGAAAAAACCTTGTGAATATCAATTCCAGACACTAATCTTCCTCCTCTCCAATCTTGTATCTTTCTAGTTTATGTAGGCAAGAAATGGTAGGACTAGTAAATGCTGGTTGTGTTAAGGAGAGACTCCACTCTGAAGTTGTTGTCAGTTAAACAGGGCACAGTGTATAGCTGCTATAATTTTCAGATAGATCTTTACTAAATTATTTCTGTAGTAAATTGCTTATGGTCATGTTCTTGATTTTTAACATTATCAACTTAAACCAATCATTCCTTTGCAACCCAAATCTTGGAAAACTTGAAAGGATGCTACTGGTAAGTTGGTTTAAAATTTCTCAAGAAGTGAAGTGGTTGCAAGCACACAGAGTAGGTCATTAATTTCTGAGAACTTTAGTTGATATATCCAGGCTGTTCTCATGTATCCAACCAGTTCCCATCCAGAGTTATGGATAAAACAGCTCGCAAAATTGTTCTGTTTTTTTTAAAAAATATTCAGACATACATCTGTTGCGACTGTCTGTTGAAGATTTGGGGTGTGGGGACTGCCCTCTTTGACGGGCTGAGGAGGAGGATTACTTGCAGAAAGGAGGCTGGGAACTGGTAAGGTAGTTCTCCAACAACAGTAAAGTCATGGACACAGCTTGTGTTTGACTTCTTGATGCCTATTCAAGGCAGTCTTTCTCATCAACTTTTGTTGCAGCTCTGATCAATTAGGCTTTTGCCCAGTCTTCTGCTTGACTAGTTGGTAGTTCTTTCTTTCTCTAATATGGAGCTTTTTCTCTGGAGACCGAGAACTTGAGGCAGATGATTGCATACCCTAGCTTGTCAGAGAGAAGATTGATGAGTTGTTATAGGAGGATCTATGGTAGAGGGTGAGCTAAATGTCATGCACATACTTTACAGTATTCTTAAGAAAATAAGAAAAGTAATCATTCTGGGAGCTGGTGGCACAGGGCCTGAGTAGAGAAAGGGATTGCAAGAGGAGCAAACTGTCAAGGAGAAGATCTAAGTTAAACTGATTTGCCTCCTTCTTCTTAGCAGCAATCAAAATCCAGGATAGCTGAACACTTTGTACTGTGTAGGCTTTTTGAGAGCAAGTTAGGAAACAAAGGCCCACCTTTTCTATTTTCCTATCAGTAATGTATCCCATCTTTCCCCCCCTCCTGTTTTTCCCTTCCCTCCACCAGGTGTCTTTAGATAACTTCTAACTGCCTCTTCAGTAATCATGCCAATGTTTATAATTTGCCAGAAAAGGCTTGAATGTCTACTCATGTTTTGTGTGTACTTAGTATAGAAGAACAACTGTGGTTTGCTATAAGGTTTCCTAATGCAGCTGCAAAATCTGTATGTTGCTACTAGGAAAATGAAGCAAGGACATCTGGGTGATTGCTGCCTGTTAGATGCGAGTCTGTTGACAGCCTGGGGTAGTCTCTAGAGACTAATGCATGTTGCAGAATTCACTGGCTGTGCTGAAGGTATACTACAGTAAATCCACTATAGATCTCTTTAATTTGGAGAAGCAACTGTTCCGGTTTTCAAAAACAAATAAGCTGATCTCAGAACTTTTTATTTTGAATGTAGTATTGCCTAAAGAACAACACTGAGAAAACAGGAATTTCTGAAACTTGGAGAAAAATGTGTTTATGAGATGAAGGAACAGGAACAATTCACAATTTTTGCCAAAACAGGATTTGTATTTTAACTGTTTGGTCTTAATAGAATGATCTTATTTTCAAATTGTAAAATGATGATCATGTGTTCAAAATAAAAATTGCCACATCAGCAACTGGCTCAAATGCTGCCTTTCAAATAAGTCTGCTTTATATAATCTTGGAAATAGTTTGGCGGTTTTAGTTCATTTTTAAATCACTCCTTCTTCACAGTTGAACTGTGCTGATTTTAAAAAAGCCATTAAAGTGAATCCGCAGGAATTGTTTGGTCTTTCTTGGCATGTTCTGTACCTATATTATAGTTGTATAAAGTTCATTGTTTTCTCACTTCATGATAGGATTTAAGTGACTGTGTGACCCTATTTTATTCTTTCAAATAGTTGATAATCTTGCAAGCACACAGCTAAATTATGCCTTAAAGCTATGTAACATTGTCAGGAATGGAAAGAGGAGTTCACAGTGTGATCAGAGCAGTCACAGCAGCATTTTGCCAGATTTCTGCTGATCTGTAGATACACTGGTGACTGTAGCCAGCTGGTGGGTGTATTCCAGCTGCTTACTTGATGGCTGGATACAGCAGTGGATGTTGCTGTAGGAAAGAATCTGACCCACCGTTAACTGACACTGGCATAATTGCTGTGCTGTTCTTTAGTAAATGCCATTCTTTAAATGGCATTGTCTGTTGTGCTTAGCAGGCTTTTTAGGGAGTGGTCCTTTCTCTTTCCTAGAACAACTCATATATTTAGAAAAACAGACACATAATCCTTTTATTAGGTCTAAGGAAAAAGCCTTGTTAAACATTGGTTACCATCAGCAGCAGAAGTTCTCTCATCCTTTGGTGTATCAGACCAGAGACAGCTGTAGAATCTTGAGCTTTCCTCTGTATGCTGCAGCTCAGCTGTTGACATCATACTTATTGACACTTTTCTGTTAGTATAAATCCGTTTGCAGTAATTTCAGAACTGATGGTGTTATTTCAAATACACATTTCATGATCTAATTTAAGAGGTATTTCTGTTATGTGGTACATGACTTGAGGTGAAAGCCTATGTGTGTATTCTCACAGATGTAAGCTAGAATGACTGAGTCTCTGGCCATGGAAAGCAAAACATTAGTGTATGTGATTTATCTTAAACCTGGTTTACATGTATTCATGTTGGTACTTCCTTAGTATAAACATATGCTGAAGGCTTCTTGACGAGACACGTAATCTAAATTCAAGACAAGTGGTATACCCATCAAAATAGCTCCTCGTATAAAACACTGCATCATGATTTATTTGGTATGTTCTTATATGCTGCAATTAATATTTTTTAACTGGACGGTACTCTTGGATGTTTTTCAGGGTTCAGCTGATCCTTTAAACAGTGCATTCCACCTGACGTACAACATGGTATTGAACTTGCTTCGAGTAGAGGAAATTAACCCTGAATACATGTTAGAAAAATCCTTCTATCAGTTCCAACATTACAGAACTATTCCAGAAATAGTAGAAAGTAAGTATTACTGTATGTTGTACTTACAAGAGTCGATATAAAAGGTGCTGCACTGTGAGATTAGGTAGTTACACTTCATCACTCTTAGAAGAGTTTATACCTGTGCAGTTCTTGCCTTCCCTGCCAACAGTTGCCACTGCACCATTTCCTGTTATGTTATAGTTTCAGGAAGAGTAATTTCCTCTTGTTCTTAGGACCTTTATTGATATGCACTGTCAATCTATGAAGAGAGCTTTCCTCACTGAGTCAGACAAGAATGGTTGTTTTGCCAGCATTCTCCTGGCAAAACTGGCTGCTCGAGGCTTGGATGGGCACACACTTTGCTGGGTAAAAAACTGGCTGGATGGCCGGGCCCAGAGAGTTGTGGTGAACGGAGTTAAATCTAGTTGGCGGCCGGTCACGAGTGGTGTCCCCCAGGGCTCAGTTTTGGGGCCACTCCAGTTTAACATCTTTACTGATGATCTAGATGAGGGGATCGAGTGCACCCTCAGTAAGTTTGCAGATGACACCAAGTTGGGTGGGAGTGTTGATCTGCTCGAGGGTAGGGAGGCTCTGCAGAGAGACCTGGACAGGCTGGAGCGATGGGCTAAGGCCAACTGTAGGAGTTTCAATAAGGCCAAATGCCAGGTGCTGCACTTGGGCCACAACAACCCCCAGCAGCGCTACAGGCTTGGGGAGGAGTGGCTGGAGAGCTGCCAGTCAGAGAGGGACCTGGGGGTGTTGACTGACAGCCAGCTGAACATGAGCCAGCAGTGTGCCCAGGTGGCCAAGAAGGCCAGTGGCATCCTGGCTTGTATCAGGAATAGCGTGGCCAGCAGGGACAGGGAAGTGATCTTACCCCTGTACTCGGCACTGGTGAGGCCACACCTCGATTCCTATGTTCAGTTTTGGGCCCCTCACTACAAAAAGGACATTGAACTACTCGAGCGTGTCCAGAGAAGGGCAAGGAAGCTGGTGAAGGGTCTGGAGCACAGGTCGTACGAGGAGCGGCTGAGGGAACTGGGGTTGTTTAGTCTGGAGAAGAGGAGGCTGAGGGGAGACCTCATCACCCTCTACAACTACCTGAAAGAAGGTTGCAGAGAGCTGGGGATGAGTCTCTTTAACCAAGTAACAAGCGATAGGACAAGAGGGAACGGCCTCAAGTTGTGCCAGGGAAGGTTTAGACTGGATATTAGGAAGCATTTCTTTCCAAACGGGTTGTTAGGCGTGGAATGAGCTGCCCAGGGAGGTGGTGGAGTCCCCATCCCTGGAAGTGTTTAAGAGTCGGGTTGACATAGCACTGAGGGATATGGTGTAGTTGGGAACTGTCAGTGTTAGGTTTACGGTTGGACTAGGTGAACTTCAAGGTCTTTTCCAACCTAGATGATTCTGTGATTCTGTGTTGTCACATTGCTAAAGTGTAGTACATGAAGAAAGAAAAACAGTTTTTGAATTCTTGCAGCTTGTTAGAGGTGCAGAGAAGTCTTACTCCTTCTTGATATGCAGAAAGAAGCTAAAAGAAGCATGATTTTAATATCTCGTTACAATCTCTAAAAAAGAACTTGGGCACGCTGTATTCAGAGTAGTATAGGAAAAAATGTTTCATTAAAATACAAAGCAAAATTCAGAGAGGACTGAGACATTATTTGCACTCCACTGAGTAACTAGATTTTGAGCCATGATCTTTAAATAGTGTGTTTTCATGAGCCAAAGATAGTTTCCAAAGATCTCAGCCAGTGTTTGAGAGTGAGGCCTCTTTCAAAACTTAACCCAGAAAAATCTTAAGAACACAAGGGGTAACTTCTTCCTTTGCCACTGTTGAATGAGCAGTTCATCTGTTCATTTGTTAACTGAATATTAAGAGAGACAATGTGTAGCTTTGATAGATGTGCTGAGGGGAAGGGTTTCGATTCCCTTTGCACTTTCTGTTAGTTTGCAGGTGCAGTATTTAAGACTGTAGTAGTCAAATATAGTATGTATTTCCTGAGAGTCTCGCTGTTCCAACTGGCATGCCTAGATCTTCATTTTGGCATTCCAGCATTGCTATTTCAATAGAGAGAGAAATGGAGCTGGAGAACTTTTTTCGTATTTCTTGGACATTTTTTGTTTATGCACCATACTGGGTATTAAAATTTTGTAATCGCTTCAGCTGCAATTAAAAACACAAAGGAGAGAAATGGTTGTTTAGATCAAGTTGGAAATTATGCTATGAGTCTGGATTGCTAGCTTTTTTATTTAAAAAGTTGGCAGTTAAAAATAGGGAGCACTTCCCTGAACTGTCTCTGAAGCAGGATCCCAGTGAAGTGGGATTTCTGAGTCACCCATATGCATTCAAATAGCATGCAGGAGGGTGAGTTGGTAGAGAGGAAAAAGAGATCTTTCTAATTTGTCCATTGTTTATGTTTACTAATGCTGTTATCAGTGTGAGAGAACAAAGCATGTTGCTTATAATAAAAACTGATTTGCTAAATAAGGCGTAAAAATGTTGAAGGAAGAAAATAGTGATTTCCAGCTGATGAAATCAGAGCCTAAAACAGGTTGGGAAGAACACTTTCTAACAACTTCCCTCTTGTTGGAAGACATCTTGTTAGAAGATGTCTTTGAGCAATCTTATTTTCGTAGGAGGAGGTAGAAGAGCACTGGTAGACAGTGAATACCCTCCTACAAATCATTGCAAGTTTTTGTGGGACTTCTGTGCAACCCTGAATTAGTGATTCCTGGACAATTGGGGATCTAGCCTTCTTTGTTTTCTGAAGCTTGTTTATTTAAAACAAAATATTTTCTAGTATTAATACTTAATTTCCTATAAATAAAATTTAATGCACACACTTACAGATTTCTAGCTTTCCAGAGAACAGATTATTGTAAATAGAAAATGAATGCCAAAAATGGTGACAAAATACTGGTTCTGTAGATCTGAAGGTGAAACATTGATTTTTAAATCTGAAGTTACTCATTACCATGAGATTTTACTTTTTATTATAGGAGTGAATAATTTGGAAGGGCAGTACAATAAAATAGCAATTCCCAATGAAGAAAATGTGGTCATATACTACAAAATCCGACAGCAGCTTGCAAAACTGGGTAAAGAGATTGAAGAATATGTTCACAAACCAAAGTATTGTTTGCCCTTTCTACAGCCAGGGAGACTCGTAAAGGTAACTTGCTGTTTGGTTTATTTTGTTTTTATTTCAAATCACTATCTATCCATGAAATTTGCTGGGTTGGTGTCTGCTGGTTTACCATCTTGAAATACTACATGCGTTGCACTAAGCAACAATTTTGACTTCTGTTATGTTTCTTTGTTAAACATTCAACAATGAATTAAAAGAAACACTGTTTCCATGATAAATAGTAGTCCATGATGTTGTAAATATCAAATAGAAAAAGATATGCTTGCCAGGATGTGATTGCACATAGTTTATGTTATAATGTCTTGTAATATTTTCAGGTGAAGAACGAAGGTGATGACTTTGGATGGGGAGTGGTTGTTAATTTCTCCAAAAAATCAAATGTTAAGGTAAAATATAGATTCGGTCCATTAGAAACAATTCTTTTTCTGAAAATAAGATAAAGCTCCTATTTTCTTTGTAATTCTCAAAGGCAAAAAAATTTTCCTTTCACCTCAGATTTACAAAACGCTCAGGCCTTCCTGAAGTAAAAGAGTAAAGAAAAAACTATGAAAGGTGGGACAAACCCTAAATCCTGTGTTCATTTTTTAACTTTTGACATATTTATGGAGGAAATGCTTGGTTGTGTCTGGGATAAGTAGTTCAAAAGTGCACTTGGTACTACAGATGTTTCAAACTAATTTGTTTCTGAGACATCCCCAACAGCACTACTCTAAGCGGTTCATGGGAAAGATACTATCTTATCTACTCAGAAAATCTATAGAAACTGTAAGTGAGGGTTGAGAGCGTAGGGAGACTGACATCTGACTGTGTGTAGAAGGTTATCTGAAACTGGGGAATTGTGTCTTGGGTCCTGAGCTAGTGCATGAAACATGGGATTGCTTGTCCTGAGACGTTGCTGTAGAGTTGAGAGTTGGGAAGTTAAAATACAAAGAGAGCAAAACAATAGAAATGCATTCAGGGAAGTCTGGAAGAAAATACAGAGGGCAGTGATGCAATAGAAGCCAGATTTGTTTTTCCTTCCAAAAATCCATTTTTATAGTTGGTCTCCACATAACCCCAGAGATGATGTTTTAGTCTCCCTTTCAGAAATGTTTTGACAGGCTGGTTAAATTAAAACCTAAGTTTAAAGTGTATTTTTCTGTGGTGGCATTTTTGCTATAATTTGCTCTGGAGAGCATTGGCATTAATTACTAGGTCTAAATGAGACGTTGTCTTTGTCAAGTTCTGGTGGTGACTGTACATTGTGGCACCTTTTGGTGCTTCTCTAATATATTCATTAAAGAGAATATGAGAAAAATGTGTGCATACAGAACTTATTAAAAGATACTTTGTTTTCATTTTCCATCTTCCTTTTGAAAGTCACATTTCTTTTTCAGGTTGAAAAGCTGGACTGTTACTCCTATTGCTTAAACTTTTGCTTGCAGACTGCCTTTTTCTTAGAGCCACATGAGCAGCAAAACAGATTTCCCTCTCACCCTGGCCTTCTATGTAAAATTGCCAACCTCTGTGTCACTGGAGGCATTTCTTCTATCTGTGTCATATTTTACCCACATATATATTTGCCTTCTCTATCTGGCCGGTCTCACTGTTGTATAAAGCCTTTAGGTTTGAATATTAGCTTTGAAATTACAGTCAGTTCTGCAGGGTATGGCTCTGGCTCCAGCAACCCTTTTTTCATTAAGTCATTCTAGCAGCTGGGTTGAATTTTTCCTTCTGAGCTCTGTGGAAAGAATGACAATAGATGCTGAAAATTATGGAACAGACTTAAAGCTATATAACTTTTAAAATTGGTATGGAAAGACTAGTTTCTATGAGGAGAGGCAAAACAAACGACTTAGTCTGTTATTTACCCATTTTAACGTGCTTATTCAACGTATTTTTGTCCTGGGATATATACAGATACATTTCCCCATGTTCAATGTAGTAGTATACTTAGTATTGGAAATATGTCACTATTATGTCATGCCTTTAAACCTTCATCCACTTCTAAGCTGTGACAGTTCTTTGGCTTTGCTTTTAGAAATTACATTGAATTCAGTCTATATTACTAGTTTTTCTTTAGTTGTAAATTTTTCTTCACTGTGTCACGGTTTCTAATGAAGTCCTCTTTCTAGTGAGGAATATATATAATTAAGATTGACATTTAAGGTTACAGTATGTCTGTATTTGAGTAATTCTTTAGTCATTGCATTGTGAAAGCAAAAGCATGAGTCATTGTCAGTTATGTTCATTGCTAATTATATTTACATGTTTTTCCAGCATAATTTCACAAAATTGTTCCACAAAATTGTGAATGCAAATAGCACTTTATCCTGAATTACAGTAGACAGAAGAATTTATTTCAAGCAGTGGTGTTTGCTTTATATTGTACAGTACAGTAGGCAGCAAAGTAACTATTTGCTTTGGAATTCATAAAAAAACCCAAGTATTTTGGAGTAAGAAATTTTATTTCCACTAGATTGTGCCAGCAGTATGCTAGTTTAATTGTTGTGCTGTTTATAGTCCATGTTGTCATCTGATCCCTGATTCTAGACATCAAATTTTGTCTGTTAACAGTTACTGATACTAAAATTCGAGATGCTGAAATTTGGTCTTCCTTATTTAGCATAATTATAATCCTTACATATTAAACTTACATTTATGTACTTGCCTGTTCATGTGTATTTATGTTTACTACATAAGCATTATTTTTGCTGTGTCATGGTCACTGAATTTTCAGTGAGTCTGATGTTATCAATCTGGGAATCTGAATTTATCTGTGTCACATTTCTTGATTTGCAGATATGATCAGCTGTTTTACCTTGTTTTGTTTCCAGGCACATAAAGTAAAAGATGTTTCAGGGCAAATATAAAATCCTTGGAATACACCTAATCAGGCAATAATCTGCCAAAGAGGGCAGAAATTTATCCTTGAAGCATGTGAATTGATGTGACATGAACCAAAGGATCATTCAAACTTGATATGATGGAGATGTCTGTGACTAACAAATTTTTACAGGGTGTTCTAGTCTCCTTTTACTGTTGCATATAAAACCATGGATGTTCCTGTTCAAGGGTTCAGCACCTAAAATGTTGTAGAAGACCCATTGAAGGAAACATACACATTCAAAAAGCAGTTCTAGATTAAGTCATGTCTGGTCAGCATTGTCTAAAAGCCATTGGTATATGTAAACTTATAGAGAGTAATATTAACAGCAAATGTTAATTAAATGTATACTCCTTTATTAATAGGTTTACAGTACAGTTAGTTATAGAAATACTTTTTTCCTCTCATAATTTTCTAGACATCTCCAATTCTAGTATTTTTTGTAGCATATATGTGCAGCTATGAGTTTAGTCTCTTCTTCATTCAAGTCAGCATTATGCTTTTTGTGACTTTGGCTGGATACTGATTTGGTATAGGTGGATATTATTTTAAAATTCTAATTTGAAGAGCAGCAGTCATATGGGTTTTGTACATTGCTCTGAGTGCTTTCTGCAAATGTAGCATAGAATTCAGAGGAGCAGCTTCTTCCCCAGCAAGTAACTGCATTTCTTGAAGTTATGTATCTTGTAGAACAGGATAACCCTGTTTTTCTGTTTAGTTTACTATGGCAGTTTCTCATAGTACTTCTGAGAATCTCTTAGAAATGCTAGCTGGCCTCACCCTGCTTTGCATGCAGCAAAAGAAAATAGTGTGTTGTAATGAAAAATATTGCCCAGTAAAACTGAACTGAGTTAATATGGGATTTTGAAAAGAGTGTTCTCTCATCATCTCTCTTGTGAAGCAGACAAGCTTGCACGTAGTATTTTAAAAGTTGATGTCTGCCTTCAGTGTTAGGCCTATAGCTTGTTTCTATTCAAAGTCGTAAAAAGATTTGCTTGTAGTAGGAGTATATTTCAGCAACCATAGTGCATACTGATCCAGTCAAATAACTAACGGCAGGGTTTTTTTAAGCAGTATATAACAAAGGTTAGGCTTTGTGAACAATAGTCTTTAACCACCATATCTGCATGTTTGTGTTCTTTAAGTGAATGTCAGTTGTTACATATGCAGTTTTGGGTATATAAAGATGTGGCCTGTAAGATGCAGCTCCTGCTTTGCTGCAGATACAAGCTGTTATGCTTGAAAGACTTTTCTGTGGTCCTTATTGTGGGGAAAAACTTGAACTTGCAAACCTGCAAATGAAAGAGATCCCCCAAATTTTGTTTCTTTTTTTAAAAAAATGGCAAAGTTCAGCACTGCTAGCTAGCATGATGCAAATATTTTGCATTACAGTTACAAAAGATGTTGTAATTGGAAAGAGCTACATCTAGAAGAAAAGGCAGAAATACCTAAAGCTTCAAGTAGACTTCCGGCTACTCTGGTGAGGGAGGATGGGGAAGGAGTAATTTTTTCAAGTGTACTTTTCTATGTGAGGGATCTTTCAATCAATATTGATTCAGTAGTTTTTAGGATATACTGCATCACTGAGTTGATACACTCTGAAGAGCAGTAGCTCATTTCATACCTGTAATATTGAATAAAATCATGCTTTTTCCTTTCATTCTTGCTTGTATTTTAAAATAACTGTTATGGACTTCTTTCTTCCGTGTCCTCAACAGCCAAATTCTGGTGAATTGGACCCACTATACGTAGTTGAAGTGCTACTGCACTGCAGCAAAGAGAGTTTGAAGAATTCTGCTACTGAGGCTGCAAAGCCAGCCAGACCTAATGAGAAAGGAGAGATGCAGGTTTGTTACACATCTTTATTCTCAATAGTTTGTTATAACTGTTCTCAAAGATTCTATTTCCAAAATATTTGCAAACTGTGGTAAAAAGAGGATTGATGCATTAAGAGAAAGGAGCTGTACACCTAACTCCGCTTTCTTAAACAGTGGCTGATTTCACTGAAGAGGAAACATTTAAGTGTGAACAAAATACTTGAGAGAATTTGTTACCATATAAGAAGTGCTTTGAAAATTAGTTACTGTTGTGTTCTATATTTCAAATCAGTAGATGAAAGACAATAGTAGTAATGTAAACAATGTTATGAAAACAACCTGCATAAGTGGTAAAATCTGCAGATAAACTAGTATCTATAAGCTGTTTTTTCTTGGATACTTGTGCAGGATTTTGTGGGTAATATGCATTTGTTCTTGTAGATCAAGAATTTAGTTAGAATTTTTATAATCCTTGAGTAATAAATTTTAGCAATGCTGTTTGGCAGATACTTTTCTGAGCAGTATCTTCTGTCTCTGGGAGCAGAATTCTTTTTTTACTTCTTTTTCACACCCCTTCAGCTTTGTGAGGCTATCTCATTCTAAAATTAAATGGACATTTTTATTAAAAGCATTCGCATTATTTAAATTTTTCAATTTCAAACCCTATACCAAGACAAAGAATTATAATTTTCAGACCAGACAGTGGTTTATGTGGTCTGCATGGTTTTTTCACAAAGTCAGTTTAAAGCTTGAGTATTGATTGTCTTCATGATTTTGATACTTACAAATATACATTTACTGATTTTAT
This sequence comes from Strix aluco, assembly GCF_031877795.1. Taxonomy (NCBI): domain Eukaryota; kingdom Metazoa; phylum Chordata; class Aves; order Strigiformes; family Strigidae; genus Strix; species Strix aluco. The sequence continues at coordinate 82,595,941 of NC_133971.1, forward strand.
GTTCTCTATTGTTAGCATTCCTAGTTAAGTATATGACAAAAATTTGTCTGATTTGGATCCTAAAACGTATTCCAGTAGATAAGAGGCAAGGTAATAGAAAAACAGAAAACTTTTTTTCCACTTGTGGCCTCTCTCCAGATTTAACTGAATACAGAATTTTCCCATTTGGATAAACCTACTTTTCTTCTTTATTAATACTTTATCTCATTACCCACATTTTCCTGCTTCCTGATATTCCTTTACCTACTGCTCTGTCCTTGTGTACTTAGTTCTCCTAGTAAAGTTTTGCTATGGAACATTAATAATAAATATTTTTTCACTGATTTATCAGTTACTGCACTGTCTTTGATAGGTTGTTCCTGTTTTGGTACATCTTCTCTCAGCTATCAGCAGTGTCCGACTTTACATACCGAAAGACCTGAGGCCTGTTGACAACAGGCAAAGTGTGTTAAAATCTATACAAGTAAGTTCCACTAAGCTGTGTAAACTCTCTGCTCTGATTAGTGAGGTACTCTTGAACCCAGGACAACTTGTACTAAAGAAATTTGTCTAAAGCTTGTGTCACATCTTCACCTCATTCTTAAAAGGGCTTGGAAGCCACAAGTTATGTCAATTGTTTCTCCTTGTCAACAGTCATTTTAAACTGATTTTGAAAACTTCTGAAACATTGCATAACAAACTTACACCGGTGCCTTCTGTGTCCCTATAGTTGAGACAGCTGATTTGTAGAAGTATAGTTTATTTTACTGTTACTAATCTTACAGAAAAAAAATTTTTTCCTTTTAGGAAGTACAGAAGCGATTTCCTGATGGAGTACCATTACTAGACCCTATTGATGACATGGGCATCAAAGATCAAGGACTGAAAAAAGTAATCCAAAAAGTAGAGGCATTTGAGCATAGGATGTATTCACATCCTCTTCACAATGATCCCAACTTGGAAACTGTATACAAACTTTGTGAAAAAAAAGCACAGGTAAAAATACAACCAAAACACTATATTTAGCTGAAGAGAGAGACAGTAATAGTTCCCTTCTTACTTGTTTTTATTTGCAAAGCCCAAATAATCCTTTTTAAATTAATAAGCACATTATTGAATCTCACTAACAAACTGGCTGACTTGGTGGCATGCCCTTGATTGGTACAGATGGGACGTACATGTGAAAAAAAAAAAAAAATCTTAAGAAAAAGTCATCAGGGACTAAAAGTTACAGAGGTGCTGCTAGAGTCTTTTTCACTGAATAGACATAGCACAATACAGTGTAGGTAAATTCTTCACAGATAATTGAAACTGATAATTTTTAACATGCTTGTGCAGAGCTAAGTTGAATTGATGGGGATTATTAGTTTGAGGAGTGTACCATACAAATGTGTGCTGCTGCTTCCTGAGCTGACTCCCATCCGGGAAGCAATACACTTAATTATTTTGTATAGAGTCGTACCCTGCTAGACCAAAACTGGTTGTGCACAAAAACATCTCTCCTGTTTCTATGCTGCTCCAGAAAACAGGTTCTCCAGGAGCCACTTCACAGAAGTGAGGTAGTTCTGTTACGGGCAGCACAAAATTGCATGTGGCAAGATCTGATGGACCAAGCAGACTTCTGCGAGGGTGTCTGCACTGTACACCCCGCTATCAGGATGCTGACAGTGACTGATAAACTGCAAGACACTGGAGAAGCTCTAATAGCAGGAAGCAATGCCTTCAGGTTACATTTGATGCAATGGTTACTTAGCTGAGACTTAGTACAGGTCTCAGAAGATGAATGTTCATTTCTCAACCAAAGATTTCTTCTGTGTTTTTTTGGTGAGGGCCAGTTGGGTTTTTTTGCCCTCACTCTGGGTAAGTAGCTTACCTTCCCAAACATGCCAGAGTTTCCTATGAGTAAATGAAGCTGTTTTGTTTTGAGTTTCTTTTAAATTTGTTTTAAACCTTCCTCTTAGTAGAGTTAGGACTAGTGTGTCCATATACTATAGTTCTGAGGCCTTTATGTAAATTAAACAATGTCTTAAAACAGTTGCATCTGTTAAACCAGTAACGTAATTTCTCTCCTTCTGACCCCCAAGATTGCTATGGATATTAAAACAGCAAAGCGAGAACTGAAAAAAGCCAGAACTGTCTTACAAATGGATGAACTCAAATGCCGCAAGCGTGTTTTGAGAAGACTGGGATTTGCCACATCTTCAGATGTTATTGAGTTGAAAGGACGGGTGGCTTGTGAAATCAGCAGGTAATTGTGCAAAGTGATTATTGTCAAGAATACACACTTTACTGTCCTTGCTGAAATTAGTATGCCATGTTTATATTTTACAGTTCTGAGACCGTTAAAAGATTCTTCAGAGACTATATGATCTGTGTCATAAAGGGAATATACTGATTGAAGCAATAAAGATAGCAACTTAAGGACAAAATACAATAGATTTTAAAACTAAAACGTGGACAGAAAATGCCAGAACAATGGCTATTTTCTTATACAGTTTAAGCAGTAGTGTGTGTTTGCATTTAATATTGTACATTACATGAGATGATGGTCTCAGTTTCTATGATTGCACTTCCCGGGTCTCTTAGTACAGAGTTGCTCACAAACAAGGGTGTAACGGTGAATATCAGCAATTACCAAGTTGCTGACAAGTTTGAAATACAGCTTAATTGCTTTCATAAGAGCTGTTGGAACAAATCTATGCAAGTGATGCATTTTACTGTAATACATTTAGCAGGTACATCTGTATTGAAACATATTGTAAAGATTCCACAGAAACTCGTGAATCAGACTTTAATACTTCAGAGTGTAACTCAGGTTTTGGTAGAATTGTGTATTTTTAAAAGTTACAATGACTGCTGTACTCATTGCCTTACAGATGGTTTGAAAGATGCTACCTATATTTGTTTGATATCTAATACCTTTTTTCTCATGCAAAATTTAATAGCAAATGGGGAAGCTGAATCAGAATTTTATCAACTTTCTGACTTTCAGGAGCTGTGTGCTGATGAGTTACACTTTTCATTGTAAAAAAATCTACTTTTTTCCCCCCATCCTATGCATTTGTCTGACAAACTCCAAAAATAAAGGCATAGTCTTGTCAACAAATTTGTTGTTTTATCCAAATAGTATGTTTGGATTTTGTATCCACATCATGCACTTTTATAATTAATGATTAAGTCTTTATTCTACAAGTAAATTGAAGCAAGTTCATTCCTCTTTTCAGTAACTTGGAAATACCCAGTTGAGTCTTTTTTGAGCAGCAGCAGTACCAATTCATAAGTTGCCTAACTCTCTAGCTCTTTTCAATCTCTTGATATCCTGACAAAAACTGACTAAAGCAACTGTTAATACTAACTTCTATGAACTATCAGGAGAGATTCTTTGTATTTCAGTAAGAGCTTTTAGTTTGTTTAAAATACTGTCTCACTGTCTTACTAACTAGCACCCCCCCTTAAAAAGCTAACATATTAATATTTGGTGTTCCCGTGAGCAAAATTAAGAAGCTGTTGTTTCTTACCTATATCCAGTTGCTTCACAAAACAGATTAATAGTACTTAATTTTAAAATTACATTTCAGTAAGTCTTTTCCCTAAGCTTCCTTCTCTTTATTTTAGTGCTGATGAACTACTCCTGACAGAAATGATGTTCAATGGTCTCTTCAATGACTTATCTGCAGAACAGGCAACTGCACTACTAAGCTGCTTTGTATTTCAAGAGAACGTGAGTTACTTCTTCAGTTCATGAACTCTAGACATTTCTGTCTACCAACAGTATTGTTTATAATTCAGTTCCAGAAATTGGTCATAACAGTATGAGCCACTGCACATTTTTTATCCTTTCCTAAGGTGTTTAACATGAAATCCCATTGTTACCAAAAGCGTTGCAGCTTCAGTGCTAAAATCTTTCCTCATGAATGATGTGCCGAAGGTTGCGTAAAATTGCAGTCCTTGTAGTGAATCTACAGCTGTTTCCTCCTCATGCAATGAAGCAATATTAAGAGTCTCAGCGTACATGCTTGTATTTATGTATGTATAAGCACATCCCTATAATTTAAAATGTAGAGTGATTATTTCAAAAAAGATGCTTAACAATATATGCTCCATACACTCCAGGCTGAGAGTATCTTTAATTCTGAGCTATGTCCATGTTACAATACTTGGACAGTACCCTTGACCTATTGATGGAAAAGGCAGTACCACATGGAATTGATACCAAAAGAGTTGTTAAAAACAGACCATATGTTACTAAAAGCAAAACCATGGGTGTTTAATACCAGATGCTAATTGTTTTCCCACCTACAAGCTGTGTTAGAAGTTTAGCATCATCAGGAAAATACAGTAAAAAAAAACCTTGCATATGAATACTACAGCAGATAACTAGCAAGATGTATCACTTGGGTTGATTCTAAATGTGGAAAACACATTAGCAGCAGATGCTAATGAATTATTTTTGTTAATAGAAGGGCTGCCAAAATAAGCCATTATTAGTCAGAATATTGTGGTTCACTCAACAATGGTACTCGGTTCTAAACAGGTAGGACATAAAAATGCTGCTATATTTGAATAGCCATATTTTCATACATAACCACTAATGCTTAAGTTATTCAAAACATTTGCTTTTCATATTCTTAAAAGCTTGTAACAGTTAAAGTAGTAAACAACCAGCATTTTGGCAGTTCAAAATTATAGAACAGCTAAATAGAGGGAATTTTGGAAGTATTCTGAAAGCAGGTGGTTTTTTTCATACTGTTGGCAGACGGGACAGAGAGATTTTGTTTTCTGATTTAGTTTGAGGAAAAAGTACTTAAGGAATTCAGTAAATTTTAGTGTTTGATAACAGGTTTGAGAAGTCATTGGAATAATTTAGGATGGCAGTATCACACGTTTTAGTTCGGTGTAGAGCAAATGTATGGGAGCACGTGAGATTATTTAATGTCTTCTTTTTCAGTCCAGTGAAATGCCAAAATTGACAGAGCAGTTGGCAGGACCACTTCGGCAAATGCAGGTAATCTGTCCCTTAGAAATCTGTCTAAGCTCAGGGTTAATGTTAACATGAGTAAAGTGTGTGAGTAAAGTATAATAAATGCACGGTGAAGACTTGATTTTGGATCATCAGTGAATTTGGCTGGCACTGCATGTGGTTTTGCATTGTGTAATGGGTTATCTTGTTTGCAAGAAATCTTCATGCTAATCTAGAATATGACTTTAAAAACTTTTATAAGCTTGCTTACTACACTGTAAGTTGTTAGTGCAGGCAAACTTAATGTAAACAATGGTTTACTTGCTGATTCTGAATAATTTCACAGTAAAAAGGAAACCTCATCCTGTATACATTACCTAATAATATGCAAGTTTTTCTACTGGTTGAACACTTAATCTGTTTAAGCATATTTATAAATTTAAAATATTTTATTTTAAAGGAGTGTGCAAAAAGAATTGCCAAGGTGTCAGCAGAAGCAAAACTGGAAATTGATGAAGAAAATTACTTAAATTCTTTTAGACCCAACCTAATGGATGTTGTGTATACATGGTCAAATGGAGCTAACTTCGCTCACATCTGTAAGATGACTGATGTCTTTGAAGGTATGTTAATCAGTTCTTCTTTAGGAAGTGTGAGATGGTAATTCCATAACATGGAATGGTAATTCTGAATAACCTTACAATAGATCACAAAATTCATTAACTCAGATGTATTCAAGTATCTGCCTGGCTGAAACTAAGTGGGAAAAAAAATGTTTACTATATATGTTAATTTATAGTTTTACTGTTGATAACTTAGAATCTATAGAAGACTTTTTAAAAGAGATCTCTCTGCATTTTAAAAACTTTATATAAAATTCGGAAATCCTAAGTATTGCAACAAAGTTAATGCTTACCTTTCCTAGTTAAAGGGAAAAATACCATGTTCCAAATACTTGCCATTAAGAAGCACGTCTCTTGTGCTTGTCCCAATTACAGTTCAGTGTTTTATTTACTTGGTAAACTGAAGGTTGCTCTTGCTGTGTTAATGGTGACATAAGTGAGAGGTGGTAACCAAGTCTCTGTTTTGGATGGTTCATCACAGCAGTGTGTCATGACCCGGACTGGAAGCCCAGAGAGTTGCAACGGTTGTGTGATCCCCTCGGGTTAAATTAAGGTGAAACAACACCAAACAACCAGTTAAAATGTTTTACTTGCAGTAGAAAACAATTTAAACTTGGAAAAGGATAATAAGCAATGTGGTCTCTTATAAATCTATAAGAAAGAAAAGAGAGAAAGAGAGTCAAAGAAATCCGGATCACCACCCCTGGATCCAGCGTTGTTTCAGGTCTGGTAATCTTGGGTGCACAGACAGCAAAGTTTTCTGTCACCTTTTAAGTTCATCTTACCAGCTGATTAGCATACTAGACAAAGAGAGGCAGGTATTCCATGAACTCATCTCCATGAAACACAGGCCAAAGGTGGACCATGGGTTCTGTGCATGCTTTGGGGGGGGGAATGGGGTACATTAACCCTTTTGTCCAATTGAGTTGGTGATTGTGATCTCCCCCTACCACCTTTACCTTTTCCTCAGTTTTGGTTTCTCAGGCAATTACCCAGTCATTAGCTCCATCTGATGTCGGTTGTTTATCTGTCTCACCACTCTTTTAGCTCTTCTTCGAGGCTATAGTCGTAAATTAAAGTGTAGCCTTAACCCAAACATACGGTTTTACTCAGTCTATGTCTCCTCCCTTCAAGGTTTATCTAAGGAATTTGGTTATAAAACCACAAGGGAGCAGAGCTGTGCACCCTTCGATACACCCTGTGCTTCCCTGGGCAGACAGTTCATTCCTTAGACTAATCACAAAGGCCACAATTTGTCCTTAAGGTTTTCTGTGTTGATGAATGTTTGAGGCATTATTTCCTTCAGTTCCTTACACAGTGCTATGCAGATATTTGAAAAGCCTAGATGTAACCTGTCACCTGGGTTAAGTTGGTTCCTAAAGTTGGAGTACTAAAAATTCCCCTTGAGGGGGAATTATTTTAAAAGTAGGATGACTTAAAGCCCAGATACTTTGTAAAATGACAAACCATCCACCTGAAGGTCAAACCAGAATGAAAAATCTTACTTCATCTTTTCCAGCTATGTTGAAAGTTGTGAAGAACAGTAGAATGTGTGCACCAATCTTACAAGTCTGTATGTAATGACTGATGATTGAAAATCCTTTTTGAAGTTCTTACTGTCACGATTGTCTTGGCTCTCTCAAATGCTGTTTTCTTGTTTGTATGTATACAGTTGCAAATCGGAGCCCTTAAAACAACAGAAATCATGCACTTCTGTAATCCAGTGCATAGACCCCGGAACTTTCTAAAGCATATTGCCTTTAAGCAGCAGGAATCCTGGCAGTCTTTGATTCTGCATTCAGGAGATTCCTCCAATTGCAATGAATGTCTGAGCCTTACATCTGCTGTGGAGGCACCCTGAGTAAGGGGAATACAAAAGGAAAAGCAGTAGCTGGCTTATGTTTTTATGTTGGCACTTCGTTGTTCAGAATACACAGGGCAGTAGCATTTTCCATTTACTATATTTGGGCTATGGCTAGTTGGTCTAATCAACAGTGCTAGCTCCCTCAAAATCAGATCTTATGGGCCTATTTTGAGAACTTCAGTCCTTGTGGCAGGGGTTGACACATGATTTTTCCTTTAATAGGCTGGTTTTCTGTGCATTGTTCAAAAGGAAGGAAAGCGCCTCAGATGTCCGCTGTCCATTATGCTTACCTTAATAGCAGTGTAGTGTTGCTGAATCCCAGGGGAGTTTGCCCTGGTTAGCCAAGTCACTATAGTGATTTCAAAAAAATTAAAAACCAGAATACAAAAAAACCCCAAACAACAAAACACAAACTGAAACCCACAGCATCCTTATTGTGATCTTAAGTGCAAATTTTCATTTTAGGTATTAGTGCTTCTGTCTTAATTTTGATAGAAGTTGTTACCACAAGTTACAGTGTGATGGCTTGTTAAAGCTCTAAAAAAAGGTGTATTTTCCTCTTTGCCTTTCGGACAACATGGAATTAACAGTAATGAATCGCTGCTATTACAGGGAGTCCCAACTTCACTGTTGTGTATCAGTTGTAGTAAGGAGGCTGAAAATTGTTCAGCCATTAAAGAGTGCATTGGAAGTCACCACTTTAAACTAGTTTTTTTCATCACACCCCCCACCCTCCCTGCAACTTACTGAAAGTGCTTTCTGAAAAATTGTGCTTTTCATTTTTTGTGCTGCCATCCAGGCTAACAGGCACTAGCAGAACTGTTCTAGACAGAAATCTTGAGTCAATGGCATGCTTCCACTCTTCACAAGCCTGAAGATAGATGGCGTTCTACTATTTTATTACTGTTGATGGTCAAGTGTCTGAAACCTTTTGGATGCAGTTATGAGTAGTGTGGTACTTGTGGTAACTGGCTCCCTTTTCAGGTTGCAGCATATGCCTGAGTGCTCCAAGAGCAGGCATGCTTGCCAGATTGGAACAGTGTTGATTGGCTAATGAAAATGAGTTGTCATTAAGCTGAAATGTGTGTGTTGGAAAGAGGTAGAAATTAGAGAAGCTTTTTAAAGCTGTAGGGAAGAATGGCAAACTGAGCTAAGTATACTGTTAATCAGTTGCAGATTGACTGTTTTGTTTTGTGGAAGTAAGTATACACAGTAGTCATTTAGTCAAAAAATGCAATTTTTTTTTTCCATGCAAAAGAAAAGTATGTCTGCAACAACCCCAGCTCTGCTGCCTGTAAATGAGTACTCTCTGGATTGGTTGTCAGGCCTGGCCTTGTAAATGGAGACAAGCAGGATCTTTAAATGCTGAGCCGGGGCCTGCCACAACGCAGCGTGGCTGTGTTTGGGGGAGCTGCCTGCAGTCACTTGCATTGGCTTTGTTCTTTGTGTTCAATAGACTATGTATGGTTTTTTTCACCTTGTGTCATTGCAATAGGTTTTGCAGACTGCTGCCCTCACACAAACTATTCTTACTGTGGAAACTGACATGGCCTACTAGTACAGTATAAATGTACTTTTAGAAAATAGGTGATATTTTATTTAACTTCTCACTTTCCCAACAACATTTTTTTCATATAGACAGTTTTTCTCCAGATAGGTCACCTAGTTCAGCCCGCCATGCAATGAGCAGGGAGATCTTCAACTAGTTCAGGTTGCTCAAAGCCCCATCCAACTTGACCTTGAATGTTTCCAGGGATGAGGCATCTACCACTTCTCTGGGCAACCTGTTTCAGTGTCTCACCACCCTTACAGTGAAGAACTTCTTCCTTACATCTAATCTAAATCTACCTTCTTTCAATTTAAAGCTGTTATCCCTTGTCCTAGCCCTACACTCCTTGAAGAGTCCCTCCATCTTTCCTGTAGCCCCTTTAAGTACTGGAAGGCCGCTAGAAGGTCTCCCCAGAGCCTTCTCTTCTGCAGGCTGAACAACCCCAACTCTCTCAGCCTGTCCTCATAAGGGAGGTGCTCCAGCCCCCTGATTATCTTTGTGGCCTTTTCTGGGCCTGCCCCCTTGAGCAGGTCCATGCCTTTCTTATGTTGGGGGGCCCCAGAGCTGGACACCACACACACAGCACTGCAAGTGTGGTCTCAAAAGAGCAGAGGGGGAGAATCACCTCCCTCAACCTGCTGGCCACACTCCTCTTGATGCAGTCCAGGGTATGGTCTGCGGGTGCATGTTGCCAGCTCATGTCCAGCTTTTCATGGCCCAATACCCCCAAATCCTTCTCCAGAGGGCTGCTCTCAATCCTTTCATCCTATATTTACCCTATGACAGTTATTTTGCATACAGTAATTTTGTCTGTAGGAAATGACCAAACAGCATACTGTTTGTATGCTACTAAAAGAGCGTAAGCATTAGGGTCACTTCGTGGAAGTTGTTGCAGTAACTTGGGCTAAGCTGAGAAATTAAGAGGAGAGGAAGGCTTAACAAACTACACTTGGACATGAGGTTGCAGTGTAGGAGCTTTGTCAAGTCTGAGCTTGTATACATTACTATAAGTATGCAACTGGGTGGTAGAGTGGTCCAGACTCTGAGTGGCACAGGAGAATTAAGGTAGACCACTTACTGTCTCAGTGGATCTACCAACTAAAGAACTAAGGGCTAGCAAAAAAATAAACACAGCCGACATGTGGTGGTTCTTGAAGCAGGAAACTTCTGAATCCCTTGAACCTGTGTAGTTTTTGAGGGAAGTCTTAACAAGTACTTGAAAGAAAAATCCACTAGTAGTTACTAGTTCTGTGGTTAGATAGTTAGAGGCTGTGTAGAAAAAAAACAAGAACAGGACAAGCACATAGAGGATAGCTTCAAGGAAATGCCTGATGGAAAAAGTTACTGTTAAACAGAAACCAAGCTTAAGATATATGTATGGCCATTCTTACCCTTGGCTTCTAGATAAATTGAACAGGGTTGAAGAAGGAACTACTGCTCTGGCTCAAAGTGGGCCCAAGGAGCTGAATTGTTCAGTGACACAATGTGGCAAAGGATACAAAGTTTTCCCTCACTCTTTTTGTACAGGTAGCATAATTCGTTGCATGAGGAGGCTAGAAGAATTGCTTCGGCAGATGTGCCAGGCTGCAAAAGCCATTGGAAACACAGAGTTGGAAAATAAGTTTGCAGAGGGTATGTATTTCACTTCCACAGTATAAGAAGTAAGTGTAGAAAGCATATGAAAGGAAAGGGCTGCGGGGAGGGGAAGTAGGGCAGGGTGTGGGTGAATGATTTGGTATTAACAAGCTTCTGGTATTGACTTCATAGTAAACGGCATCATTGCTCTCCTTCCAGGCAACACCTATGTTAAGTTTGACTTAAGTGCATACTGACAGTTTAACCAAGTTTGTGACTGAAAATGGATGTACAATGACTTTCATTTAAGGCCTGTAACACTTTCTGTGCTGCAAAGTATTACAGACCTGTAACTGCACTTAAAATAGTGATTGTGTCAATTATGACTGCTGGACATTAATACAGTTTTCTTTTTTAATAGGGATTACAAAAATCAAGAGAGATATTGTGTTTGCTGCAAGCCTTTACCTGTAACAGAAGGTATCTTCTAGAAACAGTACTAGATTCACGTTACGGAACAAGATCATCAGCTTCACATGCTATTTTCATTTCAAGTCATTATTTCTTTTAATGGTGTGTATTTAAAACCAGTTGTTTGTACATGCCTTGCTAAAACAGCAGTGTATGTAATATAACTGTTACTATGTTTTCAATAAAAATTTACAATTTGAATAGCTTTTTTCTTTTATGCAAGAGCTTGAACCAACAGAAATTTAAAAGTTTAGATATACATTAATGGTGGTAGATGTTACTATATACAGGTAGAGTGAGCATCCAAGAGCAGCAGCAGTCTCTTAAAGGCATTTACTTGTATTACATAGTTAGACTTGTGAAATTATTTTCCTTTCAGAGAGCAAGGCAGGTGAGGTGGGCTATTCTTCATGGTTGATGATTGCTGCCAAAGTGATTTCCATTTGTTGGAGTCTCATGTAGGGTTGTATGGGAATCTTCTTTCGGTTGAAATGTACATCCTCTCACTTTGAAGAAGTCAGACACATATACAACCTAAGTGAACAAATGAGGGTTAAGCTCTTGCACTTCTGCAGAAGGTAAATTCCATGATCAAAAGTAATAAAATGTTTAAACAGATTAAAACATTAGAAAATGCTAGGAAGTCTTGTATACAATTCTGGCATCTGTTCTTTCAATAGCTTTTTCTCCAGCCATTACCCCTCTCCCACTGACCACTTAGCCACTGATGGTTTAAGCCAAATTCAAGGCTTATGTGTTAGCTGCTGTAACTGCCTTACCAGGCACTGGTTCATTACAATAGCCATAGTCTCAACAACTCTAAAGGAAGGAGCAAGATAGGCTTGCTGAGGGCCCCCATCGCATGTACTGTTAAATTTATTCTGTAACTTATTTATTGTGCTTTAGCTGAGAAATAGGGCTCAATAGTTAGTAACTAGCCTCTGGAGTGTCACTCTCACTTGCATTTCTTTAAAAGCTAGTTAAACCAAGCTTGGATTCCTCTCCTTGACAAGGTTCACAGCAGTTCCCTTCCCAACACGTGTCTCACCCAAGTTCCAGCACCTGTAAGGCCAACTCTATCCACATTATCCTTTCCTACATTCCTTTGAACATATCACTTCCTTCACAGCTACCAACTATATGAGACTTGATCCAATTCTGAGGCTACCCACTACCCACTTCATCAAGCCATACTAGTGAGCATGCTGGGTACAGTGCTGCATGAAGTACAATAAATGAGAAGCCTTCTCTCATGATCCCTTCCCTTCCTACTTCTTCCCCTCCCAATGCAAACTGAAGAACTGCAGGAGAACTGCAGAACACAACTCAGGGCAGCAGCAGAAGACATCTTCCACACCAAGGGCTAGGTGATGACCCAGCATGCTGTTTCAGCTTCAGTTTCAGCTTCCACTTAATGCTGAATTCACTCGGCTCAATTTAGTGCTCCATTTGCAGTTGTAGTCCCAGCATGCTTACTTACCTCAGCTTTCTGTTTCTGGAGGTGAACTCTTCAGTTCTTTCAGATAAGGTGTTTGAGGGGGTTTATTTAAGTTTTCTCACCTTTCAACTCTGTTCACTGTAATGCCACCTTCTACTCATTCTTGTATTATTGAGCATCTCTAAGATACCCTCTCAATCATCCACACCCTTCACTAAACTCATTTTTCTAATACAAGTGCCCTCAGCTCGTCAATCCCTGATGTTTCTCGTTCCCTGCGCTCCTTTTCTTAGAAAGTGAGATTGTACAAAAATGAGGGGTAGGATTATGTTTTAGTCAACATGCAGCCATTTAATAAGAGCTAATGCAGCATGTAGGTTTCCCAGAGCTACTCCCAAGATTTGTTTTGATGATTGCAACAAGTAAACAAAGCTCTGTCTTGACATGAACCATACCCTTCTGACTTTCAGCTGAGAAAGTGCTTATGTTGGAGGCGGTTCTTCTCAGTGAGCCTCAGTTCTTGGTAACTGAATTCTTTAGTATGACCTCAATTAGCTCATGTCTCTGAACCAGAAGTCTCTCTGATCTGTCCCTTCCCATGGATGAATCAACCATGGCACTGTTGAGAGCCAGCACAACTAAGTCAACCAGGCCTGCAGCTCCACGTTTAGCTGAATCTCTGTTCCTTGGGATAGCTTTTCACTCATCAGTACAGCTAAGCTTCACATGCTGGTTGCTATGCATAACTTTAGCACTCAAAATGCACACAAGAAATGGTGAAGGGTTTTTGTTTCCCATCAGACTGAAAAAGCAGGCTGTAAAAGCTAGCGGAGGCAGACACTAGGCATGCTGTCTGTATCCTTAAAGGCCTTTTTTTGCCCTGCTTACTTTGTACACAGTTCTGTTGTACCTGCAATTCAGAATTCAGCTAGAAGCAAAAGCTCTATCTTTTCTTGATTATATAGAGGCCCATGCAGCTTTGCAGTTGACTGTTTCTATCTCAGTTATTTGAAAAGCTCTTGGGCAGGGATAATTTCACATTGTCCAACAGCTAAAACAGCCACTTATCTCATCATTGGCCCAGAGTCTGCCTCAGTCCCAGAAGTACTATGGCTACCTCCAGTTCAAGGAGTTGTTTCCCCTCTCCAGCAATTTTCAAAGCATTAGGAAGACAGGTCTGTATTCATCTGAACATAGCCTGCAGTTCTAAGGTGCTGTTTATAAAAGCAGTGTTTACACACACACACACACACCCCCCTTCAGGAATTACTTACAATGAGCACAGCTACCACTGCTCCCTGAATGAGTCCTGTTAAAACATCACTCCAATGATGCTTGTAATCAGAAACACGTGAGAGACCCACATAGATAGATGCAGCAATAAGACCAAATTGTAGAGTAGGACGTACAAGTCTTGCCCAGTCTCCTTTCATTCTGGCCTGAAGGTAAAGCTAAAAGGAAAATTATAAAATACATTAAGTAAATACAGAAGCAGTAATCATCACATAAAATTGTGTTGGGTCTGTTCAAAAAGTTGAGTTGAAATTAGTGTTCAGAGACATGATAACATCCACAAGTGTTCCAAATGCTATACTCTCACAAGTATGCCAAGGCAGAGTTTGATAGTGTTGGTCTATATGTTTTACATAAAGCTACATAACACCATCATATAGATACTTGCTGTATTTGTACCAATGTGACAAATTACTATTTTCAGGATAAAGGTACTGGTAATACCAGAGCCACTTAAGGCTTAGAAAGAATCCAGTGGAAATCAAACCAGTATTTTAGTCCTACATTAACTACAGGTAAGTCTTACACACACATAAAAATCTGGCAACCATCCAAATTTACAGTCCTCCAAATACAGGGAGCCCCATCTTGCTCTGAGCAGGAAGACCATGAACACCTTTAGTAAAGTTTACATATACTATGCACAGAGTTGACAAGTTTTTAACTTTATTCTCAATTCCAGTCACCTTCAGTATTACCAACTTTTAGCATAATATTCCAGCTGTAGTTAAGCATCAGAACTAACCTGATACATCAACATCTAGGATAACATTCCTCAGTTGTCACTGCTGTATTTCACTGAGCTCCATCTGTTCCTAGTCCATTTTAGCTGCACACTAACCATGTTGCCACTCTGGTAAGCCAGTGGATACTCGCAGTTCTCGTGCTTTTTCCCTCCCCTCATGTGTATGCTTTTGATGAGTTCTCAAATTCACAGTATTTATTACTTTCCCATCTAATGTAAGACCCTGCTTCTGTCTCCTCTGGTCTGTTTAGGACAGAGACCTCTTATTTCAGCTATAAGAGGAGCTTCTCCAAATCCACCCTGTAAACATCATTGAATTTATTCTAGAACTTGATCCTGTCAAGATAGGCAACACAGTTACCGTATTTACAGAGAAGAACAATACAGTTGGAAGTTATATTTAACATTTCAAGTATATCTTTTCAGTACCATCTAGGAACTTCAGGTCGAGTACAAAACCTTAACTGACAGTCTTGCAAAATCAGAGAAGCTAACTAAAACACAGGCTTCAGGCACTAAGCACACTAAACTTCTGGTAAATCCCTCCGTTGCCAACTGCAAAAGCCATGGCTACCTTGTAAAAGCATTACATTTACAATGTAAATACTGGTATAGAGCATGCACTGTAGATACAAAGGTGCTACTTTCCAAAGTTAAACATTTGGGGAACGTTTGGTTGGTTTCTGTGAGTAACTCACATCATAATTTTGGTATGCTGACTTTTCAGCTATAAATGGAACATCAAAAAGATCAACCCAATCCATAACTAGGTTTCATTAATAGTAAGGTCATGGTGAAATCTGAAGAAGCTACAGCTAAGCCTGAACTGGAAAATAATTTTTTTTCCCCTCAAGTGGTGGGCACTGCCTATTTCTGGGGACCTTAATTTCAGCACTAGGGAAAATACTGTTTAGCCACTTCAAAAATTAGCTGTCACACAGTTCTTTTAACAAAAGGTGTTTTAATGGTCTTATACTAATACTGCCTCTGGATTTACCAAGAGTAGACCAGAAGACTACCTGAGTGCCAAATGGAGCAGAGGTGCGTCTAAGGAACACATGCTGGTAGCCTGAAGAGAGCTGGCTGATGATTTGATACTGGCTGTTCTTTCCTCTTTTCCTATTCACACCAAATTCTGCTTAGGACAGCTAAAAATACCTTGCTGTAATACAAGTTTTTTCCATGTAAGCATTTCTGATAGTTGACAAAGATGTATAGTTGTATTAGAAAGAAAAAGACTGCAAATAGGTGAAAAAGCAGGTTTACTTCTGAACAGAGGAATTAAATGAGGCAAGCCAGACAAAAACCAAGCTTGGAAAGATGCCAGCCCACAACACCAGATGACCAAGAGTCTTTGAATCCCTATTACACAACATGTATTCAGATTTTCTTTCTGCTTGACAAAGCATCAAACAAGACACTTGGATTTAACATCTACATGAAGACTTAATTTCCATAAGAAGGAAGTAATCTCCAGTCATAGAGAAGATCTGGAGATGCTTTATCACCTGCAGAACACGCGCAGTTGCCTACAGACTTCATCAATTCTAGGTGCCTCCTCACACCACCAACTCCAGTAGCTGTAGAGGAAATGCCCAAAGCCCTTCTTGCACCTTATTCTAAAACTAGGTGTGAGAAGAGTGATGAATCATACCACAGGTGTCAGTGTGACTGATCACTGCTGTATTTACTTTCAAAAGTAGCAGCTGTTGTGATTTTTTTCCATTATTCTTTCATTCAGTTGAGAGTAACTGATTATTAACCAGCTGCTACAATGGCAAATTCCATGTTATTTTTGAAGAGGTAACTTCAAACTGACACTGCTTTTAATAGACTCAGGCAGTCATGCTCCCCTGCAAAGATTCTTCCTACTACCATGACTCACTCAGACAACAGTGACATGTCTGGGCTGAAATGGGCCAGCAGGACCACACAGGGAAATAAAGCAGCCAAAGAGAGGCAGGAGCTTTTGCCTTGCAATTCATAGAATCATAGAATGGTTTGGGTTGGAAGGGACCCTAAAGATCCATTAATATAAACCCAGGTTGATACCATAAGTAGACCCAAGAGTCCTTTATACAGCAGTAGTCCTTATATAGCATTATATGCACAATATAGAGGTGTCCTGGTGTTACACTGCAATAACACTACTATTTTGACCCTGTTGACTAACAGAGGGCAATGACTTCAGCTGTTTACAGAACCCCTCCTGACATGCACAGCACGCCTCAGCTTCTTTTGCTCCTCTTTGAAGTCATTTACAGCACAGGCTTAAAAAAGGGAAACAGAAGCAAACCCCTGCCTGCCTCCCCACCTAAGTCTGTTTGCTAGAAAGGAATAAGCTTTAGAGTAGAACTTGTAATCTATGGATGCAGCAGGAACTTTAGGAAACGTCATCTGGCACATACTACTGTAATGCCCCTTCACAGCAGTTCACTTGTTGCTGAGAAATACATTTGTGGGCTTATGAACACAGCAGGAGCATCCACAGCTGTTCTGGTAGCAACGTGCTCCTATAAGTGACAGCTACTACACCATACCAGCTCCTGGCTACCCTGTTTTCGAGCATCTGTCTGATCATTCAGTAATATAATTCAGCTATGATCTATTTCTCCATCCTGCTGTTTCTCATGTTTGTTTTGTAAAGTACATAAATAGATTTCATAGAAACTTTCTTGTAATGGGATTAAATAATCTTCAACTTTTTTTTCCCCTACTAGCTAATGCTTACTCTATAATGAAAGTATGTTCTTTACACCACACACATCCTGAACACAAGTTTCTTCTTAATCTATGGTCTAGTACTTCATTTCTAAAAATACACACAGGAATGAGAAGAAACTCACAGCCACTTTGTGGCTTGTTGCAAGAAGCCACAGACATGAGTGGAAGGGTCTCTGCAACTGGAGAGTTATTTGTTGCTCTTAATGTTTCTAGCATAGCTTTCAAGTATTTGCTCTTCCACTGAAGCAGTATTAATATACATATATACATGATGCCTGCCTACCTAATTTTAAAGTACAGTGACTTTTATTTCCTAGATGGACTTTTGTAACCATGCAGCTTCACAAGAAAATTTCCTAACAGCCAACATCTCACATCCCTACCTTAAGGGCACGAAATTGTTTTAAATCTACCAAAACCTCCTCACTCCACAAACCAAGGTCGTATTTCAGATACTTAATTTCAATACTTAAAACTCCTCATTTTTCATTCAATACCTTTTCAGTTTTTTTCCAAAATCCTGTTACACAAAAACTCTATACTGCAAAATATTTTGCCTATTAGGGCATGGGAAATCCTCCTGTACTTCCAGTCTTCCTTCAAGAATGAAAGTCAAAATAAAGGAAGTTTTGGGGGTTTTTCCCCTACTGAGGAAGAGTTTTACTGATACCAATTGATTTGTTCTGTCACTTTTCAAAAATTATTTTATTCAATAGGATTTTAGGTTTCCCAGTATCTAAAGGCCCTAGTAATCACACTTCCTACAGGTGTCCTGTTGTGTCCTAATGAACGGAAGTACACTTTCCCTTTGGAGATGTACCTGTTTTCCCTCTTATTTTTGTCTCCTCAATCCTAATATATTCATAGCATCATGAACTTAATAGCAAAACAGAGAAAGCATATGGTTTTCCTAGAGAGAAAACTCCTTTGTGAGTCAGGGAAGTGAGAACACTTCTTGAATTGTCCGAGTAAAAGTAGTAAGAGTCTGGAGGAGAAACAAAGGTGCAGAAATCAGTTTTCTTAGGAAGTAAGCCCTACTGTGAGAGACAATAGTGGCTGATACAAGTTTTGGGAGAGAGCAGGTAAATGGCATTTACTTTGCTTAGCTTAGCATTTACCATTAGTCATTAACTTCAGTTTCATCATACCTGCCTGAGCATCAAGAAAAAGTCCTATGGCATTACTGTTTTGCTCTTTAACAGGCACAAGATCCTACTGCAGTTATAATTAGTATTTGGATCCTTTATTGACTATAGTTAGAAAAGCTCGTACTTCGAAGCAAGTCTGCTGACCCAAAAAGTTCAAAGAGCCACAAACGGTAATCAGTGCTGTGGAAATCTACCATAAGTATTTGTCCCAAACCAAGAAGCTCTGAAACAGTAAAGCGTGAGCCACCTCAAATGTGTGTACACATGTATGTGGTTGGGTTTGGGATTTCTGGGGTGGAGGGAGGGGATATAGAGGTACTGTGTTTTGGTGGTTTTGTTAATGAGACTGAGGTGGAAGTAGAAGGGAAAAGGCACGTGAGGCACCAGTGTTTGAAAGTCTTCAGAAAAAACAACCTCAGAATAACTAATATGATAAACAATGGGGCAAAATTCTCCAGGAGACCTGGGGTTAGGAAGGAAGACCCAGGCACACTTATAAGACAGGAAAATTCCATTTCTATGGATATCCCAAGGACTTCCTTACAGGACACTCTTAAGACTGAAGTTGTCCATTAGGAAACTGAGTAGATGCACAGAGCACCAGAGTAACTATCCACCCTCCAACTCCATCAGTAAATAAGCATCATCCCCTTTCTGTGAGAAGAAGGGACTCCAGTAACTACACTACTACACACTTCTACAAGACAGTTTGCACCTGAGTATCTTCAATACAAACAGTTATTCAAACAAGATCCTCCAAGAGAATGAAAGACCTGAGACATTCACTCTGGATTCTTGCATAATGCTATAAAGCAACAGAAAACAAACACTTAAACAGATCTGCCATTCCCCTGTTCTAGTCCTGCTCAACAGTCCAGCAGTACAGACACAAGACACACCTGCCCTGCTCATACTAGGTTACAGGGGAGAAAAAAAGCCCACTTCAGAAATCTTCCAAGCTTTTTCCTTCTTCTGTGAAGGTTTGCAAAAGAGTTCTTCCCTTCCTGCATGTTACAGGAACCTTTACAGATTCCTTTGTATAAAAGCAAGTTGATATAAAAGTATTCCTTGAATTCCAGAGTTTATGCTAGCTGAAATACGATGAAGTGTAAGAAATCCAGGAAACAGTTTAAAAATTGCAGTTCCAAGCACAAAACAATGGCCAAGAGCCACAAGATGTGCTGAGAAATAATCTGTCATATACAATCTTGTGTTTATGCAAATACTACATACAAGTGCAGCAGCTTGTTTTATACTTGTAAGCACAGTATCTACAGTTAAATAGAGCTTTAAGCAGCAACAAGGCACTGCCTGCAAACCAGAAATCAATGTGCAGTGTCTCACGTGAAACTTGATTTTAGTATGGATAATGTCTATCCCATGTAATTTTAAACACAACAGGCTCACATACAAACAGAAAACTATTATAAAAGCACTACAGAGATGTAGCAGAATTCATGAGTCACTCATGAGCTGGGGTTCTTAAAGAAAAAAGCAACTTAGACTTCTAAGTTTATTTTGTCTTTTTAATGACATCTCCTCCTTTTCTTAACAAATACATACTTATGATCCCTGGTATATCTGCAATATTATCCATTCTTTAGTTTTATTTTGATTGAGCAGAAAACAAAGGAAAAAAAACAGTATTTCAGAATTAATTTTTCCTCTTCCAGTGAAGGAAAAGGATACAGGTCTGCAGTTACTTCAAGGTGGTGGTCTATCTAAACTGCTGTTCAAAGGGGTGATCTATCCCTTTAACCATGTATTCCCACTGACCCCCTGTGCCAGCTCTGATGTTTGAATAGCCCTACAGTGAGCTGGTACAGGGAACTGATCCATTGGACAGCTGAATTAAGGGTGAAAAAAATGACTGGTCTATGAAAAGGCAGAATAGGTACTAATCTGGCTGTTAAGATAGCTGCACACTACTGTCAAAAGGCAACTGATGCACAAGAGCTGCCTCCTATGCAATGTGAAAAACACCTCTGTTACTAGCGATAGCCCAACTCTCAGTTCAATGTCACAAGTACAATAAATCTATTCCGTACAGAAATTTCCCACTGGACAAGTAATGTTTTTTGGGTTTTTAATGCTCCAACTCAACTTGGCTGTACACTGCAGAAATAATTGTTTATTGACATCATTTTACCATCAAGCAGGATAAACAATAACATTTTATTCCATTGCAAATGCTAACACTTGGATCTTTTCTGATGAGCAAAAGCTAAATATGTTCCTTCTACCTGGTGTAAGGATTTTTCTCTTCTGTCTACCAAGTTATAGAAACCTTTACTAGAAGAACATAAGCACTGCAAGGTATTACTTTCAGCTCAGTCCACAATAATTTCATCACTCCTGACAGCCATAACTTTTAAGCAAACTATGGAGAAGTTGTTTTGCTTTGTTTGCTTACTGTTAAAAAGTCTAAATACCAATGCAAGCAGAAGCACAAGCATCTCCATACTTGAGCCTTACAGCATGACTAGCTACCCTTTATTTTTTCATCTCTTCTTCAAGTAAGATGCTTGGTACTGGCCACAGCTACAGCCAAATAAAACATTTTCAGTAATAAATGTCTTTTCACTAGTTTTTGAAGACTGGGTAGTCCTCAGCTTTCACATGGGCAGGAACACATTAAGGACTGTCCTGTAGCTCCAGTCAGTAAAGCAATACTGTCACACAAACAGACATACCTAAAATACTGGTTAAAGGCTCCAAGGCTCTTACTTGGGTACTGTTTCACTCAACCTCCAATCCCAACATAAACAATTAAAGTAAGAAATTTCAAGAGCAAAGCTTGACTGGCACATTTAGGAGCATGAGTACAAAAAGCATCCTAAACCCCACCTTCACTTGTGTTTATTTAGTCTATGATCTCTCTGCAAAAGGTGGCTGTCAGCCCAGGTCACCAAAATACTAGTCATCCTCCCCATTCTCATCTGTAATTCCCTGTGTCCTTGGACACACAAAGTGTTCTTTCCCAATGAACAGTGGGAAAGTTTGAGAGCCACTCAAGTTACATCATGCAAAGATTCACCATCCCCTTTCGTCCCAAGTCTAAGCAACACAAATGTTGCCATCCCCAGAATAGCAGGGCAGCTTGGCTGGGTTTCTGCAGCCCTGTTCTTCATCCCAGGTTAGGAGCTGGCAGAGACATGCCCAGGCCAGCTACAGACAACGCCGACTCCATTACAGCAACCTGATCCTCAGCACCACACTCATTTCTGCCAACTGCAAACAGCTGCAGTGGGGTCATTCTCCCTACTGAAAACAGCATGCATTTTAATTTACAATAGCTTTCAGATGTAAGTTTTTTTAAAAAAGTTGAAGCAAAAATTTAGGACTATAACTGCAGCACCTACCACTCTAGGGGAGGGGTGCTAGTTTGGTCACATGGACATTGCTAGAAGAGACATTCAACTACACTCGTCCTCCCATTCTCCAAGCCAAGATAAAATGGTCTTGTTGACACAGGAGAGATAGTGCCAGCTGTTTAACTATGAAAGAAAAGGAGCAGCAGGGGGAGGGGATGACGGAGATAATTTGGGATCCAGCATCTGTTATTAGGTCACTGGGTTCCCACACACTGTTGCACCTCAAACTCCCTCTAGTTTCCCCATGAAGCTGCTGTTGGCAGAAGCATCCCAGAGATAAAGGCTCCGTCTGGACCCAAAGTGACCCACCTAGCTCTGTCAAATGAATCTCAAAATATATTCTCCACCACAACTTCCTGGCCTGACAGTCTGCAAGCAGGTTTTTTTCTGTGGTTTCACTCATTCTATATACCAGTTAGAACTAGAAGAAACCTGAAGTCTAACCTGAAACAGACTAAAAACCCAGGCCTTAAACTGGTCCAGCTAGACACAACAGCTTTTTTACAGGTACATGGCAACATAACATCCAGTTAAAAAAACGTAGCAGCGACCTCTGTGGTGTAATAATAATAACAAGTGATATACACTACTGCTTATTTAAATAGGTAGATTATATATGCTATTTAACATTCCCTAAGGTTATACAAAACCTACACATTTCTATTGTATTATCATTCTTTTAGAACCTGTTAGATACTTGTTTTATGAAACAGAATTAAAGCATTCTTCTTGTTACTCTGCAGATGAGCAAACCTCTTTTCTTAATGGAAATCACTGCCCCAGTGATTTGCAGTAGGCACTGCCCTTGCTTCTGTTTTAATGCCAGACAGTCATATACAGCAAGCTACATGAGACCAGTTCAAGTAGAGATTTTGCACATGAGCACAGTAACAATTCAAACAGTAAAAAAATGTAATTCATTATATTTTGCCATAAAAGGCTTTAAGAAGGGACTAGCTTCATGAAGCTGCTATCAATTATGGAAATATGTAAATTGATATGGTATCACAGACTCATTCCTTTTATTTAGATAACCTTTAAAAGCTTGACTGCCACATGCATGGAAGGTGAACGCTGCTTCTGCAAGGAACCTAAGACAGACAATAGTAAGTAACTGTAAATGCTGGGGAACAAAGGTTATTTGTGTTCTCCCAGAAATATGAGCCCAAATTACATACCAAGTAAGTATTTCCATTTTTTGGGTTAAAAGTGAAAGTTCTACTCTCCAATGCTGTCCCACAAACCAAGAGACAAACTAAGGAGAAATGCTTCAAATTCCCAGATATGTGCTTGCTTAGACTATTCATTTTGAATAGTTCATGTGGCATGATATTCTTGTATGTTTCTTTAGCTCTTAAAATTGAAGTTATGTATTTTCAATTTGGAATTTCAAGCTTTTCAGCTACTATCCTTCCCTTCTGAACTAAATCACACATTTTCTTCTATATGCTCCTGAAGCAAGAAAATGAGACATCATCTAGACAAAATCCCTGCTTCCAGGGTAACGAAGCCCCCAGAATACAAAGACATTAAAGTTACAACATCCTTAAGAGATGAACTTTTAAAAAAAAAACCACCCACCCAGCAGTACCTACAGCTTACAGTTTTTGTCAACAACTTCCTTCACATTAAATATAAAGCCTGAGCCATCAGATATTTCTGATATGTCAGATGCCCTCACTATGGGGTGGGGACATGCAGTACAGGATTATGTTAAAAATTGCGGTTTTAAATCCCGATACCAGCAAAGCCATGCAGTCAGAACTCAGATACCACAGTTCTCACCGAGACTTGTGGAATTTCTCATGTCACCAAAGGTTTAAAGCATTTAAAACATTTGAAAAGGCTGATGAACCACCTCATGTTCATTTTTAATCCATCATGTGCAAGTGCACAGAACAGAAAAAAGCTACAATTTAAAGCAGAATGGCTGGATTGCAAACGAGTTAAGTAACTGAAGTTGCAGAAGTATTTCACTACTTCACCTAGTATTTTGCAAGGTGGCTTTAAGCCACACACATCAACTTCAAGCATCTTTCATTTCACAGCTGCAGTGTTTGTGGCAGAGATCATTTCCCCTTTGATTCCACCAAAATGTTCCCTCATGTTTGAAATGCATAATCTGACACAGTACACATGTTCAGCAGGTAACATTTAAGAGCATGCTTTCTGCAGTACGCACGTGGCAGGCTCCTCCAGTCTCTCCAGAAACCAGCATACTAGTGTCTGGTTATGATTAATGCTGCCTATGAGTAATGCCACATGTTAACGATTCTGTCCTGCTCATGACTCAGTCCATGGCTGTATTAAGTGTGCAAAGAGCAGATGAAGCCAGCACCAGAGTTCAGTTAACGAACAGGTTATCAAGTGCCACAGGTTTGGTTTAGAGCCAGCAGCAGCACTCTGCCTTGCCACATGCGCAAGGGGGGAGGGTTAGAAAACAGTTTTCCTCATGTTCCTGCAGTAGCTGTCTATCTGCTTGAAGACATCTGTACTTACTTTTTTTACCTTTTTTTTATTAAAAAAAAAGATCACATTCAATGCAAAGGTTAGTATGCAGTAATGCTGTGTTAATCAGCAAGGTAAAAACGTCCTGCACAGGTGTCATTAACCTTCTTCAGACATCCCTATGAAAGACTCCCAACAATTTCTGAGTGAATAATCTTGTTACAGAAGAAAGTACAAGTCTAATCTCCACAAAGCCTCTTACTTGTACTGGGTAACAGCTCAGCCAGAGACAAGACAAGAAACTGGGGTGCAGGAATAGATGAATGCCTTCTCCTTCAGCCAGGGTTCTGGCTACTCATTGACAAGTTTACTGAATAACAAACTGATCTCCAATAAAGCAATTACTGTTTAAGTCTTAACATGACATTTGTTGAAGACATTCATACCCTTCTAGTCTAAGGGAGCTAAGTAAAGCCATGTTGTCTTGTAGTTACTCCAGAACTGAATGAACATGAGGACAGTTTCTGGAGCAGTAGGCTCAACTACAGTAAGTTCTATTTCATTGCTGAACTAGGACTGACACAAGCTCTGGATTTACAGCATTTCAAAGTGGCATACAGAGGATGATTTGACTTCCATGCCCTACTTCTCCCCCATGCAGAAGGTTGTTAAGAGTGAAGCTCACACACACACAAAGCCCCAAGACACATAAGGTTCACAGTTGCGTGTTGAGGAACTCTCCACACAAGCTCCTTTGCATGGATTCAAAAAGCCATGCCACAGGGAGCTACAGAAAGCATTATTTAACCCACATGAAATTTGTATCTTCAAAACAAAGAATTCTTGACTTTCTTGCCAAAGGCTGCATTTTTTCAAATCCTAGCAGGTTAAACAAACAAGGTCTGAAGACCAAGCTGTTCAGCACATCTTCTACTACATTGCATTCAACTAAAGATGGCCTCAGTATTACAGCAAGGGAGAGGGGGGCAGGGTGGGGCAGGCAGTGAAGCACACACAGGTTTTAATGAACAGATGAAAGGTTTGAAAATAGCAACTCCTTTCTCTCAGTGTGCAGCAGCTGAGAAGTCCTCCTGACCACCACCATTTCCCCAGTCTGCAGCAAGCGGGACTCTCCTTACACACACCTGTGACAGTGGTATAAATTCAGACAGATTCAGATCCCTGATAAATTACTATAATCCAGTCAGCATAAATTATAAACCATACACACTGCCACACATCTAGCCAGTCTTTTCTTGTCTGTAAGTTTGTGCTTCTGAGAGGTGGCAGTATTCCATTCTCATATTGCTCAACAAAACCATGCACGGAGAAGTTGGATCTGGCTGAAGTTGGGTATGGCTGAACCCAATGGAGCAAATCAGTATTAGGTTGCTATATAGCAGTAATTGCTCCACTGTACTATGGAAATAGTGGTTTTGGAATCATATCACAAATGGACCTATATAATTTTGGAGACTGCCAGTCGTAACGCGCAAGACACTATTTTTAAAACCAGCTGACACAGGAAGTTGCACTATATTCTAGTCAAACCCATGACATAATAGTACTGTGAACTCTTGGTATTTTAACACTAGAGACAGGTGAGAGGGGAGAGGAACTAAACAGGTTTAGCAATAAACAAACTTTAATGATAGATCCAAACTGAACACTGAGCTTCTGAAAAGCCTTTATTTTAAAATAAAGTTTAAAAATACCTATGTCATACTGAAAAGCCACCCCTTTCTGTTTGTGGTTGTAGCTTTTTTACTTTAGTTTGGATAATCTGTCCATCCACTGTGGATGTTATACTATTGCCAAGAGACAGAAAAAATTAAAAATGCAATCAAGATGAGAAGGCAAATTGAATCTGAGCTCTGAAAATCCTGGTATGTATGTATTATGTTAGGAATTTATATCCGGGACTAGAGCTTAATTTTCCAACTGCATTAATGACAAAAGTGCACAAAATTGTTTAATACTTTGTGTTACAAATAAGCTGGGGGAGAACAATCGCAATCAATCTTTCAGTGTTACAAAGCTTGTCCTAGGAGTGAAGGTAATTTGCCCTAGCTGACTTGCAACAACTTGAACTGAAATAGATTAGGCTACAATTGAAGCATTAGTGAACTGATCTTATCATTAGTATCTACTTCCACACACAGATCTGTCCCCTTGCTTCCCTCACTCTTTCGCCCCACTCCTAGAAGATAGGAGAAATTAAAAGGAATTTAAAAATTCAGGTTGATTTTCTGTTTTGTGCATATGGGCCCATACACATTTGATCAGGGTTTAAGTTTATGGTTATTGTTTTTTAAATAGGCTTTCCATGTTTCATTAATTCAGACATATCTCATTATATATTTTTATATGGCTTGCAATACTTTCAATCTAACTAAATTTAAGTAGCAGCATATTTTCCAAACCCACTTGTGACCGGGTTCATTTTAGACAAGACACACACGCCAACTACCATATTACTTCTAGGCACATTGAACAAATTCTCTTCTTGTCCCAGTATCAGTGGTGTTCCCTTACAACTCCTACTGAGAAATCTTCAGACAAGCATCCTACAAAAGCAATGTCTCTTGTGCAAAGCAGCCAAATAAATATTTCAAATTTTGTACTAGGTAACTTAACAGACTTTTCATTGCTATTTAAAGAGCATACTTACTGCTAGGAAGAGCATGCAGTACATGGAGAACGAAGAATGGCCAGAGTAAAATGATAGTCTGGAAGAGAAGAAAGCAGACATTTCATTATTTTGCTTTCGCAACACTCAGTCTACAGTGATACTAATTTATCTTACACAAGGAAACTGGTAAATTGCAAACATATCAATGCTTTTTCTTCAGGAGGCTACCTAGGCACAACAGCCATCATGCATGTCCGACAACAGCTTCTGACAAACAGCAGATACTGTATTCCAGCATTAAGCTGATCTCCATATCAGGTAGTAACTACTAGCTCTCTGACTGAAGTTTGAGCAGCAAGTGGACACAGCCTCAAAACTATCAAGTGTCCTTTAAAGCTGTGTATTTATTTCATCTTGATAAATACCAGAATACTGTAAATATTATCAATTTTTAAAATTACTTATGTGATAGTCACAGTATGTAGATGAGAAGAAATGACACATTAATCACCATCAAGAAGTCATTGTTAACAACTCCCATCTAGATGTTTATACCACGTATACATATGTATACCTTTGATAAACGTACTGATTGATGCAGACCACTATCATCTGTCAATGAAGGGTAGGGAGAAAAGCAGGAAGGCAGTTCGTTAGCCAGCCAACCACAAAAGATGACACTTCATCTAATATTTGTAGAAATAGCTTCATACTTGGCTATCTCATTTAAAGAGTGTCAACATCGCTTTCAGCTCATAAGGGCTTCTAGCAGGTCCAGACTGAAGGGACTCAACAGTTGATGCTGACACTGTCATGCCTTCAGCAAGGTCCTCCCCCGCACAGGTGGTTTCTGCAAGGAGCTGAGTATCAGAGGTATAAAACAAATCCCACCCCACCTCTTCATCAGGAAGAGAGGGCAAAATGGAAAGACATTTCTAACTCGGTCTTAAGCAGCAACATCAAAGAAAGTGTAAACTATTTCTTCTATTTTATGCACATAGCCTTGTAAGAGTGCTGCTTCACAGGCTGTCAGTCAGGTCTCAGGCAGGCTTCTGTGCTATTTAGCTAAGTAACACAGCACTCCTGACTTAAGAGTTTGGCATATATAAACAAGACCAACTTCAGTGTCATAGCCCTCCACCATATCCAGCAGTCCCTGTTTTGATGCCTCAGGCAGGCAGAGAGCCTGAGGCCATGGAAATTCCCAGTCAGGGGAAGCATTTCTACTCTTCAGGCATGAAGATAGTAATGAAGTAATTAAGGCAGCTCTGATGTGCAGCAAGATAACTGGGTTAAACATTCACTACTCAAATACCACAAAGAAGGGAATAAAACAAACATGCACAAGTGAAACTGCACAACTTCTTGCATTAGTTTGCATGTCTAACATCATGAAACTGAATCAGGTATCAGAAAAAACCCACATAAGTTTCCTCTGCACATTTTAGAGTTCTTGGCTTATAGTTGATTCAAAGCACAGCCAATAAATAGCTTTTCAGTTTCAGAGGTACTAAATAAGCAGTCTTGAATAAGACTACTTTTGTGGGGGTGTGAATATATGTAGTATCAGATATTCTTAAATTCTTAAATAGAAAAACTGTATTGACAATGTGTTATATTCAGATATTTAAAATTCAAAACCATAAGATTACGTTTTAGCTAGACATCCCTTCTCCACTTTAGTACTCCTAACTCTTCACCAGTTAAAATCTCTGGGCAAGAATCCAGTGTGAAAGTCAATCAGCATTTTGAAGATCTGTCTTTCAGACAAACATGTCATCTGAGCCATGAAAGCAGAGCATGCTGTTCTACAGAACAGAAGATACAGAATATGGAATTCCTGGCTCCTACACCAATATTTTATCCACTGACTTTGGGCCTACTCCTGTTGTCCACTGCCTTTGGGGCTATTCCTGTTGTCCATAAGATGACATTTCCTATAATTCCTGAAGGCAGCCTGTTGCCAACTGAAGGAATACAGAAGACTAATAATTGAGAGAAGGAATAAATTAAATTATTTAAGTTTATTTTGGAATTCCTATACCATTTTAAAGGTGCTGTTGACTATTGGCATTCTTGGTTTTAGGAATGTATTAGCCCAATGTAACATTAAGAATGCCTTGTTCCAAGTTGAAGATTACAAAATTTGAATGCATTCTCATCAGGCATAGATAAGTATGCTGTACATGATTGAAAATGTTGTGCTTAGCACATGAAGTATTGCCAGAAATACAACTGGGAGAAAGTATTGATCCAACTTGTACATTGTGCAATCCCACTGAAATTTCTTTGGCAATTCTAGCTTTCTTTAAAACACAGACATATTTAAAAAAATAATCTTAAAACCCTTTCAAACACTAAGTTTGACAATGGAAAAGTTTACCAGCGATTCCTCAGCACGCAAACAATGTCTTCCCAAAGCCAGGAGAACATCTGTCTATCAAACCAGCCAAGCGGCTGCACAGCTCAGGCTTCTTTGTCATCATACTGCAAGTGCTGGTTTGCCATGAGACAGCATTTACAAAATAAATACATTTTTAATTAAAAAATGAACCACTCTTTACTAATCCCAAGAATGCAGAAGTATTAGAAGATACACTTATAAATAAAATGGTACAGACAACTCTCAAAACCCATACCTTTTGCTAATGAAGGGAAGGCTAAATTATCCCAGTAGGAATTTGCATATCAAATTCTGGGACTTTTTTTAAAATTAATATTAGAACAGTATCCAGTAAAACTGTAGTGTCATGAAACAGAATTGGTAACTGCAAAATTTGTTTTGATTCTTTCCAAAATGGCAAAGTCTGACATCAAAAGAACAGCTTTGCAGAGATCTATGCCTTTTACTCCATCAATACCTACCTCACAGATCACTTCTGATGTGAGGAACAAGGCTTCATTTTAACAGGAAAAAGCATAAGATTTAATTATTTCCACTTGGGCGATATATTACTACCAAGTTAGAAGAATGCCTTAAGTAGTAATATGAAACCAGTTTCAGGTCTCAGTTGAGGTCTACAGTTTCCATCATATACAGTACAGCCGGACATATCAAAAAGGTCTTAAAACAAGGTAATTTAAGGGCTGTTTAGCTTTCTTGAAACTTAAGTTTTGCCACAAATTTCACATGGTTTAAGATAAAGACAAAAGTAAAGACGTTATACTTTCTTAAAAAGGTTGCCAGAAGACTGATTACAATTAATCACTACAGTTTGTTATTGTAAATCTGCGTTTTTAAAGATTACCTGGAAAAATTCGTGTTATATAAGAAATAATTGAACTGAACCACACGGTACTTTTAGCCAGGACTTCTAATCCCATGTAAGCAAGTCTAAGTAAGATTGCCTTGCAGGACTTGACACTGACAACCATTTCATTTTCACTCTGTTCTATTCCTTTCCATGCACAAAGGCAACTTAGCCTAGGGAGCAGAGCCTGCTTGATAGAAGGTACCATTTCTTTAATTAGTAGAAAAAAGAAACAATACACACAGCACATAAAAGGATCATTTGTCTTACACTGTCACAAAAAAGCATATTTTGTAAAGTGCATTATTTCATAAGTGAATTACTGAACACTGGAGCTCAGTAAACAAGCTTGATTTCTTGTCTCCATAGAATGCCTTTGTAAGGACACCTGAATGTGCAAAAACATTTAAGTGAAGTGCGGGAGTCTGACAGGGAAATAAATAACCTTAGTGAAACACAAGACTAGGAAACAGCTAAATACACAGTGGAGCATTAAACGGTGAGAAATTAAAGTGTTAGAAATTACAGTTGAAAGGGATAAACCAGAAGAAAGCGTATCTTGTGGTGCCACAATAAACCTGGCAGAGGCTGAATGATAAAGGAATCTTCCCAATATAACTACCAAACTATGGAATGATCCCTTAGAGAAAAATAGGACACCCAGCAAAACATTATGCACACTCCCACATCAAAGCAAATGAAACCACCCACTGGATTAGCCAGCAAATCCTTTCTAACCTCAAGTTTTCTGGATTCTCCAAGTCTGACTCAAAGCTTCCACTGACATTTGTGTTACCCATTCCATTGATCTGGAGGAGACTGCCAGAGGCTGCAGTTTAACACATCTGTGTGGAGTAAGCCAGACAGCTCCACACAGTTGGCAGTGAAATATTCCTAGAATTTCAGTGCCATGAGGACATGGTTTAATAAAGTGCTAGTCTTACACTTAAGCTGAAGCACCATATTCTTTACAGTCAATTTTCTCTGTGCTCAACAGTCAACATGTTTTCACTGCACCTGCTCTTTTCTCAAGTGCTAAGACTTGCACAAGTACAACTTTCAATACCCACAAGATTGGGGTTGAAAGAGTTGAGGACTCTGAAATTAAGCACTTGTGATTATTGCAAAGAAATGTTTAAGTAAATAGTAGTTCATCTATTTAACAATATCAGCAACTACTCAGAAACCCATTTTCAAAAGACAATATTCCAAATTTCTTCACTTTCTTCCTTCTCTGCCAGTAGTTAAACTCACACTTAAGTACAAAGCCTTGCACTTACAGAAGGGAAAAAACTGACAGAGTCTTTCCAATCCAGTAATCGTCGTCTGGACAATTTTACTGTCAGAGGTGTTTCGATATGAGACTTACTAATAGTAAGTGTCTTGCACAATTCCCTAATCGAGTTTGGGCGGAGGGGTGCATCCACTCCGTTCTACTTGAAGTAGTGGCAGATAGTGGGAAAACTTTGCCAATGTTGACACTTAATATGCATGAGACTATGTTCCTTTTTTTGCAGACAGTTACACTTTTTTCCTTTTACAGGCTATCATACACAAGTGAAAGTTCTTGGCATATCCTAATGACATAAAACAGATCTAGCAGGTTCTAGAAAGAAATAGGCAATCTTTTTCTAATTTTCACCTTTACCACCACCACCCTTTTGAAACAAGCCCTGCAGCCAGTGCAAGAAACAGGGGTAATAAAGTAACCTTTTTCCCAAGCTCAGGATCAACATGAAGTGATTTTACTCAGGAGTACTACAAGTCTTGTCATCACTACTAGGTGGACCAGATTTTGAAGTTTGTTAACTTCCGCTGGTATAATTTGTTGTGGGTTTTTTTTTTTCTTCCTCGCTAGGAATTGAAGAATTATCTCCCAATACATCCAAGTATGCAAATATCATGTAAATTTTGTTTCTTTAAACAGAAGTATTACACACTGATGGAACAATCTAACTGGGCAATGACTAGTTAGGTAGCTATTCTGCATCTGTCAGCAGCAGTTTATACCAGCAGCTACCAGTGGAATACACTTCACCGTAAGAGAGCCAGTAAGGAAAAACCTCATCTCCCCCTACTATTTTTTCCTTTTCAAATGAGCAGCAGTCAACATGCACCTTGAACTTCCAAAATTTCTAAGTTTTATCAAAAGTTACCAACTCCTGGCATTCGTACCACACACAAACATGTATGTTCTGAGCTCTTGATATTGTGAAGTCCAACCAACTGGCATGCTGCAATGGAATTACACATGCACACGGCAAAACCACTACAAAGCAAGTTCTCCTTTGTCACTTTTGACTTTGTCACTCAATTTAACTTAACACAAAAAAGAAAAGTTTAACTTTCCACTACATTTCTAGCTAGCTTCCTCCAACAGGAAAAAAAGATATCAGGACTTTGTTTACTTCTCTTTCCTAGTAACCCCCCTCAGGAAAGAGTAAAAGTGAAAATAGCAGCAAGGTGTCTCAAATCAACACTTACACAGA
Source organism: Strix aluco (assembly GCF_031877795.1). Taxonomy (NCBI): domain Eukaryota; kingdom Metazoa; phylum Chordata; class Aves; order Strigiformes; family Strigidae; genus Strix; species Strix aluco. The sequence goes on from NC_133971.1 coordinate 82,628,504, forward strand.
CTAATAGCTTGCTCTCACATGCATCAGATTACAGGCTTCTGTTCCATGAACCATGTCTCCACAAATTATCCACACAATACTACTCTGACTCACAGGAGTGTGATCATTTTACATAAAGGGAATGAGAACAAAAAAGATAATCCCTGTTAAATCAGGGATTTGATTGTTACTCCCTCTTTAAGAAACTGCTTTGGGCATGAAGCACTTGGCAAATGTGCAGAATCCTTCCCCAAACAGTTTTTAAATCTTTGAAGGGAAAAAGGGAAAGGAAGCAGTAGGAGAACTGTCAGCATTAAGGGTATTTCAGTTCCTATGGTACAAGCAATAAGCAGTTACACAGCAGTCCAAACTTTTATCTTAAGAGACTTTTCCCTTCTATTAACTTGGACATAAGCTTTGCAAATCAGTGAAATTCTGCCAAGAACAAGAAGATTCATCTACGGGTTTGATTAGCCATAGCTAGCTTCTAAATAATTTTCAGGGTGTGCTGAACACGAGTTACAAATTTTTATTTTTAATGAACTTAAGCATGATAAGCTACTGTAATAACAGACTGCCAGTACAGCTTTTTCTGAAAACCATTAAAGGGGATTGTAAAAGTGCATCTCAGTTGATTACACCATGTTCACCTTTCAGATATGATTCTCCCTACTGCCAGTTAATTTCTATTGCAAAGGCAGCTCTTTTTGCTTCTAGATCAAGTACGGCCCCATTTCATCATCCACTGTACCCAGAAGTTTCTAAAGTTTAAATATTTAAAGACTCTTATTCACTACCATATTTCAGCTTTTTTCTTCAGTGTAAAATTAACTGTAGGTGCCCTGACTAAGGTCCAATTCTCGGAAGTGGTGAATAATTTTATTAAGTGTGGAAGTGTTCCCAAATCAGCCATGTTACATCTTGAATAACAGTAATAACAGAAGGGTGAGAAGCGGTGTTTAAAGGAAGAAGTTGCACCATCTGGATAATATTACACATATATGACCTTCTATTCATCCCTTTCAACTACTTCAGTATCCAAGCTCCTTGAGATTTTTCACATGTATCTTTTCAGAAGTGAAAACTATTAAGTTAACCTCTGATGAAAACTGAACATATAAATTTCAGTACCACAGAGCACTTCACAGGTTATACACAACAAAGCAGTATGCCCCTAGAAAATATGTAGTTAGTAAGTCTGTAGCAGCTTTAGAGAAATTTGATTCATGATGCGGTTTGAAACTGCCAGATTAGGTAAGTAATCCATTTAGTTATTATGCTTGAATAATTAAGTGCAGTTTGATTTTTGTCAAAGCTCTAAGTTTCAAAACAAAATATTGGATCATTTCATACAAGTGAATTTATTTTAATGCAAAATAACATTTCATCGTAAAATTATTCCTAGTGCGGGGCGTGGGGTGGGGGGGAAGACAAGTACAATTATTAATAAAGATGGTTAACTTCAAGGAAATGTCCAGTCTCTCAGCTTAGGTTTAAAAATTCCAAAGCAAACCAATTGCAAAGGCTATCTAATGAAACAAGGGAAAACAAAACTATTCATGAAAATGGAAGTAAGGCATGAAGTTTGGTTTTGGTTGTTTTCTGGGGTTTTTTTGTTTGGGTGTTATTCTTCTGTGGGTTTTTTTTAACAGAGTTATAGTTTTGAGGGCATGCACAGAACAGACAACATAAGCATTTTAAAAGTTTGGTTGAACTTCAAAAATGTTATACAGGTTAGCCCATACCAGTTACTCTAGCACGGGTCCCTAGCTACTGGGAACTGCTCCGGGTGATTTAACTGCACTCACTGGCATGCATGAATACAGCCTATGAAAGAGCTCTAAACAAAGCTGAAATAAAATTCCTGGCAAAATGATTGGTAAAGGGCACCACCTTGGCAATTGTATTGAAATAAATTATCAAGGTCAAAACTGTCAGCTCTAATTTCCTAAAGACTTCTTTGAAGATTACATTTTGAGTTTGCAATGGCAGACAACACACAGCTTGTTCTGAGTGCAGCCAGCATGTGAGCAATAGATCAACTTAAGTAGGGAACTGTTTTTTCCTCTGGACATCTGAGTTGTAATATGAAACTGTACATTAGTAATACAATTATAATTATGAAACAACAGCTGCATTATCTGTTACCACAAACAAAGTGGCAGGCTGAAATTAGAGAACTTCAACTATCCAAAGTTAAATTCAACTTCAGAGAAAGTGCTTCATACACACATACACATCCCTGCTAGCTGCGCAAGTCTGCTTTGGAGCCTGAGAGTTCAGACTGCAGAGTGCTGCTGAAGTAGCTAGACTTGCACAACATGGCTTAATATTTACCACTTCAGGTTGAAAGTTTCACTTTTGTGTATGTGCTTACTGAGCTGACAAACCAAAAAAGGACAGCTTTTTGGATCTCCTTGGTCACCAGGCTTTCAGTGTTCCTCCAAGCCCAGAACTCCGAACTTTCCCCTCAACATCCATACTCAGTAAAAAAAGCTAAAAAATTATATCTAACAAAAATATTTAGAAGTCACTGACTGCATTACTGTGACAAACTTGCACTGCTCAACTAAACTGCAATAAATACTGCATAAAAAAAATCTGCAGTAAACTCAGGAAGCCTGAGCAGCTAGATTAAGGGCCCTTTAGTGCACATCCAGGACTATTACACATGGAAAAAAACCACTTCACACTGTACGAGAATGTGTGCTGATGGGAATTAGTTTAACCAGTGCTAAAGCAATAGCATAAATCAGCAACTGTACTGCAACACTGCAACCAAATTTAGGATGACTACAAGAGAAAGCCATTAGCACCCTAAATAAACAAACATGCTGGCATCCGGTTTGTCTTCTAAATACTTGTATCACTGCTCTGTTCCTCCTCCTTTATACTCAACTGTCCTTTGAGGGAGAATATAGATTTTTGAGAACTAATAAAAAAATATTTTGTTCTAATTTGATTCTAAAGCTCTGAAAAATTAAAGTATGTACTCAGAACTGATTTACAAGGTGACTCAAGCTTCAGCTACAAAAAGTTTTAACATCAAATTCCTTATAACAGATACTGTAGAAGAGAATTAAGGCAACCATTAAGTACATCCACTGACAGTACTTACTTGCAGATCACCTGCACCACCTTCTATTTGCTCAGAAACAGAGGTTATGGAAAACACAGTATGGCAGCACATGCATAACACATACACACTCCTAATTGGTTAGTTAGAAACCTGCTATCATAGCTGAAATTGTTTGCTGAAAAGGCTAATCTGTCAAAAGACTGTTTAAACATATTCTTGCATCATCCTCTGGAAAAGATCTGAATCCCTACTTTCTACTCCCAACTTTGCAGTATATTAATCAAGGAAGAACACATTACACTTATGCCTTCCCATCTGCAACTGTTCTGTGTCTCCGAGCAGCAGCATGATAATCAAGCGCTTTACATCCCTGGAATGAAAGATACTTGTTTACCTGAATACTATAGAGGTATTACACACATGTAGCAATGTTCTGCTTCCCCATTTTAAAGACCATGAAATAAACGGGGGCAAGATGTTTGCTATATGCATTTTTTCTGTCTAATGCATACTGCACTCTTCACTTTCAGGAGTAGAAACCTGGACTGTCTCCTTGTACAACACTGAAATCACTTCGTTATGGAACTAGTGGGAAAGTTTTCAGTTTCAAAAATGTGAAAGAACATTTTGAATGGCATCCATAAAAACTGCTAAATTTTATTATATTTTCTGAAAAAACAAAAGCTGGACCCATCAGTTACCCAGATCTGAAATTCAACCCTGATTTTTCAAGGTGCAGTCTGAAAGGACAATAAAATTCCATCACAAAGGGACACATCTAGCATTTATGAAACCCAGTTTGAAGCAGATCTTACACATGAACAAGACGAAAAGCCCTCATATCTATGTCTCAATAGAAAAACAGAAACAAGCGAATCTTCACCTTAAATGAGAGGTCAATAAATAAGCTCCAGAGTAAAAGTTAGTGAATTGAACCATATGTTGACCCTTCTCCTTTTAACTCAAGGTACAGCTGGAGATGCATAAAAAGAAAATGCGAAGTCATTAGAGAAGCTCACTTAGATGTTTGGAGCCCAGGGTACAAGTCTTGCCCAAGGCTGAAGAACACAAAGAATTGTTAAGTCTTCCTTTCAGGCTTAATCGTACACAGAAGGGATTGGGGGACAACCCCAAGATGTGTTAGAATCCACTAGTTAGACTGAGCACTCAAACACTGAAGTACAGACTAAAATTTCTAAAGACTGGGGGCATAGGAACTCAGGCATCTCCCATCTAGAAAGGCTTCCTCTCCTAGAGAAATTCAGCTGTCTCAAAATCTGCTGGAAGGACAACATGGCAGGGTGGAAGCAATTCAACAGCCTTCCTTTTTTGATACTGCTGTTGGACAGGCCTAACAGGAAGAGTGATCTCTGCTAATATGTTACTCAGGAGCAAAAATGTACTAGTTGGACATGTCAGCAATAGCCTTGGTTGCAGCAACTATGAGGTGGTAGGATTTCAAGGACAACCTCCTCAGAGCACCAATACATTCCATCCCCTTCTGGAAGAAAATAAGCAGGAATAACAAGAGGCCATCTTGATTCAGTGAGCAACATCTGAGTTTAGGTAAAAAAAATGAGAGGTACAGACTGCCTACCAAGGACAAGCACTGAAGAATCACCCAAGCATGCAAAGGAATTAGGAAGGCCAAGGCTGGAGCTAGTGAGGGATACAAAGGGCAGTGTGAAGGTGTTCAACTGGTAGGTCAGCAGCAAAACAAAGACAAGGATAACATGGGCCCACCACTGAACAGGGTGAGCTATATGCTGTGACAAAGGGGATAGAAAAGCTAAAGGTATTTGATACCTTCTTTGACTCATGTTTTGAAGTCTTTTCCAACAAGATCTTTTCAGACTTCCAGGTCTTCAAGCCTAGTAGTAGAGTTTAGCAGAGAGAGGTACTATATAGTCAAGGAAGATCTAACCATGATTACTTAAAGCTCGACTTGCAAGTCCATGAAACTGGATGGCTTGCACCCAGTGGTGCTGAAGAAGGTAGAGATGCCATGATGAGGCTGTTTAGGTATCTTTAAGAAGCCATGCTAAGGAGGCAGATGGTCCCCTTGATGGTTAGAAAAAGGGCAAGAAGGACTGAAGGAATATATTTTCCCAACAGGCTGTGGAGTATCCACCTCCAGAGCTCTTCAGTGAATCAGGATGCACAGAGTTTTGTCAAAACTCTATAGTTAACCTCCACTTTAAACCAGAGGTTGGACTAGATAACCTCCAGAGATCCCCTCCTATATATACACAAAGGCTTCCTAGGCATCCAGCCACACACCAGAAGTATTTAAGCCATTCTTGCTAGACATTTTAACAAGGTCTCCACAGTCTTCAAGATCATGTGGACATTAACAATCCTGGATGGGTGGGGGAGGGGGTGGGGAGGTGAAGAAATCAATTCAGCAGGAAGAAAAGGTTCAATGAACATTTCAGAAGACAAAGATTCAGAATTTTATAAGATATCTCTAAGGTATACTCAAAAGGGTAGAAAACATTAGCTTTTAAGAGAAGCCACCATGTTTATTTTTCTGAAATGTTTTAATACTTTTTCTGGTGACATTTTAGAAGAGTTCTTTTAAAAATAGTTTTCACCATCATCTGCAGGTAACAATCATCCTGAAATGCAGTATTAAAAATATAGACTTATGTTAATCCAAAACTATGAAGAATAACTTCATAACCCAATTGCCAGGTATCTGAATTGATTCTTAAACTTCTACCCACTAAATTGATTGGTCCTAATTAGTTTCTGTTTCAGAGAATTTAGTGACCACTATGGCACAACAAGCAAATCACTGAACATGTGAGAAGAGGACTACATTAACTAAAAGCCTTTTACTTTCAAAGGTTCCAAGTTCAACACAGCATTAGCAACAGTTGTGTTTCACACTCATTATTGAGTACTGGTATTACAAACCTACTTTTTTTCCTACATATTACTGCAGGAAGTGATTCTAAAACCAGAAAATTTAAGGAAGCATGCTTTAAGGTTTTGAAGTTCTAGGGAGGCATCATTTGCACCAGCAGTAACTAGAACTTATTTGTTTCCACCCTAGTATGTTATTGTCCCTGTGAAATTATTCAGCAGACACTGAATAATAATACTGCATACTTCATGCTACAACATTTATTCTTAACGTTTTGTGGATAAAATGTAAATTTAAATAGTACCAGATTCAATATACCTGACCTTTACACAAGGCTTTAATGTGCTATTTGTGCTGCCAAGTTTATAACATGATATATATACACAAGTGACAGCACAATCCTAAATTAAGTTCTAAAAATACTGTGAGCTGTATATGGCACCTGATACATTGTTTGAGAATTAAAAAACTCTCAAATGTTCTTTCAATTAGACCCAACCCTTCAAATACCAGAAACTTTGTTGGTGGGGGTTCTTTATTGTTGTTTTGGGGGAGTTTTTGTTCAGTGGGGGGGCACCTTGGGGTTTTTGTTTGGTTTTTAGTTTTTACCTGCTTGTGGAAAGAATTTTATAAAACTGGAGAGAAAAGCATATTGCCATTACAAGTTCCCATCCTCCTCAAAAAAGATTCTGACAGAACCTTTATTTAAGCCACATTTATTTTCTTCGAGACAGGATTTTACAAGCGGTAAGAAATACCCACTCCAAGTTTACAGATACAGTTAAGACTGACCTTTTCCAGTTTCAGGCTGCCCTGGTCAAGCATGTCTCCTGGATTCCAGATCTTGCTACCTAGGGATTACCAGTTGTGAGGGATGACCTGTAACTCCCTAAAAACAGGGTCTGAGAGAAACAGGCCTGCAAGAAAAAACAGCCTGAGAGAGATAAGGGATGGGGGGGGGGGGGGGGGAGCGGGGGCCCTCTGAGCCAAGTAATGTCTCAAACACTCGCAAGTAGCAAAACTATAGTCACAGGGTGGATAGCGAGTTTGGAACTGATAAGGCTGCCTTGATAGCGTACAATGCAGCTGGAGAGGGGAGCCCTGTGAAGGCAGGACAGTTCTGCTCTGGTGCATCTTGTGAAGTTTCAAGGGCCATCTGTCCAGTGAATGACGGACACATTATCCACAAAATGTATATTAAAGTTGACAGTTTTGACTAAATTTTTGACTAATTAGGACCAATCAATTTAGTGGGTAGAAGTTTAAGAATCAATTCAGATACCTGGCAATTGGGTTATGAAGTTATTCTTCATAGTTTTGGATTAACATAAGTCTATATTTTTAATACTGCATTTCAGGATGATTGTTACCTGCAGATGATGGTGAAAACTGAATATGCTAATAAAGATTAACAAGATCATGCTAATTACCTCATCCCATGAAGCACCTTACCCCTCCCCATACATGGGATATGTAGGTATGTGGGTTAACCTAGGGCACGGACCCAAGGAAAGTGTGTACAAGTTGAGGGGGGAGGAGGGGGGGGAAGAAGGGAAGGGGAGAAAAACAAAAGACATGAAGTGAAGACGACAGATGCATCCCTGTCAGACTCGGATAGGACCAATGCAGGAACCCGGACCAGTGATCTCTATTTCTCTATTCTATCTCCCTCCTTTACCATCAAGTAATGCAAGACATACCGTATTGCTTGCCATAACTCATTATATACTTAGCCAATTATTGTGTATCCAATTAGTACATTGTGGGAAGTTAATAAATGTCTGGACTTTGAGACTTGTCTCGCCGTTGTCCACTGTTGGGGATTTATGAATCTTTACCACTTGTCTGCCTCGTCTGAGAGGATATGACACCAATCCTTGTCTGCACAAAGGCTATCAAGGTACAATTAGCAACTCCTGACTGTCAAAATGATTTGGGAGCAAGCAGTTAACACTGCCACGCAATATATTAGTACAATCTAACAATACAGTTAGAAGGAACCCCATCACCACCTTGAAGTGCTGAAATACAATATATTTAAGTAACTAAACAAATAGCTTTAAAAATTGCCTTTTCTCCTCCTACCAGAAGCCTAAAAAAAAAATCTTCCACACCACTCATTAAGATACACTAACAACAAAGGCTTTTTGAACATGTTGAAGACTTATCCCACAATTCATATACTTGAGGAAAACAAGCAGCTCCTGATTTTCAACTTTGTTACCCTACTAAGACATTCAAGCTTCACTGTCTACAAAGTTTCAGACAGACAACCAGCAACTACAAGGTACACCCACCAAAGGAACAGTAAAATATTAATTCAGAGCTCCTGCTGCTGAACATCTGTGGTTTCTATTAACTCTTTTCAGTGCAAGAAAGGTAACAAACAGGATGCGTGAACAATCTGCCACAGACTGGCTAGAGCAGACAGGTTTGGGAAGTATGCCTTAGCTACCAATAAGGAATGGAGGTCACCTGTCCTTTCTGTGTCCTCCCTGCCTACTCCTCTTTGAGGAATTTGGGTATCTTGCCAACCCGCTCAAAGCCAGGCAAAGGCAAGCAGTAGCAAGCCAAAAGAGAAGGAAGCACTGAACAAGAATGGGAGCTGCAAAAACGGCTCACTCATCCCCACTCAATCAGGGTTATGGCCCAGCACACTTACCTATTTTACTGAACCCTACTTTGCTGATTTGAAAAAGGAAACAGCCATTTCACAAGTCATTATCTTTATGGGTGCTGAAGGAAGTACCTTAAAGGCAATCTAGCAGCATTAAAGTATATGCTGGTATACTAAAAGTGACATGCTAATTGCTAGCACCGGTGACAGTAGGACCTGTTTGCTTTGACCTCTCTTCATTCATAGACACTAAAACTTATTTTAGTGTATTAGAAAAGTCACTGTCTCCCAATAAAGAAACTACACTATATGAAGTTCTGTACCCTTCTGTCCAGTGCAACTACATTTTAAAAATATTTATCTTACTCAACTGCATTATGTGCTTTAAGGAGAACTTTGCTATTTTGATATTCAAAAGAAAAATCACTTTCACAGGTCAAGCACCTTTACTGAGTTACTACTCTTAATATTTACTTAAATGGAATATTACAAAGCTCTACACACAACTAGTTCATAAAAGCTTGAGAATGCAGTTCTGTGTAAGTCATTCACCCTCAGAAAGCTGCTGTGAAGTAGCTCATACCAAGCTTCTGTGTCTAGCTTAAATTAAATGCCAAAGAAATCCTGAAGAAAGCGTTGTCTTACAAAAGAGACACTGAAGTACAGTTTCTAATGCTAATATGTAATTTAACTAGCAATTTTTAATGTAACTAGTGATTTCCATGTATATTTTAGAGATCTTCAAGTGTTACATACTTTCAAGTAATATATGCCAACTCTTACATGCATCTTTCAACAAATATGAATGAGATTTACCAAGTACACAACTGTGATTGTGACCCTCAGCTTAGCTTAACCACTAGTAGTACTGAAAGTACAAACTCACTATAAAAGTTGTTAAGGAGAACCTAAGCTATTTAAAACTGAAGAGGACTCCGTCTTCAGCATGATACAGAGCAAACAAGATACATAGGTCAGAATTAACTTATGAAACTGAAGTTAGAAAGTAAAACCTTACCGAAACTAACCAAAACCCATGAGCACTTTATTAATTTAGACAACCAAGCATAAGTCCCATTGGTTTATGTTCATGATAAAGCATATATGTATTTTAGCATGCACTTTAATACTATTGTTACTGATGAACAATAAAGACTAATGATTATCCTCCCCTCACGTCCCCTTGTTATAACATAGGAAACATATGCAAAGAGTTGCAAACATCAGATTTGCATAAAACAGTACTGGAACAAAATATGCAGAGATACTTGCCCAAAACACTCAGCCTCCAACCATAACTTACAGGCTTCTAGAAACATAGGTTGTTTTCTTGGTTTTATTCTTCTAGAAGTTTGTCCAAATGGTTTTTTGAACCCACCTATAAACTTACACATCTCAGAACTGCAAAGAGTTCCACATCTTTCTTAAATCTTCTTAATCTTCATGTGAGAAAAATAAAAATAAGGAACTACTTCAAATGTTTTCCCTCCAGTTTTACTCTTAGGAGGAAAAGGGAACAGTGTTGATTACCTAGCTTCTGTACCACTTCTAAAGTATCATCTAGAAACTTCCATCTTACACCCACCTCTTCAATACACACCCACTTTATTTTGACCAAGAGCTCTGATTTACTCAGAGATGCTGCATTCCAAAGCTATTTTATATTTATAAAATGATAAGGGATGGGAAGGGAATAGAAACCAAAACAAAACAGAAGAGTACAATATGCATAGAAGTGTACAGTGGATTTTTACACTGGAAGCACTGCTTTCCTGCTATGAATTAACATAAACAAAGACTAGATTTGTCTTTTGGACAGTATAAATGAGCATGAATCTCTAAAAATATTCAAACACAACCTCAAGTTGTACTACTACACAGGAATAATAGGTTCAATTCAGAACATATGGTTTTGTATGCAACACTACAATCGTCCTGTCTTCATTTTTTCTTGGAATATCTATCTGCATATTTATTTTATGCAAGTGATTGTAGATGCTAATAAGTTTGCCCTAATAATTTTGTCCAACTGATCCAGAAATTCACCTCTGGGTTACAGTTTGAGACCCTACTGACCTCCTCCAACTTGCTGTAGAACTCACTGCAATCAAACTCCCTCCTCTTAGTGGCTTATTAACTGTAAAGTATGTAGGCATATGACCTAAGATCATTGAAACCACCCTCTCAGATGTAGGACCCAATTTCCATAGGAAACCCAGAATGATTTACTAGGTCACTGTATCCATGACATCCATGTGTACAGGACAATGTTCCACTTTAATCTACCCTTCTTTGACCATGCAGTAACTTACTTTTTCTTTACAGCTTCCTGTGCATGGAAAAACCTCAGCTGAGAGCAGAAGCACCACAGGTGAGCTCACAGTGAAGTCATCACTTCAAGGCAAACTTTGACCAAGGACAGCCCTCTTACATCATGTTCTAGGGAGCAACAGTGACAACAGAAAAAAGGGAACAAAACAGTAGCTGGGAATACAAACCTAACAGCTCATCAGTTAAGAGATGACAGACGAATCTTGCTTCCAATATGGAAGTCTGATTTCAAAGCACTAGTTGCACACGGAAGAGCAAAAGCTAGGTGATCAGTATGCCATTGTTCCCCCATGTTATTCTCATACAACAAAAATCTGTTTCCTTGATTGAGAATAAGCTGACTCTGGTTTTCAGCATCCCCAAAACGCAGAGAATTTTACTTCACGACCATTTAATCATTACGGTCTACTTGAATTTTCTCCTTTTCCCTCTTTACATTACAGAAGCATTTTTAGACTCATGCGAAGTTCAACTGAAGACTTGGAGCTATACCCGAGTTGAATTTTGACCCCATAGTTCCATGCTGAAAGCCATGCAATTCGGTTTCAAAGAACCTGAGGAAGTGCCTTTTTGTTTAAAGACTCATTCCACTTGAAACTTAGACAAGTATCTTTTCACATAGTAGCAGAATAATAAAAAAATACAACTTTTATTGAGTTGAAGCAAAAAAAAAAGTCAAAACATTTTACCCCTGCCACAATGTAATACACAAAAAATTCTGTATTCCCTCCTCTTGTAAATTACCATTTTATCTTCTTTTAAACTCTAAAGAGATAGTTTCTGGCAGTTACTTCTGCTAACTCACTACACTAAAATTTGCAAAGCTGACAAGATACCAAGACAATTTGTTATCTTGGGGGAAGCAGCATCTCCTTTATGTCGTTAGATCTCTGACAAGTCACTACCATTTAAAAGTCTGACAGACATGCTGTTTAAAAACTCTTGTTTTCTACATTTCATGAAAATCCTCCTTGGTTTACTCTGCCTTTTTCCAAACTGAAGTTGACAGTCATATAGAAAGTGACCATTACAGGTGTTTAGATACATCCCATTTCCTGGAACAGAGATAAAAGTTATACTTTGCTAGTGGATATTCTCACTCTACAGGACTACTCACAGATAAGGAAAGTCCACCCAATAATCAAGGTCTAGAATAGCTTAGAATAAGTAAATAGAAGTCTTCTAAGCATAATTTAGGCATTAGTAATACAAAAAAAAAGCTGCACACAAAGCACACTACTGCAATCTCTCAAAGAGCAAACTCCCATTTCTCTGTTGCATGAAGTTCTGCTCATTTTAGGATTATCTGCTCTACTGCCTATCTATCATCATGCACTTACTTCTCTACTAGCAACAGCCATTCAAAATACAAACTGCTCCTGGCACCTTTGAACAGCTGCTGTGTGTGACTTGGAGCTGGACCTGGTCCCCCACCAAATCAGTACACAACATTTTCCTGTGACTGCTGAGGAATACCATGTAGGCTACTGGAAGATCCACAGGGAACATGTGCTAGAAGAGCAGAGGACAGTGAGCAAAACCTACATACATGTATTTAAGAACCATACTCAGAGAGAAGAGTTCTAAGGGTATACAGATCTTCTGGAAAAAGAATGGCAAGGAGTTTCTCTAAAGCAAGCTTCCAGGGAGCTCAAGCAACTCTAATACCAGAAATTATTCTGAACATACTTTTAATATTTTCAGTCGCATTCAAACATTTTCGCTTATAACACTGACAAAATTCCAATGTGTCAGATGCTTCTTTTGTTTCCCTGTTATCTTGCTTCAATTGAACTGGCAGGTAAGGATTTAAGGTAAAGAAATGCCTAGTATCGAGAAAACCAAGTAAAGTGATTCTCTTCAAAGCCCTCCATATTTTTATATGGATACATCCAGTTTTTACGTGCTTTCATTCTAAATCTAAACTGTTTTCCTTGCTATTCCACATCCAATTTTGAAGGCAGGTTTCAAATTCTTCTCTTTACTGGGATACAGAGACACTTTAGAAACATAAATAGATGAGAATCGAAACTGAACATCACCTACATTTTGTAAAAAAAGCAGAAATGAATACACAATAATTTATGCATTCTTCTGTATAAAACAAGTTTCCACAAATTAGAAAAAAAATCCCAGTGTCTAGACAGGGCTCAAAGTTTAAAATTCATTACAAGAAATTTACTCTAGAATCATAAAAAATGCAGTAGCAATACCAAACTCAAACTTAAGAAAGAAACAGGTCTTAACAATCAAGTACACAAGGTTAGTCAGACTCACCTTCCCTCATTGATTTTTGCTTTGTCTCCTTGACAAGAGAAGTTCTCAATGTAACCAAGACTGCAGTTGATTCGTGTCCAGTCGGGCTGGCACACAGCGAGGAAGTGAGGACGCAGCCTACCTATGGAGTACTTGGCAATGTCTGTCAACGACTGGCTAGCAGCTGCTCCAAAAATGAAGGTCCCAATGGCTTTGTAAATAGTGGCTATGTAGTTATTTCTGACAAATGAATTTGAGTGCAAATTATTATAAAAGACAGAGAGAGTCTCTCCTAGGATTATCTGAAAGAGAAATAAGGACAACAGTTAAAGAAAGATAATCACTTAAAAAGAAAGATATTACTCTACTGTTATTAACACTCAGACATGTAGTTTCAGAAATTAATTTTATAAAAATTAAGCTGCAAATTTAAATTTTCCAAGAGTCAGCAGTAACCATGCCGAAACTTTACACACTTATGTAGAAGAAAAAACCATTATCTTACCCTGCTTCATGTTGAACTTAATATTGTTGATTTTCAGAATATTTATTAAAACAAAGCCTTCTCAGAGTAACATTTATCCATATTATTTGGCATGGCCCTAATTACAAGTATTTTCTCCAGAATAACATTTTATTCTACATTGAGTCTTCTTCAGCTAAACTTCTGCTGAGCAAATTTTTTCTATTTCATCATTAAGTTGTTTGGTTTTTTGTGAAGCCAGAGACTATTCTGAAGGGTCTAGACTTCACTTCCAGATGTGAAAGGCCAGTTATTTAAACAAAGAAATATTCCTCAGGAAAATTAAATTCTATGGGGAGAAAACGAAACGAGAATGGGGACAGACAGGCATTACTGAGGTCTTTCAACCTGCTTGTCCAAGGTATATGCATCAAGTCTGTATCAAGTGTTGACGGGAAAACAGATTTAATTTTATTTCCCTGCAACTATATCTTTTGCAGAAAGTAAGTTTTTCCTTAAACCAAGTACAAAACTTCAGCCCAGACAGGCTGGATATTGAACCAGATGGTCCCATTTTGTACAGAAAGGCTCAACTCATACAGATGATCAAGTGAGTGGGGGACTGTATACATGTATGTAGACTGGTCTTTAAAAATCATGTAAAGATTAAATGATGGCTCCATCGTCACTCAAGAGTGACAAGTCCAGGATCCCATCAAAGCAAAGCTTTGGTGAATGAAGCTGTTATTAGACACTCTGACACTTGGGCATACAAAGTAGCTGTCGGCAGCTCTGCACATTAAGGCAAACAGACAATCCCATCAGATGCATGACACTGAAGTTTTATACCCTGCACCATACTGAAACATGGACTGAAGCAGAGAATCACCACAACATGGACTAAAGCTGAAAAAGTTTTCAGTAAAGTAGATGTTGGTAGGCTCTTATACAGAATCTACCTATCCCAGAGAATAACCTCTTAATGAAGACAGTTGAGCAGAAATATTACAGCCATGACTAATAAATAATGAATCCCTTTTAAAGAACACTGCTGCAAAATCTGCAAGAAGGTCACTTATCTCGGTTGAGCTGACAAAAAAATTAGGTGATGTCAATGCAGCTTCTTCAATGGATGCAGACATCAAAGAGTATTTCATCTTCAAGAATCTGACAAAGCATTGAGTAGAAGACACCAACATTTGCTTTTACCATTAAAGCAGTCTTGACAGAAAAGCCTGACTTCACAACTAAAAGACAGTCCCTGATGTTACAAAGGTAACTTTGTTAGCTAAATGTTCATACAGGCTCATATGTAAATTGGATAAATGCAGGATAAAGAGGAGTTGGATAAAGAGGAAATGCATCCATTAAAATTACTATATTCACTGAAGCCTTTTCTAACTCTGGAAGTCCCTGAGCTGCAATGGCTAGTAGCAAAGTACTTGAGGGCAAAACATTAATCTCTGCTTGCTCTGTTTTTCTGTACTTCCTCACTCATCTGTTTTAATCACTGCTAGAAATGAGGCTAGACGGACTTCAGTTGTAACCAAGTACTGTTGCTCTTAAGTCATATTGACTACCAGTGGTAGTAACAGGGTGGAAAAAAACAGTCCTATCTTAAAAGGCAAAATCTTTTAGCATAAACCACTTGCCAGTTAATAGAACAAAACCCCAAGTTTTATCTGCTCCAGAAGTATTTCTGTAAGTTTTTGAAGCAGTTTTTCCAAGAAAAGGAGAACTAGGTAAGTCACAGTTTTGATTCCCAGCCCCACATTTCTACAGTATGAAACAAAAAATTCCACCTGAGAGCAAACATTAGGTACAAGTTGACCTTTATGTTGGAACCTAGATAAAAATCCATGCAGTCCTTATGCAAAAAACAGTTAGATTGACATAATATCCCTCCTGATTTTAACCCATTAGCCCAGAGAAACAGCTGGCCACTACTGAGGTTTACATTTAGCTACTCCTCTTCCAGCTTTGATTCCTAAAATATACTTGGATAAACATTTATACACCTAAAAATCTTATTTGGCATAAAAGACTTTTAACTTTGCTCAAAGTGTAGCTCTGCTGAGCTTGGATGTCACCCAACAGAGCCATGAGTGGAGTCTGAAGCTCTTTAGCACATCTGGACAGGGATCTTGAAGTCCCCATTGAAGTGCCATTGTGGGAACTAAAATGCAGTCCCATGAAACTTAGGACACAAAATGGTTAACTGATGAGGTCCAGCTCTCCCCTCTGCCCATGCCCAAGGACATGCCTGCAGCACTGACGCTGTATTCTTCCAAGAGCCATTTCACTCAACATAGCTCGAAGAAAGCTGCTCTTTTCTGCCAGGTTAAGGAATTTCACTAGCTTATCCTGGGTCAGACAAGCAGCCAGAGGTGGCAAAAGACAGGGTAACAGTGGGACCTCAACTTTTGCCCACAGTGAGCTATTAGGCTAGCTCAACTGACAGTATGCAATTAAATCTTAAAGATACAGAGTCACTATATGCTTGAACCAGTTCAACTGATCTAGGACCTGTGGTCCAATAGGGAGATCCCAAACTGGCAGTTGCAGAGGCAATCTCTTCAGCTCTCTGATATGGTGCAAAAACAAGGGAAGAACCACCCCATTTTCAACCAGGGTGAAAGCAAGAAAGTAAGCCCTAGCATTAACTCAAACACAAATGGGCCCAGTGTTTTATTCAGATCTTTGGGGAAATGTCCAGGGAAAAACTCCCTGGCTACTTTTTTTTTTCTAGTTATGCTTTTGATGTGTTCTGATTGGACGCCACAAGAACTTAGTATCTGTTGTTACACTTCCACACACAGAAGTATTTTCAAAGACTCTGTGGCAGATTAAAAAAGAAAAAATCTAACTTAATAGGTCATGCAAACTCATATTCTGAAAGTAGTAGCTCCCCAAAATAGAGAAGCTTGAGACAGTCATTTAAGATACATTAGTGTTATTCTTAACTGATATGGTAAGGGAGGAAGTTTTTATTGATCAGACTATAGAATTAGTCACCACGGTTCTGAGTTATTCTTTTTCTAGTCTATAATTCTAGTAGTTTGACCTCAATTAAAGAAAACCTTTTAGTAATTCTTGCCAGAACACCATTTCTACTGCTTTAGCACCTGGTCTAATGACATTATTTTAAAGTTGAGAAATCTTATAGAATACAGTTTTAGAAGTCTGTATCAACAGATTGCCCCTCCTCCCTCTTCCCCACCCCCACTGAAATCAAATGCAATGAAGAGAAGTTTTAACTTACAACAATTATACTGAAAGGAATAATTATTCCTGCTAACAACTTATAAGAAATGGTGTCCTCTTTGTATGGATACCGGATGGATTCATCACTACAGAAAACTCCTCTCTGGAAGGGGATACGTCTTGAATTGAGAATTGCAAAAGGCAAGCCAGCTAGCAAAAAGGAATAAAAAAATACATTACAAAAGCAACACAAACTCTGGCGATGATTATACCCCCGCATTTCCAAAGAGAAGCGCATAAAGAGGAACAGGCATGCAGCAAATTAGGAGGTTATGCACTTCCTTTGGCCAATGACTACTGCCTTGTCTTTGCAGCTCCCAGGAAGGACTGCTGAATGAAGGAGAGCAGGACAGGATTCCTCTCACCTTTTTGATCCAAAATTTCTCACCCATTTGTGGCACATCAAGTATGGAAGCATGCCAAAACTGTGATTGAGTAAACAGTTCGGTGGCAACCACTGAGTTGCTCAATCTGCTGCTACTGCCACAATTTTCGACTGTTCCTTTATATTCCAGTGAGCAACAGTTGCCCCTTTATACCTTCTCTGGAGAGCTTTACAAGTCAGAAGAGCATAAATTACATTCCATGAAAGCAGAAAAGGGGTGCTTCCCAGGGAGTGCAAGTGCAGAGGAAGTTTTCAGGAAGATATGGAAAAGAGGTAAAATTATACATGCATGTGAACCCCTTACTTCCACACACACTGGATTGTTCCCTGGAACAATGTGGTCACTGCACAAACCCTACAGTCTCAGGGCATGGAGATTTTACTCCCCTCTCTTCCACAAAAGAGGAAGCCTTTGGCTCATCCTAAACTCAAGAGAACACAAGATTAAGGCACACAATGCTTTGTGCTATTGCACCTCAAGAGACCTGCAACACTAACCAAAACTAGTCATTTGAACAGCAAAGTTTAAAAAAGCTTAATAGGATACAAATTACTACAAGTAATAGAATCAATTTTTAAACCCTGATCCTCCTTCGTTGACACACATACATCATTTGCACAATCTGTTTGTGTACAGGGATGAATACCCTCAGAAAGAAATAGCTGTATGGAAAAAAAAAAGAAGCGTGGGACTATCAAGAATGTTCAACAAAACAATAAATTATCTTCTTTAAGTTAGGGATGAACAGCACAATGGCATTAAAGTGCTTAAAAGCCTGGATTTTGTGCTCAAAATTCAGCAGTATTGCACATAAAGTACATACCGAGTTAGACAACAAAAATCATCTGGGGGAGACAATCCTAATCTACCAGTAAATGGATCAGAAGGATGAAAAACAGCCTCCTTTCTGCCTGCTAGAGAAAGATGTTGCTGTAATCTCAGTTCTCTCCTCAGGACCTCAGTGTCAAGGCACAGCCCACCTGTTCCTTTCCATATATACAACTACACCCACCTTAGTGTGTACAAACAAAAGTAAACATGGAAACAACAGAAGAAAAAGTAATTATTAGCAAAAGATACCAACCAAACAGTAAAAGAACTGTTAGAGAAGAAAAATACTAAGTTACACAGTCAGGATTTACAATAAGAAAAAAAGAATACCTAGGATGCTTTTCAACCCTCTTCCTGCTTTAACCTCCACCCATGAAGTCCTTCAAACTAAGCCTGACTCCTGGGCGCATCTCAAATGAGACATACTATGGTTTCACCAATGATTTGCTATGAATTTTGTTCTTCACATCATAAAGTGACTGCTTAAAAGAATCTTTCAGTTTGAAAACAGACACAGAAAAACAAATAACAAACTAATAGCTCAAAGTGAAAATTTCCTTGAGGTGACCGCTGACAAATGACATACAGCTTTCTTCCATGACCAAGCAGTCATGGGCTTATCATAACACCCATGTATTCCAGCTAAGTCGCAGAGAATCATGTAGCTTCTGTACTGTTACAGTCATAGAATCTATAGCATTCTCCCTTCTGAAAGTGGCTGAAAAAAACACTGTCACTGTGAAGCGGGGTTGCTTCCAGTTCCACACTAGTGGGACTACAACTGACCTAGCTCTGGAAGCTGTCCAAGCACACCAACAAAGCAGAAGGATAGCAGAACAGGCTAAGAGCCAAGCCAGAGCCTCGCCAAAACACTGAACCATTCAGACATGAGCCGCCACAGAGCCCTGGAGCAGTACTCTGCAGTAACAGTGCAAAAACACAGCCCTTCCTACCAGGAAAAAAAATCCCTCTCGCTTTCTCCTTAATAGTACAAATAACAGGGTTTTTTAAAGCGCTACAGCCAAGACCTCATTTCTGCTCTCCCCTTGTGTTGGTATTGTGACAGTATGTCACAATATATAATCAGTTGTTTAGTATTTAGCTAGCTTGTGCAAAGGAGGAGGCAGAAGCAATGTGAGGTCATGGTGAGGGAAGGTGATTTGTCAACATAATGCCATGGTGCATTTCCAACACCATTTATTCTACAAAATATGTATGGAATGAAAGCTTCATCCGTTGCCCTGCACACATACTAACGTCCAAGATCGAAGACTGTATATTTGAGAAAAGTGTATTTTTCACATCTCCACAAGTGGAGCATGAGGCACAAACAAATAAGAGTCTCTTGATTATTTACAGGTTTGCATCTTTAGAGTAGGTAGTTTTAATCATCATGGTAAAGCAGTTACTCACAAAATTAAATTTAGCCTAGAAAAACCTTACCACAGCTTCAGCACACTGCCACAAATACTTGCGATCATAGTTAGGTGATGTCACTGACATCACATCACCAGCTCTGCATCATCCTTTTTAAAGACCTGCTCTATGAATAATGTTATCGTGGTGTCTTAGTCCTCATTTCCTCCTACCCACACCTGAATATTTCAGCTGGGGTTATTCAGGTGTTGGGGGGGCTTTTTTTTATGTAATTACCTCCTGCTAAATCAGAAATGGAAAGCAATGGTATGCAGATAATGGGAATGAAGTCCATCATGCAGCAACAGCATGTGCTTTTCCATGTAAAGAGAAGCTGCTTGAAATGTGTGCTCACTCTTCAACAATATTGAAATTGTTATGTAATTAGTCTGTAATTGCTTGCAGCACCTTCCTATATCAAGACCATGCAAACAAAATACCAAACAACTCTAAGTTTGGGGGGTTTCTGTAAGCAAGTAAGAACCAGCTAAAATATGTTATTAAAATTCCTTCTTTTTCGTAATTTTTCCACCTCTATCTGAAACCAATCCCACGTTGCAAATTAAGAAAGAGAACTTTATAAACAGTTTCCTGAAGTCATAACCAATAAAATTAGGTAAGACAGTATGAGCCTTAAAATTCTAGGTATCTGGTTTGAAGTAACAATTAATTGGAAGAGCTATGAACTGAAATACAATACTGCTAAAAAAGCATATACAGTAAACTTCATGAAGTGTTTCTTCAGTTTCCCCCAACTGTATAACGTATTTTAAAAGTAATTCCACCAGCTCTTTGTCAGCATGTTTCAGTGCTGAAAGGAGATGTGCTCCATGAAAGCTTGAGATAAAAGGTTTAATTTCTAAAAACATATTGCAGTAAGATTGATCAGATTGACTTAACACTGTTAAACTGAAAACTAAAGTCACAGAACTACAACATTTGTAATTTACCTTCTGCTCAATCCAAGGCAGTTGTTAGACTGAAAAACCATGCCAATACTGGCTTTTGATGTCTTTTCGGTTGAAGTACTCTCCAATGTCAATACCTACTCCCTCAGAACACACTCCATACAGGTTTAATTTACTTCTTTTAAACACACATGGATTGGCTTCACTATTAGCTGGTGGGAGGGGGGAGAAAAGTAGAAGTCAAACCAGAGGGGCAGCAACTCCTACTGTTTCTGTCAGGTGAAGCCATTAAGAAAAACATCTCAAAATACTTACAGGTTTTGTTCTGTTTTAAATGAATCTGCAAAGTCTGGTTTTGTAGAATTTTAAGGGTTTTTTTTAAAAAAACCAAACCATTTGTGAAAACAAATCAAAGTTATTTCAAATATATAGTTTAAGTACTTCCTGCAGTGCAAGCCTCTCTCCCCCAAAGACAGTGCAGAGACAGGGAAAAATAGTTTGGCTTTTTCATTAGTATAGGCAGGACAAACAAGCAGAAGAACCGGCATAAGCGATGAAAGAGGCAAAGCCTCTTAGCAAGTACAACAGTAGGGTTTCCCTATAGTTGCGATAGACATGTTACTTTTTTTACCCCAAGAGGTATCATAGTTTCATAAGACAGGAATAAGTTTTTGCATCATGGTAGCGGGACTGGATATGAGTGAAGAGACTAAGTTATATTTGTCTTTATAATGGTACAACTATCATTAGTGTCAAGGTCTTCCCAAATACAAATGAAGAACAAATTTCAGTAGTAGTATAGGACATGGTGTACTTCATTGCCAAAAGATTTATCCACATAAAAGTCTATAAAGTAGTTTCTCAGGAAAAGTAGCAAAGATTCAACAGCAGATCTCTGGGAAAAGAGATCCTGCTCATCTGCCATAGTCATGTGTTGCCACAGTAAAAGAAAGGTCCTGCTTTTTCTAGAATTATCCTTTTTCCCCTAAACAAGCTACAATTTCTAAGGGCAGAGTTTGTCACCTTAAAAAGAAGAACTAGTAAAAATTAGTTGGTCTCAGTTTTACATGAAAGTAGAAGAAACTGGGGAGTTTAAATACTCCTTTTAAGTGGAGATGGCAGAGGGTCATTAAAGGCTCTCTACTGAATACCTCCCATATGACAATACCAAAAAGCATCCCTAATGTATACTTCATTTCCCAAGTCAATTGTAACACAGTGAAGAAATTGCCTAGAGGAAAGATGACAACAGGTTTGTTAAGAGGAATTATAAGGTTGGGAAGAGGTTACCAGTAGGGTAATCTCAAGGATAAAGCCAACAAACTAGTGGTATGCAGTGCCTATGCCAGCATCATTAATGAATAACTAGTAGATGTACTGCTGACAGAGCTGGCAATTCTGATACTGTGGAAGATCAAGGTCAGCCAGTTCTGCCTGCAAAACAACTCTTAAAGACTGAAGCGAGAGACCAGATGGAGATTTGCGGAGTAATGAGTTCAGAGTCATGCACTTGGGAGGCTGAACAGCTCTGATGAGCTGGGAGCTTGTCAGTTCGAAACAGGAGGGGAAAATAGTGTCTGCTTCCCATGGTTGTTGTTCATCAATATAACAGACCATTAGAAAAGTCTTTCCAAAGGCTTTAACACTGTTAGCCACCTGACGAGAATTTCTTCTGAAACAGCATTCAATCAGAACTTGCAAAAATGTTTGTTTTTCATTAAACTGCCTTAAATGCAGAGAGAGGACTGCTAAGGTACATTCCTCATCTCAAAGAGCTAGAAAAGTTGGGTTTTGCACAGTTCAACAGAATGTAAGGGTGGTAAATCAGCTAATTGCATAGGCAGTGGCTACCAGAAAAAAAAAAAAGAGCAATACTTATCCAACAACAACCAAGAATTAAGGAGCTGCAAATACAGTTGGCAATAAAGACATTCGTAGTGAGGGAGATATACAGGCCTCTGAAACAGGCTTTCAGTCCGAATGCAGGGGTAGAAACACAAGTAGCTCAACTGATAAGACTAAGTATTTTAAACAATTATAGTACACTTGTCCAATAGTCTGGCTCACACAGTATAATGGATTAGATTTCCTTACAAGCTGAAGTGATTTCTGACCAGTTATGTTGAGGTTTTATTCTATGAATATCCTGTATAACACAGGTTTATTTCTCTCCATGTTACTAATTTTGATTAGGTTTCTACACTGTTACTGGGCATGAAGTTGATCTCTCCACAGAACTAAAAGCTACCACTCTGGTGAAGAGAAAGAACATCACATTATATGCCACCCTCAAGTTGTCCTTTCCACTCTCCTCAGGAAGGACATGACTTGATATTGATCTAAGCTGTATTTCACCAGCCATGTCATTCCCATGTTTTGTATTTACTGCTGTGAGTACCCTGCTCTGCTGCCTCACTGCATACACTCTCCTCCAGGGCATTTATGACTCTACTGAGCAGACTGCTGGAAAGCTCCACTTGGTACCTTCCTCCCTCGTTAAAGACAGGGAGCACCTACTCCTACTGTCAATTTCTCACATTTCAATGAATTATTTATATATTTAAGGTTTCCTCATCTAATCCCATGACTATTCAGTTTCCTGGTGAAGTAATCATTTGAATGTACAGATCAAATAATGAGTTATTTTTTTAATGCTGCCTTTAGCCCAAGTACTCCATGCTCCTGGTTCATTAAAGGGATTAGAAAGAGAATAGATGTGATTGACACCAGGAAACAGTGGATATGTTTCAGACAAAATAGCTTTAAACATCTGTGCTTAAGTAGTGGGTAGCAATAGTCTTTCTCCAGAATTTAGAAACAAAAGAAATTTTGAAAGATTTCGCTCTTTTCTCCCAGCACTTCAAGAAAAGCCACCACCACTTTCATGCTATTATCTAATACCAACTTCATTAGTGTAGCTTTAAACCAGAAGTGACACCTAGACTTGTTATTAAAACAAACACATAAATAGTATTTTTGAGGTCTAAGTCTCCTTACACCAGAAATTAAGATAGAAAGCAGAAGTTAACATCTCCCATGAATGTGCTGTAGAGATTCATTACTAATTGCATCAGCAAAAACATCCATAGTATTCATTTGTACAACACCAGAAATCCTGCCTAAAAAAAAAAAGCATTTTGTGAAAGCTCGGTTAAAACTTCTGAGTTGAGTATTACTCTGTATAACTGCTCACATTCCACAGGGGTTGGTTATGGTATTATACAGCTCATTGCAGATTAAGTTAAGACTTCGGCTTCTCCTCAGTACCACAACAGCGCTACTTTACATTTCTTAAAAGGAGCTTTAAAGTTCAGGAGGGCACCTAGCAAGAAATATGCTTATACCATCACTCCACAGTTCACCAAGATCAATGGCTGCATTTTGTTATTCAACTTTCTCCAGAAAAGATGGATAAAAACCATCTCTCTGCATGAGCATTTCACTGCTCAAGGCAGAAGAGAAAGAGATACAATGGGGTGAGCCAGAGGAAGGGAAACAGAAGAGGCAGCCAAAAAGGAACTTTCCCTCTCTTCCACTTACTTTCCCTGTTGCTCATCTCTGGTTTCTGGTGCAGTCCCTTCCCTTTTTTGCCACCCCCTTGAGTCTCTGGTCTAAGTCCTGGATGTCAACAGCAAGTTATTAGTAACTAGGTATGAGACTTAAGGAAAAATCTATGCCACAGACTGGTTGGGGGTTTTTTTGCTTAGATGACAAGACTTAAATATTTAAAGTTGCAACTCCCTCTCCCTACGTTTCTCCCTATTCCATTTTACCCTTTTAAAAACAACTCCAAACCACTTGGCTTTCTTATAGTTATGACCATGCTTCACTCAACATTTTAAAAGCCCTTGTTTGGAGCTCTTTCCACTGTCAGGCTGCCAACTATTTTACTGTTTCACACACTGCATGCATTTTTCATCACTGTATTAACAAACGTATCTGAAGGATTGAGAACAGTACAATATTCAAGTCCACAGGCTTAACAAGCAAGTAGCTGCAATTTATTTAAAATGAACTGCATCTGGTAAGAGTATCAAACTGGAAGTGGTGCTCCTCAGATCTTTCCTCATCTGACTTCAAACCAAGCTCACCAGAACACCCTTGCCATGGATTGGGGAGAAGCGGGGCCAAAGCTGGATGCAGCAACTGCCATTTCTCAGCCTCTGTCCCCCACAGCACTGATCTCACCCATGAATTACTCATGAATTCAACCAAAGTGCATCACCCTGTGCATTAACCCTTCACATAATATAAACATGGGTTGTACGAACAGTTAGTATCAAGTAGAACTCATGCCAGATTATGAAGTTCAACAGCATTGCCTAAAAAGATTTCCAGTGCCATGAATATACCAAAAAAAAATGAAGATAAAACATTACTCTCCTTTTCAAAAAGTTTACCAGGTAAGAGGCAAAGTCTTGTTCAAAGCACAATAAAATTATTAATACATAACCTGAAAGTTAAGTTAAAGGATGCAAAAGTCCACTCTAGTATCAAACAGCAGGTTTGATTTTGATTAGTTGCAAAACTATCAGCAGTGGGCCACAAAGCTTTGACACTGCTGCAGAAAAATGAAGTGCACATCTACCAATTTAACAGTCTTCAATAGGTTTCATTACAGTCCCCTGCTTTACCAGGCTCTACCACAGCAGTAGCTACATTCGTCCCTCAAGAAACATGAACTAGCCCAGTAAGTGCTTATGTTATTAATCAAATAGGTCCTTTCAGTAAAAGTTTCCCTGCAAAATGTACCCCTTTCACAAACAAAGCATAAAAGATTAGTTTCTTTTGCCAGAAAAGAAGTGAGATTGCCTCCAGAGTATGATTGTGCTAATCTGTAGAAAGGAAAAGTTACAGTCACAACATTGATGCACGTGGTAGAAGGAGATGTTTCTGAAAACATTAAACCTAATGCCTAACACATTAAAGCTGGCACAGAAGCAAAGTTACATAGGTCCCTTTAGGGAAGGCATTATGACACTGAAGACATTAGCCTTTGCCAAATCAAACTAAGAATGTTTTGGTTTTGTTATCTGAAGTAGAAGACAACATGACCTGACCACCTAAATATCTTTTGGATGTGTTTAAGGTGGAGAAATTAAGTCCTACAGGTCCATAACATTCCTTTCTCTGAAAGAAGTGCCAAATAGCAGAGCTCATCCCAGGGGAGTGACTTATTCAAAACTCTGTACTACTACTGAACACTTCACCTGTCAGAAACATCAGCATTTGCATTACCTGTTTTAGTAGCAACAGCTGTGGCAAACTACTTTGTTCCCACAAACTCGATGTGGCACTTTGGCTGAGTTAGAAGAACTGAACTCTTGTCCTCTAATGACTCAGTCCATCATATAGAAAGTCACCAGTGTGTTGCGTCCCTTCACCTCCTGAACCTCTGTTCAAGGCAAAGCTTTGGTAGGCAACTACAGAAACCCTGCTCAGAACCTAGCATGAGGAGCAGATGAAACTCAGCAACTCTTGAGTTGCTCCATTCTTCTGCTTCAGAGAGGCCTCCTTTGCTCTGTGCTTCTCCTTCCCTCAATCACACCTACCCTTCGATCTAAGAGTAGCTATACGAGTGTCACTGAAGACAGCAGTTTTAAGAAGCAAGATGACTGGAGGAAGAGGAAATTGATCTGGAAAAGAGGTCACCAGAAAAGACCAATGGAATAGAACACATGCAAATAGGCATGGTTGGACCTCACTGCAAGAGAAAGACACTGACATTAATTTGTCATTTATACTTGGAAGAGCCAATCTCATGCAGACAGCTAAAGATCAACAACAATGCGAGACAAAATACATCTACTTAAGAGATTAATTTCAAAATATTCCTAGAGTTGCAATCTATAGACACTGTCCCCTGACTAGTCATGGCTTTTAGACTGTTCAGAATTACTTTCTAAACATCTCTGAAAAGACTTTGGAAGGTGGAAGTATCAGAAGTATCTTCTGGGTTTCTTGAAATGTCAGTCATCATGGATGTGTGCTGCTCCAGACACTGGCCTAGACATCAAAAGATATTCATTTTTCTAGAGCACTACCAAGGCTTGAGTGTAAGTCTCCAAAAATTCTAATACAAAGTTATGCTTACCATCCAGACACAGAAAACAATTTGGAAAATTATGAAGTATCAAACTATGAAGCGGCACTTGCAAAAGAATAAACATGAGTTTTTCCCAGACATTTTATTTCCTGATAACAGGTGGCAATAGGAGCAGAAAGAGTTCAGTGCTATAAATGGAATTGTAAAAACATTTTTTTTTAAAGAATATCCCTGCAAGTTTCTAACATGTCTTATAAATCTTCATAAAATGTTCTGAAGACAAGTAAATGTTCAGGCAGCCTAGTTTTTTATGCACAAAGAGACTTCTTAATGAAATATTTATGCCTTACTCATTACTGTAGGTTTTGGTTTGTTTGGGGGTTTTTTTGAAGGTGTTCTATATTCCACTATGGGCCTACCCCATCAACTGAACCAGACAAGACCTTTTATTATTATAAAGCAAGATGGCCAGGCCATTTCTTACTGCATTCTGAAGACAAGCAAGATGTTAGTACAGCAGGGGCATATGCATAATAATATTTTGAGCATTTCTGCTGAGATTTCATGAGGCTTT
The DNA here is from genome assembly GCF_031877795.1 of Strix aluco. Taxonomy (NCBI): domain Eukaryota; kingdom Metazoa; phylum Chordata; class Aves; order Strigiformes; family Strigidae; genus Strix; species Strix aluco. Next base: position 82,655,523 of record NC_133971.1, read on the forward strand.
AGAGACTGAGGACTAAATAACTGGATCACCAATACCTGTACATTGTTGAATGCTAAGGGGAAGGGTTATAACCATTCTACTACTCAATTAACCATTCTTTTTTTTTTTTTCCATGTTACAGATGTGATTCCTTTTCCCTCCCTTAGCTTCCTACCACAAGTTCTTCCTTCTGTTTTGTGATGTGACAAAGCTGAGGTGTAAGTCCTTCTTAGGAACAAGTATCCTGTTGAAGGTAGTCTTTGATTAGGGAAAAGTTTGCACAAAAGTGCAATTTATCAACTCTTATTTCACAGTATTAGACCCAATTTTTACTGTCAATTCCTTCATTGAGAAGCCTGTTCCCTTCAGGAACATCTCAAGTCAGGATAATGTTTTTTACTAGATGTGGGATAATCGGTGTCACTGCCCAATAAGCTTTCATGAGCCAGCTGTGTCCCTGCTGAGGATATTGACTTTGGAACATGCTACTTCCAAAAACTTAAGTTGCCTTGGAAAAAGTTTCAAGCCTCCATTGAGTCAGTCCAAAACAAATTGGAATGTCAGATTCTTCTGCTCCCAGACTAATCAACTTTCCCTGTCCATTTTGAATAAAGGCAAGCTTAAAGCTAGAAAGCATTCACAACTGGAACCCACTTTCAACTCAGTAAGTTGTAAAAAACCAGATCTTAAAATCTCTAGCTCTATACACCTCATCCTAGCTCTACATTTTCAGTAACCATAAATGATTTTTCACCTATTGCATGAGGCTGAAGAACTCCCTAAATCTAATATTGAGACTAAGAAAGCCAGTTAGGTTAATTAACTACACAGAACAGTAATATACACACTACAGTGATTATTTTCTCACGAGATCCCAGAAAATCTGTGTTGTTTTAAGGTTTGTAAAATGTTCAGACTGAAGAAAACTGATCTGGATAGCCTGTATTGTTGTTACAAAACTACAAGTGCTTTAGAATTTTTTTTTTTGCCTCTCAGCATAGAAGCCAGAAGTGATTGTTCCAATTATATACTTGATCCCCTGCACAAAGACAAGCAATAAAAATTCACTGTGTGAATGCTACAAGAGTATCATAGAAGAAAAAATATCAGAATAGACTGGAATCAGTGACAAGTCTAATCCTAGGTTATCATTTTAGATACCTTGGCAGCTAAAGTTACAATAGCTATCCAAACCACTCCTTAGATGTTTACACTTTTAAGTAAATTAACTGTAAGTCAGGTGTTTCTCCACTGCTTTAGAGAGAAAAAAAATGCTTTCTCAACTGACTTTCTGTTACAGGAAGAACTTCTTCTAATCTAAAAATAGAAGATAAAAATACCAATCAATTCAACAGATTATCTAACTGCAACTGAAATGCCTCTTTAAAAGTCCAAAATTCCACAGACCTGCAATTGCTAGTTTCCCTGTGTATGTACCAGTTAAGGTACACATGAACTCTACTGGAAAATAAATTTTCCTGAAATTGTGCTGAGGATATATGTCAGTACATGTCAAAATTACAAACTTCAGACTGTTTTCCTCAAAAGTGGACTGTTGTGTCTACCATCTATTTACTGCACAGGACTAATGCAAGCTTTAATAAATAAGCATTTAATGGAAAAACAGAGTAAAACATGTAGAGGTTCTGCAGATTTCTGTTTACTCGTTTTAAACAATAGCTTCCATCCTTAAACTAATTTAACATACACTTCTTACTTATTAGTTTAGCACATACATTTATCAGAAGACCAAATATTATGGCCATCTCCAATACAGTTTGGTCAACCACTACAGGCAGAAACAAGAAGATGCAGTTTCAGGTTCAAGACTATTCTGAATAGTTAAATTTTGGTTCTCTAAACCAGCTCAAACTTTACTAAAAGCTCAGATACAAACAGGGTTAAAATAGTTAGAAAAGCCTACTGAAGAGTTAACTTGTTCTTTGTAAAAATCACGTGGTCTTGAAAACACTGAGCCTCTTTTTTACAGGCAACTAGATTTTCAGCCTCTGTATCCCATTTTGAAGGGTTTAAAGAGTCACCACATTTTTTCTAAACCTAAGACAACACACTGAGTGCAAATTAGACTTATTTCTGTAGAAAGTATATGGAAGCAACAGTCATTAGTTATAGGTTTCCGTACTCCACTACAGTGCAAGTTTTAACATCACAAGCGTTTAAGCTGTCAGACTAACCCATTCTGAACAAAAGATGTATTTTATTCCACAGCATTTTGGAAGCCTGTAGCATTTTTATCCCCAGTGATAAGAGCCTGGACTAACACAGTTTAAATTCTCATCTCCATTTTTTTCTGCTCCTAAAACAAATGAGATTAGCAATACTAGCAGTTAAGAGATTAGTCCCAGATTTCCTGGGCAAACAAAGTAGCAACAGCATCTTTCACATGCATATGACTATACATATATGGGATTTTGCCTATACAGACTGTCTTCAACTCAGTCACAGTGCTGAACTCTTGAAAGGCATACATTTTACTCCCATCACCAAAGCTCCCTATATATTAGCTACTTACAGAGAAAATGGGCAGGGTGAACCCCACTGTGTAGAGGACAGTGGATGTGATGGTACTGTCATGGAACGGATACTTGATGCTGTCATCATTACAGAAAAAGCCTCTCTGATACGGTTTTATTTTTGCCAAGTTTAGAACACCAAGGGGTAAGCCAGCTGTTGGGGGAAGGAAAACAAAAAACAAAAACAAGAAATACATGTGGTTAAATTAAAAAAAAATCATTTTTAAACATGCATGGAGGAAGCTACCAAACATGCAAAACTCAAGTTTCCTATGTATCATGCAATGCACACACTTACCAAATCATGTTTATAGAAATGTATCTCTTCTAGAAGTCTACAGAAGGACTCTGAGGTTGCCCACCAGATACAGAAGTTAAGAAAGTATAAAGTTCAAAGTCCTTTCATCAGTAAGGTGAGTTGCCACACACTGAACCAAGATTACGCTTAAGAAAAGCATTTGCCACTCACATGACTGAATAGTTATTTGAGGGCAAGCTGCCTTTTGCACCCCCTCCTTCACCACCACCTCACAGCATTGAAATGTAACTGAATTACCAGCCTTGTTCTGTACATTGTAATCTGGTCAGTGTTTACATAGAACAATACAAAAAAACATACAGATTTTGTTGTAGTTAGGGAGTTAATTTCATGCAAGTAGTTTTCATGCAAGTAAGGGGAACACTTTGAATGGACTGCATCAAGGTAATGAGATCTATACTTCTTAAGAGTTGCATTTACACAGCTTTGTATGCTTTGGAAGATTTCTGCATGAAAACGACTAAATTATTAACATGGGAACTGAGACTTGGGTACAAATTATAGCTCTCTGAACTTACACTGTGTGAGATATTACCTACTCCTCCTCTTACAAGTTCTCTTCCACTATACTGGTAGACACGTCAAAGAAGCCATCAAGACCTCTGACAATTACATTCAGGTCTAACTTATTTCTGATAAGAATCAGCTAGAGAATAGACATTTGCAGGAGCAATGACCTCAGGAAATCCAAGTTTGTAACTTTATGTTCTCATCCTCCCCCTTTCCTTTGTTCCCCTGAGCAAGTAATAGATTAACATTGGATAAATTAGGCAATGCTCTAAGAATTGCAAAATCCACAAACAATAACAAAGGTAGATTTTGGTTTAAAACAAGGTAAAAAAGGGCAAACTAAACTGTATTTTCCCCAACATCCAGGTAATATGCAATTCTGCATATAGATATTATATATAAATTAGATGGTAAGTGCTATTACTGAAGCAGAAAAGATATCTCATGATATAAACAAACTGCTGTACTGAGAACAAAAAACATTTCAAAGAAGTTCAGATGATGTGAGATTGCTTTGATTTCTGGTGACGCTTAAGACAACTATCAGATAAGTCACTTAAAGGGGTTTTAAATAAGCTTATTCCTATATACTTCATCAGAAGACATCAAGAGTGAAACAGTAGGAACAGAGTGATAAACCCTGATCCCTTCTTTGACCTGCTAAATCACAGCGCAAAAGCTCATTAAGTGCATATTGAAACTGTGTATGTGCTTCCTAATACTCCAACTCCCAACTTCTCTTCTAAGAAAATTGCTATGGTCACAGAAGGCATTTTGTCAGTAATTTAAAGCCTCCTATGGAGCAGAGAGTAATTTTTTCCACAAAACATCTGAAATCCTAAGGACTGTCCACACTTAGCCTTAACAACCAGGGATGCTGATGCACCAAAGCACTTCAGCAGATGCTTACCATCCTGTATAGCAAAACTGAACAAAAATGCAAATGGCACTATGCTTGTTCAACTTTAAGCACAAAGTTTTTCATAAAGTAGGACGATATACCTTCAAATCAACAGCATCTCAAAGATCCCTCTCCCTCCTCTGCTTTAATGATTGAAAAGGAGCTGGAACGTGACAGAATGCAAATGGCAGAAGTAGCCGAAACAGAATCACAGCCCTTCAAATACAAAGCACACACTGAAGAACTCTGAAAGTTCACTTGGATCAAAGGACACTGCTGGATGTTCACATGTCTGGAGCCAATTTTTAGCTCCACTTGAGGCCATGGCAAGATTCCACTAATGTAAGTCAGAGCCCATGTTTCCTGTCGTTATCTCTGCTATTGCATACCCAGCGTCAGGATGATGGAGTGGCAAATCCATTACCTATTTGATACAATCCTATCTTCTCAAACAGGTCACCAGATTTTCACATACGGAAAATATATCACATCCTCATGGTTAATTTAAGCAGCAGCTTGCAGAAGTTGACTACTTAAGACATAAATACCTCTGTTTTCCAAGAGAAGTTGCTACAACTCAACACCAAGAATTTTCCTGTTTCATTCAGTTACATTTTCAGCCTTCCAGCTCAACCTTTTTAGCCAATATTGCTCAGTTTTTACAAAAAGATTTTGAGGTGTTTTGCCTTGGCTTTTGTTTCTAGTTTTAACTTCATTAGGACAGGCTGTTTCATTTTTACCAGCTGCTGAAATACGTTCTCTAAGTGCTCCAGTTCAGAAAGTAGAAGACACTCCAGTAATTCACTTGCAAACATGACAGAGTTCTTAGCTCAAAAATTCCAAATTTCTTGCCACCAAAGTACACAGGTTTACAGTCATGGGTCATGTTGTTTTTTCAAGGAAGATTTCTTTAGGAACTGGAAGAGATCTATTACATGACTGTACATGAAAAAGAGAAAGTACCCTAAGTTTGACATGCAGTGTTTTAAGCCTACCAGCAAAACAATCAGTTTGAATATGAAGGGGGTTTTTTGTTGTGTAACTGCAGCAGGAGAGAATTACTCTAACCTAGTTAAGACAGAAGCTTGAGGGTTTTTTTTTTTTAATTAGGGAGAATTCCAGACAGTAAGTGCTATGCTCTCAGTTTTTATTAAACAAAGATGAAGGGAACTCAAGATTTAATTCAAGCTTCTCTTCCCATTAAATAGTCATCTGTATGCGAAATTTGTTTATGAAAACTAGTTTGAGAACTTTTAAATAACCAGCAGTTATCCAAATCTTTCTGGTGCCTATATATTTAAATATTTCTCATACATTTTTGTTCCTTTCTACATGTTTCATTGAAAGAAAAAAGAGGCACCTTTTTGTTAAATCAGATTGACTACATTACATAGTACTTAAAAAAGTACTTTGAAAATGTATAATCTAGAGTAGGAATTAAGAAACATATTTGTACTTTCAACCATGAGATTCTGGGAAGGGGGGGGAGGGGGGAGAGGAAAAGCAGCAAATAAAGGGGTCAGATGAGAACAGTTTCACCAAAGTGACCGCAAAATTCATTTGTACAGTCCATAGTAAAAGAAAACAAGAAACTGGTTACACATGTTACACTAACTGCCCATTTCCATTTTTTACATTATTGTTAGAATTCCTACTGCAATCTAAATGATGCATTGCTTTCCAGCAGTGGAGTAGAAGACTTTGTGAAATGGTGTTTAGTTGAACATTAACCTACCCTAAACAAGTAGTAGCATTTTTACTTTACAGGGAGAGAAGACAACACTGCATACATGTAAGCAAATGGTCCTTAAGTTCTCACTATAAGAGAAAAAAAAACACACTAATGTACATTACAGGCCAGTATTGCCATCACAGGTTCCAAGCATCTCTATAACCTTTAAGCAGGCTGACTGTACACTGAACTTCTGAGGAATGCATGTATGTTCAGCTTCATTAGCTTCTACAAACTGGAGAAAAGGGTGACCAAGATCTAGTGAAAGATTACAATGCTAAAATTCAGTCTTGTACATCAACTCTCATGCCTTATCCTCTTCACAGTGTACCTACTCTTCCTTTTTACCTAGCCAGTACCAGCAGTAACCTCTGAGGGTGCTCTTCTGATCTAGGTAACTAGGGATTATAAGGGATCATAGTGGCTCAGTTGTTATTCATATCCTCTAAAACATAACCTTCAGCTGTAAAGAGACAATTCCTTGAAGTTCCCCATGCTTCAGACTCAGAACTGGGGTGCCTCTATTTTCTGTAAGATTCTCTATTTTCTGTCAAGATTTGTCTAGTTGATCTTGTCAAGGACTAGTCACCAACAGGTTCTGTACTGTTTTGCTAGGTAGTAGCAAGAAATAGACAGCAGTCCTCTGATTTGGATTCTCTCCCCTTTAACTATACAGAGAAAACGACCTGATCACTCAAGTGCTCTGGACCAGGTCCATCCAAGACTTTGAAAAGACTGGGAGGTACACTTCTGTAATGCTGACACAAAGAGCTTTCGGGGTTAGTCAGAGTCTACAGCAGAAGTAACAAAGTTGAACAGGAAAAAATACTGCAGAGATTTGAAGCCTTCACCTATGAAAGGAAGGTGAAAAAGATTCATACACATGGAAGAGAACAAAAGCACACACACAGGATGGAGAGGGAGAAGAGAGAGGCAAGACGAATATTTATTACTTGCAGGGAAGAAACAGCCTTAAGTTTTTGGCTAGAACTATAAGAACAGGGCAACACACATTGTACATTGTACATTGAAGCTAAGCCAGCTCATAGTTACATAGGGCTACACTCAGTTCACAAGGAGTTTCCAAATCTTATTTGTAGATTTGAGCCAGTTGTAGTGTAGTTTCCACTAAAAACCTATGGATAATTCACAGTAATATCAACAGCCTTTAGGGAGCTCATATTTAATCACATCTGACTGGACAACATGCCATGACACAAAAATCTGTAAGTAAGGAAGGGACACTAGGAAGGAAGTCACTGTGAGAACAGTTCTGCACCCACAGAAAGGGAATGTCAAGAAAAAACAATACCCAATGAGAGATTAAGTCTTCCTTTGGCAAAAAAAGAAAAAGACTGTTTAATGAAAAAATGTTGATTTCTTATATTTTAAATAATTTTAAGATGAAAACAAAAAAGTCACTTAAGTTCCACAATTTATCCTACAGATGGAAGTGCTAGATACCAAACTATGATCTTTTTACAATGTGTATAACACTGCATTATTATTCTGATTTGTAGCATTTATCACACTTGTAACTTTAGAGTTAGGTGTTTAAATTTAGAGGCGTAAGGAGCTGGATTCTGATACTCAGGTGCCCGTTTGGCTTTGCCAGCAAGTTGCATGGGGTATTTTTCCCTAAACAGGGAAAAAAATAGCATTTATAACTGAATTAGCCTCTTTTGCAGCCAGCAGTTGCCATAAAATATTTAAGACCAGCAACAGAATACTGTTCAAAAGAAGGTAGCTTTAGGGTCTAAAAATACTGTGTTCTACTTAAAATTTAGGAACATTTTCCTAATTAAGTCTATGCACACAGTTTTAGATAGGTCTTCCATTTTAACACTATTTAGGTTTTATATCTGAAAGGAAAAAGACTCTTGAAGATTCTAACCATTTCAGTTATACTGTACCATCTAGTTGAGAAGCAAGTGTGGTGCTCACAAAACCTGGCTACACTGAGCTCAAAGACAACCTAGACTGTCCTGCCCTTCTCCCACCTCTGGCCATCCACCGCTATCCCCTTCCTTGCCACAGCACCAGCTTTTCACACCAACCTGTCCAAAGAAAGGACAAATGCATGCCCCCACAACACAGGTTCTTCAGAAGCACTTGCTCATCTGGCCGAGTGCATGACTGTTAGAGCTGGTAGACATAATAGGAACACATAGCCAAGGGTGTGGAAGAAAGGAGAACAAGGACAGACTGCCCATAGTCTTAGATCAGCTCAAACACCTTGTGAAATTGTTTCCTGGTCAGTGGTTCTTTCTCCTCCACAGTTTTAAGCAGTTGAAAGGAATGTACTGTATTTTTTTGTAAACATCGTTAAATTAATCCAGTTGGCCTCCTTATCTGTGGAAGTGACTGAATCTTCATGTGAGGCTCTGAAAAACTTTAAAAATTGTGTTGGTGTTTCAAATTCTCCAAGACACACAAGACTCCCACCTGGTCCTCAGTCAGGAAGTTCTTCTCATTTAAAGAAATTAATATCTAGAAACCAGGAGAAAGACAGTTACCCTTAAGGGAGACCATGGCAAATGAGAATATTCTAGCTTGATTATTAACCAGAGTTTTTTCCTCATGCTGTACTGAGCTCACAAGTGCTAATTAAGAGAAACTGTACCAGACTAAAAGTTCTCAGTCTCATGTTATGTTTCTCTACACTTGTCCTGAAGAATAGGCTCAACACATTCTGCACTTGATGGACTGACAAAGTAACTTTTTGTAAAGAAATCCACAATTTACAGTTAAATTGGGGAATGTCAAACAGGAATTCTGGTTGTATCAGAGAAATAATCTCTATAAAACACATCAAATGACAGTCTCAAAACAGATCAGGTATTCAGCTGAAGGCTGCTCATTTGAGGAAAAGGTACTTCACAGTTTAGATGCTTATTAGAGAGATGATGCTGCTAAATAACCCCACAGATAAAAGCCATCATTCTGAGTAGAACCTTTACAGCCAGTAATTACTACTGAGGGCAAGAGAGAACTTAAGTTCTCCCACTCTTACACATGTATTTCTCCTTTTATTTTCAGCCAGGACAACCATGTTTGCTTTGCTGCTCATTTTGCAGTGTGCAGTCTGGGGTAAGAAGTACGCAAGATTTAAAGAAACAGGTCAATGCTGCTGGAGAGTTTGGGAGCATCTGTAAGAGACTGTTCCTTGCAGAAAAGCAGATGTGCTGAAAGGTTTTTTTCACAAGTGGCCAAGACGAAGAATCAACACCTCTTAGACAGAAGGTTCTGGTAATACAGAAAACTACCCAAGAGGAAGAAGAGATTAAAAAAAATAAGAAAGCATCTAGACTTTTGACACCTAGGGGTGAGGGATGTACAAGAGTGAATACAGTATTCATTTTCAGTAGTTCAGTGGATAGTCCACAACTCACCTCCTAGCCACTTTAAAGGACTTTATCTTACTTTTCCACCCCAAGGAATGCAAAATATTTCTAACACCAGCACACTGATTGTTCTGGTAACACCAGAAGCTGTGCTAGGCTTCAGTAAACAGGATATACATATTTGAAAGTACGAACTACATTCTAATCTCTGCTACTATTCTACTTGCAACTATACACTACTTACATTTTTATTTGTTTACTGATCTGTGATTTAGCTAGCAGGAAGCCAGATCAGCAACCCGGTCCAGCTGAGACAGTTTCACTAAATGATTCCCTCACCACACCTGACACTTTTGGTTGAGCCAAGGCAAGGGTGGCAGAGGCAGGAAGCGAAGGAAACCTCCCTGTGAGATGGACCAGCCTCAAAACAGAAGAGTGCAATTTCTAGTCCAGTCATTTACTAACAGAAAACTACATTATATTCCAGTTTTTCCACATTCATCAGTTTAGCAGTACCTGAGAGCACTAGTTCAGTTATCTACATTCCCAATCCATTACAAGTCACATTTGTTTAAAAATATTCACATAGACAAGTGTTTTCTCCCTTATATCTACATTTCAGTGAAAAAAATGGGCTTTTAGAAGCACTAAGTACCTGTTAGTCTAAAAACCCTGCAGTGGTCTCACCTGTGAGCATTTACAGAAGTACAAATACAAAATAAAAAATGCAGAGAGACAAGACAGTAGTACATTCTAGCCTGCTCTATTACTTACACAGAGAAAATTGTTCAGCTGAACCAAGCCAGTTGCATGTCATAAGCAAAGGCTGTGTTCTACTTAGTTCAGGGGGGCAGAGAATGTTGAAGTTCAACCAGTCAACTGACAACCACCTGGAACTCATTAGCAGTTCACCCAGTGGGGCAGAGGCCAATTGCCCTGATCACCGACAGACCTTGCAAAGATTTTTAGACCCTCAGATATCCAAAAGACACTGGGGGCACAGGGAAGGATGGAAAGGGAGAGGTCAGCAGCTCCTTGTGTTGCAGTGCTGTTCATGGGGTGGGGAAGAATCCAGCTGGCTGCAGCCAGAGCAAGCAATAACCCTTCCTGTTTAGGGGAAATTAAATAAATATTTAATCACTGCTTGCATTATGTGCTCAGTATTATGTTCACTGTTAAAGGCTTTGACTGTATTGTCTAGAGGATTAAAAAGCCCACAGATAGAAAATGCCATGCATGCTCCCCAAAGATCATGATCTACAAACAATCTACCTAAAGCACAGGGTTTACAGACAGGGAAAACAATACAGCAAAAGAAACTGAACTATCAAGGTCAGCGGTAGGCAAGGCAGGGAGGGATTTTTTTTTTCCTGCAGGTGATACTAACTCCGAATTTCATGCAAGACCAGTGTTCTTTTAGACTCCAGAAGTTCTAACTACTTTTCCATTCTAACTTTTGTTTTGTGGGAGTGCACAGCAAGAGGCTTTCAGAGTATTTCACATATAGCTACACACCATAACCTGAAATACCATTCAGTCTCTAGAAATATAATAGCCAATTAGTTGTTAGTAGTGTAAATGCCCTTTTTCCAGTGAGTCTTACAAGCATAACAATATTTTAAACAGTCTTTTAACAAAGTCAGGCCTTACAAAGGCAGGGCTAGAGGGACTCAGAACTTCCATAAGATTGTCTACCTTATAATCCATCAGAACATTATTTTATACTGTACACACTGCTGCATACCACCATGTTTAAGAGTATTTTTAGTTATCAGAACCACATTTTTTCATGGTACACTGAAGTTTGTAGTGTCTAATAGTACATTCTGAGAACATAAGCTCTTTATTAAGCTGTACCTAAATAGAATTTTAAAAGGAAAAATGAGAATACCCTATATATTTTAGAGCTATCAGAGCAATTGTTTTGTACTGATTCAGAAGACTTCCCGAGAAGTTCATTTAACCAGCATTTGTAAAAAATATTTAGACAACATTGCTTTTGATACTTGAGTATAATGAATAATGCAACAGCATAGAAAGTCTTCTGGTACTCATATAATAGAGCAGGTGTTGCTTTCTACTTTCAGTAGAAGTTATCAGCGTTAGATTCCTGATCTTAGTTTCTATGTATTAATGATTGGAAATTTCATTTTCTGGTGTTGGCGACTGGAGTCTTAAGATTCAAGAAGACATGAGAATGACAAGAGACTGTCTGCAAGCAGAAACAGTGACCTTATTTCCATCCCCAGCATCTCCATTAGCATTAGACACAGCCACCATACTGGCTTGGAGTATTTCAACTGAATACTAGTACTGCAGCATAGGCTTACCTAACAAAACAAAATGAAGCCTTAATTTCCCTGAGTCAGCAAAAAGGTACAGAACTCACTGAAGAAACACCAAGAAAAGGAGCCACTGACTAAAATGATGATTTTTGGAATTTAATGGAGAACAGCTCCTGACTGGAGCTCTTTGCAGGGCTCAATCTCACTGCCTCCCTTCTATATCTCAGCCCTCTTGACCCCTTAAGGGCCACACATGCTCCCCATTAGCTTGCTGCACATCAGAAGGTTGCATGGTTAAAACTAGAAGTTTATCCTCTCATGTCTCTTCACCACTAGCTTCCAAACCAGTCCCTTCAGCTTAAGGTAAGCATAGTCCATTGCCCCTCAGATACCTTAAAATAAGGTAGATAAGCTTAGATACATGTATGTGCCTTATCATCCCAGCACTCCAGTTTCAGAGAATATTGCACCTACTGTTAAATCTCAGTGATTCAGCCAGAACAGATTTACAGTAATCTGCAGATCTGCAGTAACAGAGCAAAGTTAAAGGGACAAAAATATACTAAGATAAATTTGAGGGAAAAATTGGACATTATTCTCAGAGAGACAGAAGCTACTCGGGATGCTGAAATTTGATACATAATCCCTTCTAGACTTCAGGCAAAAAATGAGCAAAACTCTTGTTGGGCACAGCTTCCTCCTTCCCTAGGAGAGGGATCATGTAACAAAAACCTATGACCCTTCTTCTATACCAGAGATGACTAGCTAACATCTTGAAGCTACCTTACAAGATCAAGCAACCCCTATGTGGTCCCTCTGAAAGCTGCATGCTTAGCAATAGCAGCCTAAGGTGAGGAGGCACTAAAGTGTAGGCAACATCTAGCAAGATTCATTGTTTCAGCAGCAGCATCACAAAAGTAAGGCTGTATTGATAGGGCTCCTGCATACCTTTGGTTCCATTTAGTAGAATCAGCGTTTATAGCCAATACAAGATGGATGCCCTGACATGACATACTTGCCTTTCTACATTTAAAAAATTATTTTCCTGTTGCGAAATATCAAGATGCCACATAAATAGGAGATGCCAAAACTGTGTTGGAAGTACAATACAAATAAAACTAAAGTGCCTTAACACACTTCTGCATCAGACTGCTTCTTGGTTACAGCTTTTTTAAAGATGAATCAGCAAAGTCTGTAACAGTGTAAGACCAGCTTATTAATGCTTTTTGTATTGGTTGTTTCAGATACTGCAACTCAATGTGATAACAGGAGTGTTTGGTAATTGCAGCAGACAGTTTCAACATTACTCTTCTGTATCATATTCTGCTGAAGAAGCTTACTTGGGTCTATTTTTGGCTTCTGTATGAACAGGCAGTTCTTGATTTTAAAATCAAGACTGGACCTGACTGTGCTAGAATAATTAGTGTACCAGAGTAATCTGTCAAAGGTAGTTTGAAAGACACAATGCAAGTTTATCAATAGACAGTTTTTAGTTCTGTGCCTCTGAGATCAGCCTCATAACTTGGAAAGGAAAATTCCTCCCAGAAAGTGGGTCAACTCATTAGCAGTCAATTGTTAAACAAGAATAGGTGAGCTGAAGATACTTAATATAAAGAGCATAGTTTCTTCTGGTTTTTTCTTCCAGGACTACACTACTCTGGCTGAAAAAAATGCTTGTGGGTCTACTCACAGGTGGGACTAAAGCCTATTGCTGCAGCCAAACTGATTAGTAGTATTTCCTGATGTAGTGGCAACTACATTGTTCCAACAAAACAGTCTAAGAAAGTATCTTAAGGAAATCTTGCTTCTTCAGGACAGCTTTAAATGGTTTTAATTTTGTCATAAAACTTGGCTATAACTAGTCACTTGCTAGTCATCCATTATCTGAATTTGTAGTGTTTGTGGATTTTTCAGTTGTCTTCAGTCAACTATTTTACCTGATTAAACCCCAAGAAGGAAGAGCTTCCTTTGTGGGATAAGAAAAAGAACCAAGCCCTGGCACCACCCCCACCCCCCTGAGCAGATACAGCAATAAACAAGCCCGTACCAATGAACCTGACTTTTTTGAAGTCATACTTCTGTGGGTGGTGTATCTTCCCAATAAGGTTCTACGTTATTCTGTTCAGCACTTCCTTTTTTCTTTTTTTCCAAGGTGAGTTTGTTTTAATTCTCCTGGACTAATTCTGGGAAGAGAATTATCAGTTGTCAGGGATAAATCCAAGTCACTTGGAACACTACAAAGCTCAAGTTACCTCTCACCATCAGGTACCTTCCAGAGTTAGGTCACCTGTTCGTGCCAGCCGCTTCTGTGGTTCTAACACAGTCACAGATAGAGGACTAACACAGCTTTATCCTGTCATCAGCATCTGGTCAGAGCAACAGTGCTCCTACTAAAACTACGCAGTAGCAGGCAACCAGCAGTCAACTCTTTACTTCCTCTCCCACCAGGGCTGTGATTGTGCAGGTTTCAAACCAAGCTGCTTTTAGTCAGTACAAGTTCATGCTATCCAACTCTTTGAAACCAGGGCAGTGTACTAAATCAACTCAGTACAGGCTCAACAAGCACCCAAAGAGCTATAAAGATGAGGCAGGACCTCTTCAACTATGAGAGATGAACTATTTTATTATTTAGCTGTAGCGTGGTACTTCATTTTCTACAGAAAATGTGTCAGAAGCCCCTTCCCTCCCATTCTCTTAAGCAAAGGTCACCACCTTCACATAAGCATGCTGCAAGAGCCCTTCTGTCTGCTTAAGGTTAAAAAGTCACCAGGACTCAAGCAGCTTGTAAGGAACCTCACTGCTGACAAGCAACTTCCTCTATTATGCCAAGAGGAAAGAGTATAGTGCTAAGTTGAAGATACGTCTCTTGGGAAGGCACTAGAAGGTGAATTAGGATTTACCCATTCCTGTAAAAAACAAGTGCAAGAACTTCTCTTTTTGAGGCTGGGGTTAGCCAGAGTACAAGAAACACTTTAAAAGCAATACCTGCCAGAGCAGGAACCCAATTGCTGACTTTTAATACTGCTCATTAACTAGTTGAGTTCTAACCTGAGGCTTTTCTGTAGGCTTCCAAGCAAGACAGAGAGAGTCTCCGGGTAGAGCATCTTTCTTTATGTGGGGGAAAATAAAAAGTGACTTGCCAAGAACAGTAACAAAGGACAATGTCACAACCAGACTATTTGGTCTCATGTGTTTGAGAAAGCACAGTAGGAGAGGGAAGATTTTCCCTGGTTTAGGTCACAGCCATGTTTCCAATGAACTGAGAGACAGCTTAATGGGTATCATCTCGTGGTACTGGTGGACAGCGTCATCTGAAGACAAGCTGCTCTTTCACCTGAACCTGTTACAGCTTAACAAAGTATTCATGCACTAGAAAAAAGATTTATCATCCACATGACATGAAATATAAGGATGGTGACACATATGTCAGTGAGTCACAAGTAATAGGGGAGGAGGTTTTATTTGAACTAGGGCAATCAGGAAGTGCTAACCCATGTAGAAGGAGGCCCTCCTTGACTGAACAGCAGTACCTTAATCGTCACAAAGACGGCTGCCTTCAGTGACAGCAAGAGTAAACACTCCCAAAAGGAAAGAATGGCACCTAATGCAAAAACATTGTAGAGGGTGTGCAGAGTGGTCTAGCCATCTCACCCTCGGAAGTCACTGCAAAAGCAAACTCACCTGTCCTACACACATGCATCTGCCATTTAGCATATTGTATCACACGACACTCCAGTAGTCTTTAAATAGTATGCTTTAAAAAGTGATGTAAGCATTTCATATTTCTGGGTTTAGTTGACATGTTCTTCTGTTTGGAAGACTAGAACTTCTCCTCCCCTTAGAAGTAGTTTCATAACAAAAAAGATAAATAAGACTGCCACAGCCTCACCTTCCCCACCACCAGCCACCTACCAACCTCCTTTTTTCCACAGATACTGCTTGCAGCTTAAGGTGCCTCACACCAAAGTAGCAGATAGCCCTCATGCTAGAGAATGGCTGGCAATAGGGAAGTTTTCAGTTGGCTTCTTGAACCAAGACAGGGTAGGACATGGGGAGGAGGAAAAAAAGCAAAAGAAATCCCTACACATACACCAAATATAATTAGGTGCTACAGCAGTTTGAAATTTAACTAAGTAATCCTTTACTATTTCCAACATACGGCAGAAGATTGGATCAGAACAGTGAAGAGCCAAACTCTTTTAGAAGACATCAATTTTTCTAATCTTAGGTTGTACGTATTCTTGCATTACAACAGCAATCACATATTGACAAGTACACTCCATAAGTACTTACAGTAGTTTGTCAGTAATTGTGTAGTCAGGCAAGGGACTAAAGAAACACAGTTCTGTTGCACTGCAAGTTGTCCTAGAGTCTGGCATCACAGAGGATGTTTTCCTTATCGCTCTAGTCACCTCTGCAGAAGTTACTTTAATCTGACCTGGTCTTAGTGAGAGTTTGGTCTAAAGGTAAATGTAGTAGTTCTTCTACTGATTACCATGGGTTTCCCAACTGTGTTCTTTAAGTGTTGTTTACCTGCTTTAATGAAGGAGTCTGATTTGCAGTCAAACAATAGACCTATAGAAGTGGCATAGAGTATATGTATAGTGCCTAATGAAGATATCAGTCACAAGCTATCTAATTGTTACCCTAATAAGCTGTTATTTTTTGTATGACAAAGTGAAAGTATAATAAACCATAAGAATCAAGTCTCAGTATCAGTGAAAATGGTTCTACTATTGTCTAGTAATGCCATTCCATTTACACATCTATGCCATGATATATAAAATGTCTCTCCATCAGAAAAACAAGGAGGGACAAGTAACAAAAGTATGCAGGAGAAGGAAACCTTTCAGTCCAGGCTGTTGATGCTCTCCAGTGACAGAAGTAGTTGACCACTGCCTACTGGACTGCACAGAGTAAGGGAGCTGTTGCCTGCAGCACTGCAGAGCTGCATACAACGTGCTGCACACACACACGCAGCACTGCAGATCAGCACGCACTCACAGAATGCAGACACAGCCTTGTCACACTATTTAAGGACAGATACCGCAGAAACCTGCAGCTTTTTCTTTCTTTAGTTTACAGAATATGACACTAGTTTAATGCTGAAACACTAGTATCATTTAGGAAAGAATTATCATCCTGATAAGAAAGGAGATCTTTCATTTATTTTCTCAGGGCACCAAAGACTGCTTTCCCTGAATTGTCTCTCCCTTACTGGGTAGAAAGGTAGGTGAGGGAGGGAGTTTCCTTAAGGCCAATTAAGAACAACCTTAGACTTAAGTTTCAAGCAACCAAACACATCTGATAGGTTAATGCCACATAAAGGGGGAGGATGTTTCTCCCTCCTGTGCTGCCTGCTCTTTCTTGATCTTAGTGTCTTACCTCTCCTCCACCTTGGGCACTTGTCAGACCTTTCAACAAAGCCATTTAAATCACAAAAAAAAAAAAAATATACAGTAAATCTCTCTTTCCCTTCCTTCCCCTTTGGAAAACTTGTGTTGGGAGAGTTGAACCTGCACAAAAAATGGTTTGACTAAAATGGGAGCAAATAAGTCAGACACACAGTCAGAGTCATCCAGTTCCACTGTGGTGAGCTTATGGATAAATCAGGTCATTGTAACTTGAAGTGATATCCTTAGGTTTCTGTCAAACATTGCTTAGACAATGAAATTAATTTTTCTTCTCCATCTTCACTTACTATGGGGAAGGTGCGGGCAGGAGATTGAGGAGAAAAAAGGCAAGCTCTGTCTCAAGTGACAGTAAGAGTTACCTTGGGAATCATGGGTATGCTAATGGTAGCCCTTTTTGTAGAATGGGCTACCACACAAAGATTGAGAGTTCATTCCTCAGCTGAAGCTGGTCTACATAGTTTTAAACTTTCAGTACAACACAGGTAAAGTTTACTCTTGGAGGCTTCCTGGTCTCTTTAGTGGAGATACTAGGTATCAGGTTATCAACACCTGCAAGTCACTTTATCTGGGCAGTTACCTCAGCCATTTGAGTAGATACCAAAGTGCAGGGTGGGGGGAGGGCAGGGGAAAAGCAAGTTAGAATAAGAATCCACAATCAACAGGAACTATTCTTCTTACAGTAAAAAAAAAATCGGATTCCCCCATTAGACACACAGGATTAAGACCTATTCTTCTAAGGGTCTGTCTCAATCACATGGGAGCCAGGAAGAAGAGGAAGAGAATCTGGTTCTATATGCAGTATCTTTCCCATTCTTACACTTACATATTCTTGCCTCAGCTAGAGTTTCACTGAAACCTGTAACTCCATGTGTTTGAAGTTACAGTTGTAAAGAGATTTCATGTTATGCACTGCCTGCATTTTTCCTCCTACTAATAGGAAGTAAACAAGACCAGGGAAAATAAAAAGTCTGTCAACCCTCCAGCACACTGAGGCATCAGATTAGGGCATCTGTAATGCAAATGATACACGGGGGGGCAGGGGAAGGTGTGCAAATTGATATTACACCGCAGGGCAAGGTCAAGAATCCACCCCCCAGGTAGTAACTTGGGGCAGGAGCAGGGGGAAACCCTCATTCTTTTAGCTGGATAACCCTCAAGTCATATGCCTCCTATAGTCTTCATTTTAATACCTTTTGTTTTCCTCAAGGTTACTTAAGAGTATGCACATATGCTTCAAACAGACTAAAATATATGCATAGTGCAAACTTTTGCCCAATTGTAAAGATTTTGTAATGACAATTGTCAGGATAGTCAAAACTGTTTTACTGGCCATAAAGACAGCATGAAAGATTAAGCCTTGCTACAGTGTAGCTTTGTAAAACCTCCGAGTAAAGATTGCTCCTACTGGACTACATGGATCCACTATCATTCTCCAGAAGCTCTCTCTCATGTAATGTTTGTTCAAATCAATGCATCGTTCACCATAATTTTGTTCTTTAATGCCATTTAGCTACGGGTACCGTTGCCACGTGAAGCATCTAGCAAGATAAAATGTTGCTCCTTATGTTCATATTGATGCTAGAAACTTTTTCATCCAAGAGAGACTTCATGAGCCAGGCCTGTTTGAACACCCCCACTGAACATGACAAGAAAGTGCTTAGATTTATTACTGAAGTACTGGTCTCATTTGATTAAGAAGCAAACTGCCTAACACCTCCTAAGACTGACCAAGAAGAACATCTTCAGATACTGAAGACACTTCCCAGGCTCTCAACACCCAAAGGCCCAGAGGAGTCACAGCTCTTTACAGAGTAAAACTTCTCCTTTGCTGATCAGTAACTAACATCAGTAACGCTTTACACCGTGCCATTACCTAAAAGGAGAAAGTCAATGCAAATTGACAGGCCATGATGTTGTTTCAACAGAGCTGGAGACTGAAACAGAAGAAAGAAAAACTAGGAAGGATGCACTCTCTGGACTAGCCAAGAGAAGCGTCTGCAGTGCTGTGGCAGTGTGCTGTGGCTGTCAGGGCTCCCCGCACCCAGGCATCGCTCCTGCCCCTACACGTGTCCCTCACCGCCGCCCACAGACACGGGCACGCAAACATCATGCTGCAGTAAATACCCCATTTCGCTTTCAGCCTCAACCGAGAGTATCGGTTGAGTTTCCCTGAGACCGCGCTCAACTCGGACCTCAAAGCGACCCTCATCTCCGCTGCACAACGCCCGTCGCGCCGCCCCGGCCGGGCAGGGCGATGAAGCGCGTCCCCGCGACCCTGGCCCGCGTCGGGGCGGCCGTCCGACCACCGAGGGCAACAAGCGCACCCCAGACTGCGGACACCTACACTTCCCCAGCAGAGGCTTTCGCCACAACCGGTTTCCAGCCGGCAGAAGAGGTGAGGGAAGGAGGAGTAAGGACACCAGAGAGCGGAGGGAGTTCCAGATGTCAGTCGATAAGCGGCAGCAGCCCGCTCCCCCCAGGACTCTTTCCTTCCCAGCCCGCGGCCCCGGCGGGCGGCAGTGACCAGATTCCTCCGTGCGAGGGTCGGGAGGGCGCGGCGCCGCCGTCTGCCCGGGGCGGCGGCGAAGGGAAGGGGCAGGCGAGAGGCAAGCAGGGAGGGAGGCGGGGGGGCGAAGGGACGGCAGGCAGCGGTGAAGCGGCAGATGGGCGCAGCGAAGGCGCAGGCTGGAGAAAGACCCGCGCCGGGGTGGTGCCTGGCGCCACGGGGAGGGGGGTGGCCAGCATGCGGTTAGCCCCGTGCCGTGCGGGGAGGGAGCGGAGCGGGGCGCGGCGCAGCGCCCCGGGGACGGCTTCCCTCGCCCCCCGCCGCGGCCCGCCGACCTACCCAGCAGCACGCAGACCACGTCCAGCGCCACGAAGGGCAGCCGCGTCCTGTCAAACATGCTGGCAGCGCCGGCGACAGGCGCGGCGGCGGCTGCGGCCGCGCTTCCTCGCGCAGCGCGGTGACAGCCTCGGCCCGAGGGGCGGGAGCGGAGCGGAGGCGGCAGGAGGGAGGGACGGAGGGGCTCTGCCGCCGCAAGGCGCTGCGCTCCGAGCCAGCAGCGCCCGCCCCCCGCGGTCCCGCCGCCGCCCGCACTGCGCTACTGCCGCCGCCGCCGCGGCGCCCACCGGGGCTATAAGGCGGGCGGGGGTGGGGGGAGGAGGGCGGGCAGGCGGCGGCGCCTCCGACCGCCCCGACCCGCCGCCGTGACGCCCCACCCGGCGGCCGCGCGGCAACGCCGCGGCGCGGCGCGGGCCGGCCAATGGCGCCGCGGCCCGCCCCCAGGGCGCCCCGCCCCCCGCCCCGCCCCCGCGGCGCGAGCCCGCTGTGCCAGGGGACCCCCGCGCCTCTGGGACCGCGCCCCCCCGCTCCTGAGGGCGGGCGGGCGGGCTGTGCCCCCACCTGCCGGCCTGGCCCGGCCCGGCCCGGCCCGGCCCGGCCCGCCCTGCCCTGAGGCCATACGGGCCGGTGCAGCGGAGCGTGGCCTGCCTGGTCCCCCGAGGGGCTGCCGCGGTCACCAACACCTGGGGGGGCTGTCGGTGGCGCCCGGCTCCGGCCGGACACAGGGACTCCCGCCGCCGCGGCGCCCCGGCCTGCCTGCGACAGAGCCGGGGAGGCGTCCTCTGCTGCAAACACGGGAGCGCTTTTTTTTTTTTTGACTAGGAAAAAGCCGTTTCCACCTCTAAAGAGTGTTGGAAAATTGCAAAAATGCTGAGAAGTTGAGTTTCAGTCCAACCCAAAACAATCTTTTTCCTTATTAAAAGCTTTTATTTGGAAAGAAAATCGCGACCGATGTGAAGAAAATGTTTTCTGCATAACCTCATTTTTATTTTAACAGCATTTACCACAAAACAGACAACTTTATTCACCAGTGTTGTTAGAGCTGTTGGGCACAAACTTCTCACTCGCGCCACTGAGCACATCTGTGTTTTGTTGTAGGTAGCTGCAGGTGGAGCGGCACTTCCCACTCGGAAAGCAGCCGGATAAACTCTTCTGCGATTTCTCATGTATTCCACCCTCTAATTCTGTAAACAGCTTCACTTTGTATTGTATCCTAAAGGCGGAATAACAGGACTGGCAGATCGACAAGGGAAACAAGGTGGTGGAAACGCCTTGCTAAATATGCTGTTATCTTCAACCATGCTGCCTAAAAAAGTACATAAAGCAGCTCCATACACAATATATAAAGAAACTCTACACAGCAGCACATCCGGGGTTCCCGATTTCATCTCAACAGCTAAGAAGCATCCCAGCTACAAATCAAAATGGGCAGTTCTAGAAATTAAAACTGCCCTTGACTTCCAGGAGTGTAGTGTAATTTACAGAGCACGTTTTCCTGTGCAAGTATTCTGGGATGGTCTCGTGGAGATGGAGGCTCCAGTGTTGTCTTAAAATGCAGAAAGTAATGGAACAAATTGGAGCACAACCTGGCAAGGATGAAAAGCGGGCTTATCTTTGTGAGAACTGCTGCTGAAAGAAAAGTGTGCCATCTGCTCTGCTCCTCACAAAGCAGGGGATTGTTCACAAGGTCTTAAATCAGGAGTAGATAACATCCCCAAAATTGCAAGATGGTTAGAAAACCCAGAAGACAGGCAACGCAAACATTCCATGCACAATTGCTGTAATTGCTTTCTTCAACCCAAAAGCATCACGTTAATCTTGTTTGGGCTAAGCAGCAAACAGCTCTCCTGATCCACACCCCTGTGCAGTAAATTAGAGACCGAAGAGATTGCGCTAATTTAAATGGATCTCTTCCCAGAAGAATGTAAGCAAGATAGTGATTACACTTAAAAACACCTGGAAATTGGGCTGCAGCAGCACAGCACTCACCAAGGAGAGAAATTAGTCACGCTTTATTGTCTTGCAGTTTCTACATCTCTGTTTCACCCTTGAGAGGTAGCTTGCCTGAGGGAAGAGGCATCTCTACAATCTTCTGCCAGAATTCAGGAAAGAAAACAGTGACCTGGTTCCTCTCCAAACTTTCCATTGCACAAGGGATAGGAGCCTTGCTGTTGCAACTCTATTCCCACCACCAGGCTTGCGATTACTTGGAAACCCCCAGCTGAGCACACAGGGTTGGAGGGATTCGGTTAGCACTGCACTGTTCTAGGCTCTCACAAGGCTTTTCCGGGCCTTCATAGGCAGACAAGCATTAACCATGGAAGCATGCCAACCCAAGCACTTTCAGCCTGAATTACTACTCAGATTAGCAAAACCCTACATTATTCAAGGGTTGTGTTACTACAAGTACTGCATCGTCAGATACGATCTTATTTCACACAAAAAGGATGTAAGGATGTTTGGTGTAAAACTAAAGAGAGGAAAAAAAAAACCAAACCAAACTGCATGCATGCTCAAGCACCTTTAACAAATAATAAGTGTCTGCGGCAGCAACAATGCCCAGGGTAGCAGAAATGGCAAACTGATGGTGCTTGAGAGCATCTGGAGCAGTACATTCCCAAGGGGATGGAGGATGTTCATTTATAAACACAAACAGAAATCACGTTCAACATCAGTTGGAAGTTTGGGGTTTTTTAAAATGTACTACACAAATATCATAGCTTCTAATTTTTTTTTTTTCCTGGTACTGTGAGAGTTTTGTAGTATCTTCTGACTTTGTGGTATTTTTCCTGTCTAGACTTTGCTTGGTACCTGTCCCTCACAGCAAGGCACTTGGATGTCCACCATTCTTAACCATCACAGTGACTCAGTGATGTCAAGACAGATCCACTCATATGCATAGCAGGGTCTGTGCTAAAGAATGTTTTTGATCTGGGACCCGAATAAAACAAAGGCAACAGACAAAGCTCATAAATTATATTTTATCCTGTCATTAAATTTACATTTTAAAACAGTCTAATATTAATCTCTAGAATTCAGATTCTCCTAAAATGGTTATTTAGCTGGGGTTTTTTTAATTGTATCTTTTTGTTTGTTTAATTGAGAGCAGTGAGCAGCAGAGAACACCAGGCCCAAGTTACAGCCCAGTTCATGTCTTTGTTCTCTTCGGGTTCTTCTAGAAATCCTGATCTTCAGTGTTTTGCCCATCCTACTTAAAAGTTTCCTTCTCAGGAAGTTTATCATCAATCTGTAGTGGTACTTGTATGATAATTAATTAGCACTGACCCAACAGGACTCTTAACTGCAATTAACATTCATATAGATCAGCAGCTTTAGTAAATAATGGGACTTTCCCAGGCTTGTTTCTCTGTAGCTTGATGGGAATCAATAGCTCTGAATGAGCTGTTACCACTCATGAAAGGGATGAGAGGGTCACGGTGGACAGTTCTGGGAAGCCATCCTCTGGGTGCTCAGTGCCGAGCAGTGCTGGGAGTGCTGTTAGGAAAGAGGTAGAGAGCAATTCGTCCAATATCACTATGACACATTCCTGAATGCTGGCAATCCCACATCAAAATGGGTAAGTAGAAGCAGAGAAAGCTGAAAGGAAGGCAAAAAGGATTTTTAGCACTTGTATACAACAGCCTCAGTGCAAGAGAAACAGAAGTAGAATAGGATTTTTCAACACGAAAAGGGAATGATGGGAGAGGAAAAGGCTTTATAACGTGCAGATCTATAAAATCATGAAAAGTGTGGAGAAGGTTAAATGTGTAACAAGTATTCACTACTTTGTATCAGATAAGAACTAGGGACAACCTATATAAGGTGTCAGACAACAGGACTCCTTTACATGATAATATTGTGGAATTTATTGCCTCAGGGTGCGGTGGGGCACAAAATTACAAAGGAGCCAAAAGGCACTAGGTAAATTCATAGAGGATAGGTCTGCTGTTAAACAATGAATTCTGGTAGTTGAAGAAATATCAGAACTGCTGATTTCCCACATTTAGAAAGGTCTGCTGGGGAAGGGTCATTCTGCAGGCCCTGTTCCTTAACACCCCCCGCTAAACATCTGCTGCTGGGCACTGTTGCACGGTATTGGGCTGGACGGACTTGATCCAAATCAGGTCTTGTTATGTTCAAAGCCAGTCAATGGCCATAGTGTAACACTGCCAAAGACATTAGTAATAGTTAGCAGAGATGAAATAGTTCAGACTTGTATATAATATTCTCTCAGGCTCTGCAATACTTTTGTCTGGTTAAGTAGAATTTATCTGCCAAAACTCCAGTCATGCAGTAAGACCTGCAGAAGAGGACCAGGGAGGAAAGTCTGCCAAGATGGCCCTCCTGAACTTATCTTACATCATTTGTCCAGGGCACGGGATTTGCCCCTTGCAAGATGACACACACTCCTACACTACAGGTAGTGTTGAGACCTGGACTTCTGAAGTCAGCTGACAACCCTTGCACAGAATATTTCAGAAAACAGAATTTGGATTCCACCAAAATATCTTAGCCACTTATCTATTCTTTTGTTTGGTCTGGACATTTAGTTGTTTTCTTTCTTTTGCTCCTATGTCTCACATTTGTTTGGCTTTTAATAAGGGAGCAGTGAGAACATTTACATTTCTGATAAACAAAGCATGAGGAGTTTCCTGTCTTCTCTCCTTTAATTCTTTTTCCTTTAAATACAGTTGACACTTGTTTGGGTACTTCACTCCCACATCCCTATTGAACTGTGTTGTCTATTCACCAAAAGGCTCCTGCTGTCAGGCTGACTTGAGATTGTCACCCATGGCACTCCACTGCTTCGCTCTTGGGCAAGTTTGGATCCATGAAGGGTTCTGCTCCCCCAATTTTAGGTCAAAGTTACAAGAGTATTTCCACAAGAGTGACTGAGACCTGTTCCAGTAGAGAAGACAACTGGTTATTTCTAAAGATTAGCTGCAGAAATAAAGAATCAAGCAGACATCACCAGACAGCATAATAACATAGATTTAACATTCTAACATAGATTTAATATTCATGTCCGTGTAATGTATGAAAAGGTATTAAAACCCAAGTATATAGCTTTGTTTATATATATTTAATAGCATGTATCATACAGCCTCAGAAGATCATACAGTATATTCTAGAAAAAACCCTTCAGGCTACATCTACACAAGTTAATTTAGTGGGGCCAGCACACACGAAACAGGTACTGGCACATGATTCTCCACACTATTTATGTGTTAGCTCACAAACGGTGGTGTTCAGAACTTAGCACATGCCAGGGAGCATTCCCCATGGCAGTTTTGCATGCAGCCATGCTCTTCTGACAGGAAGAAAACACAGCTGTGTGCCATCAGCTATGCTTTGCCAGTTGGCCTTTGGGCTAAGAAACTGTCCCTGTTTGCTCTTTATTGGATTTTATTATTTGTTTCAATTACAGTTATTGCTCTGAAGCAATAATAGATTCTGAAAGAAAGAATGTCTCAAAAGCACTCACTAAATGTTCATGGCTGAGTGATCTCTTATGATTACTGCAAGTTGTAGTGATTTAGGGGCTGCAGGATATGTGTCTTCTGGCTTCTGATTTCCCCTCTCTTCCATTCATGGTCATGCTTTCCAGTCAAACCAGCTAGCAAAACAGAGGTAACTCTGGCAGCAGTAGGAATTGCAAGAGATGAACTTCAACAGGGTAAACCAGTTGCACAGTGAAGAATTTGCCAATGATGTATCAAAGACACCCCGTTTTGACCCATCACACACCTACAGTAGCAACTCAGCCTCCTGGGCCTGGTTCCATATATGGTCCGTATATCCATGTATCCACTTCAACTGATAGAAGAAGGTAAGCTTGAAGAAAAATGTGTGTCATTGCACCTCTTCCAGATATATCTCCATGTGCTTCACTGGCTGATCAAAGCTGGGCATCCAGAGTGCAGCAGCTAAGGTGTGTGCTCCTGCTGCTTGTCCCTGCTTGGCAGCAGCAGTCCCACCCCAGACACTCTGCTTTAAACAGGCAGCAATCTACACTGAAACCATTGCGAGGCAGCAGCTCCCAGTCCTGTACTGCTTCAGGGTGGCTTGGATACCAGTTAAGCACCACCAGAAGTACAGCATGGGAATAGACAGAAACAGAGAGACGTGGTGAGATGTAGATCTGAGTTTTTTTTCCTGGCCTAATTCTTATGATCCTGCTAGGTGGATGAACCGCTTGACTGCTGCCCCTTCAGTTACACATGCCCTGCTCATTTATGTTGAAAAGTCTCAGAACAGCAATCCCTTACCATGTACATTTCCTAATACAGTGAGTTGAGCCTCCAGATGTTACTGTAATACTCATATGTCACAGTCATCCAGAACTACACTGTGAAGCTAAGGCCAAGCTAATATAACCAGAATGGCTATGGAAATATGTCTGTAGGGGGCCTTTTGCAACATTTTTAGTAACAGTATTATGCTGTTACAGTTGTCAATGTTGCTTCTGCTTGAGCTCCACAAATCTGTGCCAGAGATCCAAAGGTATTTATTCACAGGTTCATAGCACTTTGTTGTTGTTTTCTTAAGGCATTAAAAATATATCAGATAAAATTCAACCTTGGACACCTCTCTGTGCACTAATATAATGCAGTTACAATAGCCTAGCACATAAATAATAGCAACTACAAAAATAAATTATGAGGGGACTTTGAAAGTGAAATAAAAATAGGGAAAATGTTACCAAAACCCTCAAGAATCAAATAAGGCAAAAAGAAACACACTTCAGGATTGATTGTGGAACACATTTATTTCTTGCATTTCTGAATTATTCTTCACAGAGCACGATCATGGTCAGTGCCTGCTCAAAAGAAAATTAAGGGTGGAGGAGAAAAAAAATCAACATAAAATTGCAACATTAATTGCAACATTCCTTTTCAAAGAATTATGTGAGGATTTGGGTCTTAATAAAATCATTATCTAATGAAAACTTCTGCCTCTCCATCTACTATAAAATAGTATTTGACTCCCTGAAACAGTCATCAGAGTTGAACACAAAAAGCCACAGCTGGACCTACTCCAGCTGCTCCAGTTCTAACTGAAATCACTTCCTCCTAGGTTGTGTCCTACACACTGAGCAGGAAACGTGGGATTTCACTTTGCTGTCTTGTCCCTTTACATGGATTCACCCTCGTGCCAACAGTAGATTCAGTGCCTTAAGGTACAAGTCAATGGCTCCCGTAATCCACTGCCAGAGCACAGCATGTCCAGATTATAATTAAACCCTGACCACTTGGTATTTACTTTTATTACACTGAGAGGCCCCAGTAAGATTGGAGCCAATTGTGCTATGTGCTGTACACACTCACAGTCATTGCCTCAAAGACCTCACAGAGCAGGATGAAAGAAAGTATTATTTTCCACAGCAGCAAAAAGAGCCTTAATTTTGTTGCTGTTCTCCATGAGGCATTAATCCAGAGAGAGACGAGAAATAAACCTGTCCCATATGAGTCATCTGTGCAGATGAAAGCATAAAAATATCCTCTTATCTACTGTTTTATCTCTCCCTTCCACGTTGCTGCTTCTTTCCCAACTAGAATAATAACAATAAAAATAAGAGTGAAGTCAGCACTGGGCAGGGATGTTGTGTCTGGAGCACCAGAAGCAGTGGAAGCAGGCAGGAGTCTCACTTGATGTGCTCTGGCTCCTGTAGTCAGAGCAAGCACTTGGCAAAGGAGAGGAGAAGGATTATATCTGTCAGAATAACTTTTATGGGACCCAACTCTTCCAGGGATTGTTTAAAATCCACATAATGCTCTTAAGTGTTAATGCTTGCATTGGGACGTTTGCATTATCAGATAAATGTGCAAGAACACGTTTCCAGACATCTGCCTAGTGACTGCATATCTGAGCAGTTTGTTGAAACTTGGTCCAAGGTCCATGAGGTCCTTGGGCTCCTGAAATGACTTCCAAGGTTTGTAATAAATTGTGCTGCTGAAGTGTACTGCAGTTAAGCAATTCTCACATGATAGAAACAATGTGTGGTGCACTGCACTAAAACCACTCTATGTTATTTTAACTTTTCAGCCTTTGAAAGCGTTCAGAAGGGAACACAAACATACTGAAGAAATTCATACCTACAGATGTTGTGAAAAAAAGAAAAAATCTTGGATGATGCCCCCAAATTATCAGCCTCCCAAGACTAGTGGATAACATAATGCTGATCTTTGCTGTGCTTTGTATTAGCCAGAAGTGAGGAAGAAGAGTGTAGTTGTTGAGGTATGAGCACTCCCCCACATTTCCAGGAAGCCCTGGTTGAATGGCTTATGTCCCTCCAGCTAGGTCCCTATTTTTTTAGCCATGTCAGAGGAGTGAGGACTTGAATGTGCAATGCCATAGGGTGAAGTGGTGGTGTCTGGGAGGGACGGGTTCGTTTTCAGGCACAAAAGGCACTGCAGCGTTGTTGAGTTTCCCTTCCTGGTGCACACATGGGCTTGCGTCAGAGTGTGTCAACAAACAGGTGGTGTGGGCTTTCAAGGAGCTTGGGCTTGAGTGGGAATGCAAGCCATGTACATTAGTACACCCTGTGCCTTGTTCGCTCCCTTCTGCCAGGTGGGGAAGATAGCACTGCTGTACTGCAGATACATACTGTGAAGATAAACTGCACAGAAGCAACAAGGGACTCAGATACTACTGCCATGGGTATAGATCCAGGGCACAGATTTAGCTTGTTCCTTTCTCTAATGCTATTATTATTATAAAATTCACAAATAATAACCTATTATCAGGCTTAGGAGTTTTTATTCAGCAATACTTAGGATGAGCACAGTTGCTAGCTTTCAAATGCAAACCCAAATTATTTCAGATAAAATCCATTCAGGTACCAGTGCATCAACATCAGCAATGAACAGCTGGGATGGTTCCTCCTATAAACAGCACCTTACAGAACACACACAAATCATGCAGATCCATGCAAGTATAAAAAGCCAGTGTGACAGGTATCTTGTGCAGTATTGGTTTGCTACATACAAATACAAAAGCACAGCAGCCTCATCATAGAACCTTTGCACAAATCAATAGAACAAAATCTGTTCACTGCGTACGTACTTTGTATGACTAAAGCAATTAAGAGGCATAAAAAGGCCATGCAGTTGCTAAAAATAGGGAGTATCCCATCCCAGACTCAGCAGTTGGCAGAGGGTATGTGCTGCAGTCATTTATCATGAACCTGATCTTTGTTTTGCTTAAGAGCCCATGAAGCGTGTGATAAATTAACATATTGGAGCAGCGACAGCAGGTTGGCAGAGGTACCTAGGAGTGAGCATGCTTTTTATTGCCCAGTTACATGCAGTCTTAAAAAAATTTTGTAACACTGAATAGGTGACACATAAATTCTGAGTGCTGTTTCACCACTGTGTTTCTCTGCTTCTAGAATAAAAGCTAAGAGGAAAGCTATAAGCAGAAGTGGGAGGGGACATGGTACAGGCAGATAAAGGCAGGTCTATAAAACATGTTAGACCCTGATAAGTGGCATGTGTGATACAAGGCAATTTTAATATTACATCTTCTAAATATGTCCACGGCATGGTTTGTTTTCTATCAAGTCGTCTGTACTATCCTTGTTTAAAAAAAACCGCTACTTTTATAAAATTAAAAAAACCAGACCTGTTTAAGAATCAGACATCAACTCTATATGGTAAAGAACCTGCTTTCCTTTATCACATTTAAAGATAACTGAGAGAAATAGTTCTGTAAGGCTGGTGATGAGGAAGATCTGATAGACTGTAGCTTTTGCTGCAAGTCTGCTCCACATGTGTTAAAGAAAATGGGGAACTCAGCTTCCCAAATCTCCCATCTGCCAGCTGAGAGCTTTTACTGCCAGACGTGGGCAGGACATAACCCGTCTGCTTCCTGGCTGTGTTTCAAGGGACAGCTAGGTGTGCTCAACCAGGCGGGCGTCCTGCTCGACCAGGATCAGCAGGTGACAAAGATTGGAGAACCCCAGTTTTTTGCATTCCTCTTGCTCTCACCTGTGAGGTAGGCTCTGTGCACTCCTGTGACTCCAGGGATGACTGTAGATGCCTGCAGGGTTGGGTCACAGGCATTGTGAATATGCCTAAGTGCCAATATCTAAAAAAAGCCTGTTAGGCATCAAAGACTTTGTGAATCAGACTCAGGATGCACAATGTCACTGAGCTGTCAGACTTCAGCCCTGACCCTTCCTAAGTGCCTCACTTTAATCTTACTCGTCTTTGCTGTGACTTGTTTGCTCAAATGATCAATCTAACACATGTAATTGCAAGATGGGAAGCTTCCCTTTCCTCTGCAGCCAGCTTCTAGCACAACCATGCTGTTGATTTTTCTTGCACTTTGATAATTTTGAATACACCTGTATTTAAATGTCTCATAAAAAAGTGTGTGTGCATCTGTGTGTGCTTGCGTGCATTTATGAGATTAAATAAAACTATTTTAATTGTAATTCGGTTTAGCACTAGATTTTAGTGTAAGAAGTAGGAAAAAAGCCAAGGTGTTATAGACAAATTATGACATTTGTTAGAGGGAGGGACCTTCTGCCATCAGTGAAGTTAGAAGTGGTACCTGAATCCTAAGCTTGCAGCAGTGCAGCTCTGGAGACAGAGACAACTGTCAGTGGGAGGAGAAAGGAGGCAAAGGAAACACAGAGGCATCCCCTGGCATGTTCAGTTACTGCAGAGCATGTATGTGATTTCATCGGTGTTGTTAGTGTTTAGTCTTGCAAGAAACATTTTGAAATAGAATGGTGAAGGAATACTGTATGCACTGTGGTGTGAAGAAATGCGGGAGCCTCATCTGAAAGCATCAGAGAAGTCAATGAGTGCAACAGCTGAGGTGAAAGGTTCAGTGTGTTGCTCTAATAAAGGAGGAGATTAGTGTCAATTACAAAAGTGGTTTAAATAATATTTCACAACGGAAGAAAATAGTGGATTGCATTTTGGGTTTTTTGGAAACAGGAGGAAAAATGACAGAGATGGATTAGAGTATTCCAATGTGAAGATCTGGGATAAACTAACTCAGCATCGGTCCTTAAGGCTTTCTCAAACAGCATGACAGGGTATCTAGCACAAAAACATGCTGAGGAAGGTTCAGATTCCAGAAACACAGTGACTCATGCACTTCCAAAACAGTGTTATAACAAGTTGCTGTCCAAATTTCCTGCTGTATTATATATAACATACATTCAGTGGTGCTGCTGGCACACTTCCCTCTGAGTCAATATTGAACTACTGCCCCAGTTCAGAGTTAGGCGACCACTGTGCTGCTGGAGCTTCTGTCGTTACAAACAGATGTAAACCAAATGTCCCAATTCCTGGTAGTCATCAGTATCGTCTTGCAGATGGCAGAGTCTAATTCATCTCTGACCTGATGACCATGTATAAAGATGGGCACTTACCTTCTACATTTCTGTGCCCTTCAAACTGGTTACAGCAATTTTCAGTTGAATTAACATTTAGCTCTGGGGAGCTGGACTCTAAGTTAAGGAAAGAGAACAGGAAGCTGTAAGGGAGCATTACTCTATACATGTTTTCTCTTTCTTTCAGTACCTAATGCAATGATATTGTGTCTTAATGCTATGTGACCTTTCCTGTGGATCCTCCTTGCACTGTGTGTTTGACAAGCACTTGGAGGCATGGGAAACCACGGGGAGAGGTGAGGAGGAAGGTAAAGTGTAGAGAATTATAAGTACCAGCCTTACTCATACAGACATGTAGGGATTCACTGATGCTAGGGAGCAAGGTAACTTGCCTATTCCACAAGCCCTGGAGTAATCCTCCATGGGGATTCCTCTCTGTTCCTCTCTTTTTTCTATCCTGGGTCTTAATGTTAAAGGGAGGCATTTCAGCCTGTGGGAAATCTTGACCTGTCTATGTATACATTCACCACAGCTTGTAAATGAACAAGAGGAATCAGTAATAACAAAGAATTAGCAGCATTGAGCTTGGGCTGAAATGATCAAATGCACATCTGTTGAAACTGCAAAACCTAAGAAACCAGACTGCAATCAGAAATTTGGGCCTTCTCTAACCATTACATGCCATCACAAATATGAAGAAAGAATAGCAAAAGCCTCTTTTCTTTGGTTTTTTCCTTTCCTTTTAATGTGCTGGTGGCTTCCTTGAACAAAAGACATCACGAGGCATTATGTGCCTTCCTAGTAAAACTTTTGCCCTCCGTAAATGTGACTGTTTCATAGCATGTGGAAATCTCAAAATAAGAAATTGTATCCTAAAGGCAATTTAATTGAATTGATAGTCTGGCTTGAAGGAGTCAAGCTTGAATTTTTCCCAGAGCACATTACTTGTCTGCTGAAATAGAGTGAATTTTTCAAAGGTTAGGTGTTGCCTAATGTGTGCTGGAAAACCACTGTTGTAGATTTGCACTGAGGAAAGATGGTATTTGAATCTGCTGGAATACTTTACATATTCATATCGCCTGAAGGTTGGAAACTTTTTATCACCAGCAAAGTAGCAGAGATGACAGTAAAGATACAGGTCAGGCAATGGAAAATTAGATTAAAACAGTTGTTGAGACTCAAATTTTCTTCAAAACACTTTTTTTTGAATGCAGAAGTCCACATGTCTTTTGTGGAGATACACTGATTTGCAGATTATGTTGTACTGGATCCCAGAGACAGCTCAGATGAGTGCAGCTTGATCCCTGAATGGACTTTGATGTAAATATGAAAAACTCAACAGCTTTTCCTGGCTATAATGAGAAGAGTGACATGCCATGTCCCTGCAACTCAGATTGAGGTGAATAACTCTCTACGGCATTTTCTACAGCACTGCCTTCTCTAAAGCATTCTTGCTGGCTAGATCACAATTCATTTTTTAGCAATGACGGTTTCCACAAACCTTGCTCTTGGGGATATAACTCTCCTTCCAAGAACCTATCCTGAATGGCAGGGCAATAAAAATTTGACACAGTAATGAAGAGCAACCTAAATCTGCTATCTTTTTAAACCTAGTGTTAAGAAGTCCAGGAGAACCAGATTACATCTATTTTAGTCTTGTCTAAAATAATTTAATTTTTTGCAATTCTCTGTTTTTTTGCAATGACCCTTCTACAACACCACTCTTAAAAAGCAGTTGCAGAATCAGACAAGGCTAAGTTGAGAACAGAGCTACTGAAAGATGAGTGAAGGACATGGCTGGCTTTTATACTAATGCTTAGTTTCTTGTTCTGCAGCTGATAGGATCCATAAGCTTTGCTGATGTCTGGAGATCTCTGGGTGTGTGCAGCCACATTCCTGTGCACACAATAGCTGAAAAAATTGCCATTGCAGCCTTGGAAAACATGGCTTTTCTTCACAATTATAATTCACTTACATAACTGCAAGATGCAAACCTAAGATTGCAGTTGGCAACACAGCACATAATTAGGGATGCTCTGCCTTGTGGGGTATATTAATGAGTTGTGTTAAATAAAGAGTTATGTACTCACATTAAATAAGAATATTCATGTACTCCACTACATGATATATTAAAAAAAAACCAAACAAGCAAACAACAGAAGAGAGAACAATGCAACATGCACACACCTGGGAAAAGAAAGAAAACCTGTTGAATAAGTAGTGCTATAAAAAGCAGTAAAACTTTTGCCAGAGACCTTGTAGTCTCTTGCACAGATTTACAATTGCATTTGATCCTCCTTCTTCAGTGTCTCATGGGACCCTTGTTCAGCTTTGTCATTCTTTATTACGAGACTGACATCAGTCAGCTGGTTTGTAGCCAGTTGCACTAATAATAAACTGGCAGGGAGATCAGAAATTACTGGAACTATTTGGTCATCTTGAAACTGAAAAAGGAGGACTACTCCAAAACTCTTGAAGGCAAAAAAAGACACACACTCTTAAATGCCATTTCTGTAATAGTTGTTTCACAGCAGAAAAAGTTCACAGAGTTTAAATTGTTTCAGTTTATTTAATGCTATTTTGGCCTTAAGAGTTGTGAGGAGGGCCAGGCAACAGAATCTATCTCCCCCAGGACGGATGCATTTAATATTATCAAACAAAAATATATATTGTCGAGGACTCAAACCTTTAAAAGCATAATTTATTAAGGAGAATGACTTTTTGTATCACATTGCCTACAGCTTTATAAGTAACATACTCCATTTGTCTCAAAAGGTTTATAGTCTAATATGAAATGTAGAGAGACTGCATAGGTTTTGCATCAGCTACACAAGCACAGTGTGTGATGGATTTGCATGTTTGACTGCCCCACTTGAACAGTTTTTCAAGCAATTCAGTTCTCCAGTGCTGAGGTCATTCACTTACAGCTTTATAGTTCTAACCTGGCTCCATGGGAGTACATAGTGACTGGCTGACTGCTTTTGAGTATCTGGCTGAAGTGGGAGCTTGGGTGAAGCTTGGGAGTATCTTACTAATACTCATGTGAGTGATAAGATGGAATCAATGACATAATGCTTTCCTCTGTCTCTGCACTTCTAGGTTTCTGGGTGGACCTGCACATGTCCTGAGGTAGCTTTTGCCACTGCATGCCATTTTTCTATTCATTTCCTACTATTTCTTCTACAGCTTTGGTGTGCTCAGTAACGCATCATTTTATTCCCTTTGAAAGTTCCTGAAGCATTAACAGCAAAGCAGTCCAGAGAATTATATGAGGTTTAGCAGCAACAGTGTTTTGCCAGCTGGAGGGCACCCCCTCAAGTGTAAATGGCTGGAAGCTGGATATTGCCTGGAGCAGCTGCAGTTGTCTGTACCTGTATTATACCAGCCCATCTGCGATTGCTCCCTCCCCTTTACTGCCAGAGGAAAACATACCTCTTGAATTCACTCAGGTCATCATGGCTAATACATAACATGAGATCAAAATCCTCAGAGCTAGAATCATGACATTTTATGACATCCAAGTGGAGAGCAGTGACAACTGGTGTTCCTCAGGGGTCAGTGTTGGGACTCGTGTTGTTTATCATTTTTGTTGGCGACATGGACAGTGGGATCGAGTGCACCCTCAGCAAGTTCACCAGTGACACCAAGCTGTGTGGTGTGGTTGACACGTTGGAGGGAAGGGATGGGCCATCCAGAGGGACCTGGACAGGCTGGAGAGGTGGGCCTGTGAAAAACTCATGAAGTTCAACAAGGCCAAGTGCAAGGACCTGCACAAGGGTTGGGGCAATCCCAAGCACAAATACAGGCTGGGCAATGCGTGGACTGAGAGCAGGAGAAGGACTTGGGGGTATTGGTGTATGGAAAACTATGAGCCAGCAATGTGCACTCACAGCCCAGAAAGCCAACCATATCCTGGGCTGCATCAAGAGAAGTGTGGCCAGCAGGTCAAGGGAGGTGATTCTCCCCCTCTACTCTGCTCTCGTGAGACCCCACTTGCAGTGCTGTGCCCAGCCCTGGGGTCCCCAAGACAAGAAGGGCATAGACCTGCTCGAGCGGGTCCAGAGGAGGCCATGAAGATGATCAGGGGGCTGGAGCACCTCCCCTGTGAGGACAGGCTGAGAGAGTTGGGGTTGTTCAGCCTGGAGAAGAGAAGGCTCCAGGGAGACCTTAGAGTGGCCTTCCAGTACTTAAAGGGGGCTACAGGAAAGATGGGGAGGGACTTTTTGTCGGGAAGTGTAGTGATAGGATGAGGGGTAATGCTTTTAAACTGAAAGGGGATAGATTCAGATTAGATATAAGGAAGAAATTCTTTCCTGTGAGGGTGGTGAGACACTGGAAGAGGTTTCCCAGAGAAGCTGTGGCTGCCCCCTCCCTAGAAGTGTTGAAGGCCAGGTTGGACGGGGCTTTGGGCAACCTGATGTAGTGGAAGGTGTCCCTGCCCATGGCAGGGGGGTTGGAACAAGATGATCTTTAAGGTCCCTTCCAACCCAAACCATTCTACAATTCTATCATTTATTGTTCCTGAGAGTCAGTCTGTCAAGTTAACTGCCATCACACACATCCTCATGGTGGACTGGATATCAAGGTGGCTGCGTGATGCAACTGATCACAGCTCAGCATGGGCAAACATGACAAAAGGGTGCAATGTGTAATTCAGGGCTTCATGCAACATCAGCTAGATGCACATTATTTGTGTGTCAGACATACCCAGTGGTGCCCTCTCTGAACAGGTCAGCACCAGAATGTGAGTGCTTAGACCTCTAGATCCCCAAAAGAGATTCTTTCTATTTGAGTTGCAAAGGTCAGCGGCTTCTCTGCAGAGATACCTGATGGGCTACGCAACTATTCATCTGCTGAAGAACTGTTCTCAGGAGTGCCAGAACAGGCACAGTTGGTAGTCAGGTTAAGGAAAACTGGATCAGTTGCTCTAAAAAGCAGTATGATACAATGGGCAAGTGGTGGAGCTGGTGGAAAAGCACATGGCAGAAAACTGAGTTCTGAGTCTTCTGTGACTTTATATATACCTTGGCTTAACATTTTAAAATAAACATGGTCAAAAAAGTTCACAGCTCCTCTCCAGCTGTCTGCTGGCTTGAGGTCTGTGGGTCTAGTCAGTAAGGAAGGTAGTGAGCTGCATGGAAATTCACACAGCACTTAGAAAAGGGAGGATCTTTTAAAGCTCTGGGACCATTCTTTACAAGTGTTTTTGAAGAGGACAGAGTGCCCTTAGTGGTTTTTTTTCTTCCCCTGAAATATATGACAGCATCTACACACAATGGATTATTCACCAAATTTAGCAGGTTCAGCTTGGTGCATACTTTCCGTGTGGTTCAAGTGCTATAAAATATTCCACAGAGAAATGCTGCTAACAAATAACTAACAGGCAAAGAACAAGTACATAGGGGAGCAACAATGCAACTACACACAAATCGCAGAATGCTTGTAAGTTTTTGCCCAAGGAGTCAAAGAAAAGCAACATCCACCCTGGGGTGAAATAGCCAGCTGAGGGTACTTCAGTGGTATTCTGTTTTTTCCTGTATGAGTTATCATTGCACACACACACACACAAATCAAATTGTTCTTCTCACTTATATTCTATGTTTCGCTTTGATATTCACATTTTCAGCGAGTTTTTTTGAAGGTAAATCTGTTATATCACACTCAGCAAAATAGCATGTAAACTGTGATGCAGCTCTGACTGCACCTGATACCAGCTACTGAAGTATACCCATCTTCTTGCGTGGAAAGCCGAATCCTGCTGTTTCTGATGGAAACTTCCCCTAACTGCCAAAATCTTTTCAAGAGCAATTTCTCCAAGGCCTGAACGACTGCCCATTGAAAGCAAAGGCAAAGATTCCTATTGATGGCAGACATCCCAAGTAAGCCAGAGGTCTAGGCTGCCCTTGCCAGAAAATTTTGTTTATGTGCATTCTGATGACTTTTAAAGCTTCTCTTTTTGTAGTTGTCTTTCTGATGGATCTTATTTTTCAGTGAATTTTTTCCAGACACTTCACATACTGGATAAAGTGGGGTTGATGTGTTTCTATCACTGATTCAACACATAAGATAATTTTGTCAGATTAATTTTTAAGAGACTTACTTTAGTCAGGCTGCGCTGGGAAGCATATGCAATGTTAAAACATTCTGCTGTCCAATGGTCTGATTTTCCCTGTATAAACACATGGGATGAAGGTAAAAGACTCAGTCATGTGCTAAAGAAAACGGTGTCGTGCCCTCACAATAAAACCATAGAAGCCAGGTTTTTAACAAGTTTACCCAATGGTTGAAGTTTACTTGCAGTTTGGCCTTGGAGGTAAGTATAGACATTCCAGTGCGGTTGGGGATTGAGGGCAGATTTCACTTGGAAAGAACTGGAACAGTTTCATAAGCTCTCAGGGAAGGTATGGGAGCCTGTGGCCACGTACATACTCCTTTGATGCCACTAAATGGCAATTTATTACCAAGGTGCAAATCAGGTGAATAAACCTGTCTGAAAGGGGCTCACTGGGGCATCTTGAGTTATCTACAAAAACAAATAGGAAAGGAATGAAAAACGATGCACCTTTAGGTTAAGAGTTTATTTCTGGAGGAGCTCTAGCCCATCATTTATTGCAATTGCTATGATGGGGTAGCTAGCTGCCTGCAGAAAGTAAGTGCTGTCTGTGGTATAAACAAGTGCACTCAGAGCGCAAAGACTGTCATATTGTTCTTTAATTAAACTTGTTTTCTTCTGTTGGAGTAGGAGCAGGAACAGAATATGCAGTTGCAACTCATTGTTTTCATAGACCAATATTGTTTTAGGCAAGACTTCAGTTAGTTTTAAAAAATCCAACACACACACACCCCTCCCCCGGCATTAAGAATAGCAAATTTTGTTACACTTTTGATATCCCAACTAATTATTCAGAGAAGAAAACACAGCTAGCTGGAGTTTGGCTATCAGAGGTTATCCCTAACTTCTCACTCCTTTTGTATATGACGTACAAGAGAGATGAGATAACACTTAAACCTGAACCACCACTGCAGAAATAGTTAGGGAGCTGGTGGCACCATAAAGAAATGTGAGGTGATTACAAGGGCTGAATAAATCTAATCTCCGGAAGAAAACAGCAGTTTCCTTGGCAAGAGTAAACTGAGGCAGGGTATGATCTTCTGCCCATTGATGTCAACCTGACTGCACCCTAAATAGCAGCTGTATTTCCAAAACAGAGGACTTTAGTTGAGCAAATCTTGCCTCTCAAGCTGAAGGACTGCAGACAGGATAGGTGAGATTCAGCCTTCCGTTAAAGAGTGTTGTGCTTCTATAGGAGAAGAGATCCAGAGTGAACATAAGCTCTTCCAAATCCCAAACCCACAAAGCCAACACAAAGCATTGTCATGAATCATCTTCACTGCCTCTGTCACCCTGTACCAACCCAGACCCCTTGAACTCTTACACTGGAAGGTGAAGTCCCTGAGTTTGTTTATGCTAACTTGGTATCCCAACCTGGGCTCTTATTACACATATACATGCAAAAAACTAGGTATTTGCTGAGGAGCTAAATAAAAAACAACAGCTTCAATGTAAAACAGCCTCCCCTCTCCTCCCCAAACCAGCCTGTTATTTGAATGTCCTGCGCTAATTTCATAATACAATCTCCTTTTGCTCTAAGAGATGAAGCCAGCTGGGCACTGGGGACAATGTCTCTGTTTGGTGTGGCATTTAGTATCTAGCTTGGAACTCAATGTGTAGGCATTTCTCCTCCCCTCATATTGCAGCTGAATGAGTTTGCTGTGTTGATTTGAAATGACCTGACTAATCTCAATTTCCTCTAACAGTTTAATGAAATGTCAGAAGTGAACAAGGTCCACGGAATTGAAAAAAGCCCATTCAAACAATGATGAAAAGAAACACATGGACAGCAGTTTTTAAACAGTCTTTGGGCTATTGGAAATAATTCAATGAGCTTTAACCAAGCTGCAATATAAACATACTAAGAAGGGACCCAAAATTGTTTTATATAAAGCCACATTTTTTCATCTGGACTGTTTAATCTACTTCAGGATTACAAAAAGGAGGTATATGGGAAAAGTCATAATTAAGTAAATTGGAAAAAAGAAAGAGACCCTTCCTGCTCTGCTTGGATCAGCTGGTGTTTGGAAATACAAACCACAGAGCAACAGTTATGTAGCACTGGTTCCACCATCTGAAATTACAGGAGAGGTAGGGTAGAGAGGATGTGGCAAGTTGAGTCCTGTTCTCTCCAAGAAAAGTTTAATGGTATTCTCAACTGCAGAAAAAATTAAACATGCTGATCGTGACTCCAACCTCACAGAATACCAACTCAGAGGGAAAAGTTTACACTGTATTCCCCCATCAAGCATGGGACACTGAGCTAAAACAAACAGATCAGTACTTTGCATATCATTAATATTTTACTTCCTATTAGGAAGTTACCAAGAGCTCTGCTAAACCAGCATTTTCATTACTGAAGACAGCCCCCATATGAACTGCCCATGGAAATTAATTTCTGCTTTCAACTCAAGGCAAGGGACACTGTTTTGCTGGTACAGCTGGTAACAGCTATTACCAAGCATTAATCCTTTTCCCATTATTTTTCCTCAGGTGCCTTCATATCCATTATAGTCATGACAGATGCTTAGTGCAGTTGTCCTCTAGAGCAAAATCTGAAAGACAAAAATATGCTTTCCAGAGACCTACCATATCTCTCACCTCCCTTACTACCATTTTGCCGCAGAACATGGCCACTGCAGCACCAGTCTGGCTGTACGTACACAGGAGCCTCTGGGACTTCCCAGAATGCAGACTCTCTACCAAAGATTCGACTGCCTCAGTTACTGCGGGAAGTCCCTCCTCCTTCCCACAGCAGCTCCGGCATTCAGTTATACTGTTGCTGCCTCTCAGCTTTCGGCTCTTATGCCATGCTGGAAGGACATTCACAGACATAGGCCACAAAGGAGTTTTAAGCAACCTTAGGGGTCACTGCACATTCTTGCATGTTAACTAACATTTGCCCAAAGTCCAGCACTCAAAAATTAGGAGATGCCAGGTCTGAGCAATGATAGGAAACAAATTTCTTGTGGAACCTTCACACTCTCAAGCTGACGCCCTAGGGAAAAAAGTTACGTGACCATGTAATCAAAAGCATTCAACCATTGTGTGGAAACCTGGTGGAGGAGGGGGCAGTCTGGAGGCTGGGCGGACAAACTGTCAATCCGACAGTGTCCAGCATTGCAACCAAATGCCATTATCTTTACATATTTTTTGTATGTGGAGTTTGAAAGGCTGAACTTTTATGAAAAAAGGAAATGTTATATAAAATGTCCTCCATGATTATTCCCTCCATTTAAATGATGCAATATTCGAATCCTAAATGCTCATTTTTGCTGTGCAGATCATTTGAGCTACAGAATTTAATACACTGATATTAATCCAGACAGAACAGGATAAATTGATTTGTAGGAACAGATGCAGCTGTGAGTGACTGGAAGAGCAAGGGGAAACTGAGAGCTGTTAAGTAAAGGAGAGATTTTGAAGCCTGCTAGAAGCTGAAAGGAAGAATCTGGGCCACAATAACATTAAGAAACTGGAACAGATGATGCTAGGCCATTACAGAGAAGGCAATGAGGTTAGGACAAGCATGCATATGTAGAAGGTAATTCTTTCTCTCCTCATGGCAGAAGGCAGACATAAAGCCCCATCATCTGTTCCTGTCCTTAGAAAGTACAACTACTTCTGTTCATCACAAAGCTCCCACTGAAAAAACAACCCCTTGGTCTCAGCACTCAGACTGTGTGTAATCACCCAGAGACATGTCCACAACTTCACCACACAGGCATGTCCACAACTGCTCTTGGAGCTTCTTGGGAATTTCCCTGGCTACTGATGCTTTGGCGATGTCTAAAGGTCATGCTGGGTTAATGCCTTATATATCTTGCGATCTGGATTTTAGCTTGATGGTATCAGCACAAATGATTACAGCTGCCTGAATCTCATGCAATGAAAACTTCAGTTTGCATCACAGAGTCACCATGTAATATGGAGGGCTGGATTTTCAGAATGCAATGAGGTAGGAATGGTGCCAGACAAATAGCCTGCTACTGTTATGAGAAAACCTCAGATTCTTACTCAGTGTCCAGAGCTGACAGTATTTCACCGCACAGCTTAGTCCAGCAAAGCTCAAATGTAAAGACAGAATTCAAAATTTCCAGCAGAAACTATTTTTCTTCTATGAGAAGGTAATAAATGACATTTCACAATACA
The DNA here is from genome assembly GCF_031877795.1 of Strix aluco. Classification (NCBI taxonomy): domain Eukaryota; kingdom Metazoa; phylum Chordata; class Aves; order Strigiformes; family Strigidae; genus Strix; species Strix aluco. The sequence continues at coordinate 82,696,997 of NC_133971.1, forward strand.
CCATTGCGTCCATATATTTCTTATTCTGCTCCACTAAATCACAGGATGATTTGCTGGAACAGAGAACATAAGGAATTGGAATTAGCTGGCCATCACTGCCGGTTGCATGAGCAAGCAAGATGAAGTGTGCATTTGTGGAGAATTACATTTTGTGCTTGCATAAAAAGACACACTGCAACCTACTTCTGGTCTTTTAGACTATTTAAGTTGCCATTAAATTTTAAAATATTTCTTAACTTAGGATGTTGACTGTTGACAAAGAAAAAAACCCCTAAAAATGCCACCCTACTTACACACTTGCTTCTGACACTTGTGAATATCAAAACTGCATGTAGTAAACATAAAAAATACTTTTTCACTAGAAAATGTACTTCAGCTGATGAAACTGTAATGAAGTATTTGTCATCACTTTAATACTTACCAATTTATAATTCAAATCAAAGCTGTTAAAGGCCTGTATAAATAAACAGTACAGCAAGAACCTATCTCTGTAACCCTGAGATAAAAGTGGCTTTCAGAAAGGTAATGAATAATTTCCTTCTAAATATTAACTCAGATGGGGTTACAGCATTGGTGGATAAGGGAAGAGCAACTGATGTCATCTACCCAGACTTGAGCAAAGCTTTTGACACTGTCTTGCATGACATCTGTCTCTAAATTGGAGAGGCATGGATTTGATTGATGGACCACTTGGTGGATAAGGAATTGGCTGGATGGTCACACTCAAAGAGTTGCAGTCAACAGCTTGATGTCCAGTTGGAAAGCAGTGATGAGTGGCGTGCCTTGGGGGTCGGTGTAGGGACCGGTGCTGTTTAACATCTTTGTTGGCGACATGGACAGTGGGATCGAGTGCACCCTCAGCAAGTTCACCAGTGACACCAAGCTGTGTGGTGTGGTCAACACGCTGGAGGGAAGGGATGTGCCATCCAGAGGGACCTGGACAGGCTGGAGAGGTGGGCTCGTGAAAAACTCATGAAGTTCAACAATGCCAAGTGCAAGGACCTGCACAAGGGTTGGGGCAATCCCAAGCACAAATACAGGCTGGGAGATGAGTGGATTGAGAGCAGCCCTGTGGAGAAGGACTTGGGGGTACTGGTGGATGGAAAAACTGAATATAAGCCAGCAACGTGTGCTTGCAGCCCAGAAAGCCAACCGTATCCTGGGCTGCATCAAGAAGAGTGTGATCAGCAGGTTGAGGGAGGTGATTCTCCCCCTCTACTCTGCCTTCATGAGACCCCACCTGCAGTGCTGTGTCCAGCTCTGGGGCCACCAACATACAGAGGACATTGACCTGCTCAAGCAGGTCCAGAGTAGGCCACAAAGATGATCAGGGGGCTGGAGCACCTCCCTTATGAGGACAGGCTGAGAGAGTTGGGGTTGTTCAGCCTGCAGAAGGCTCCAGGGAGACTTTAGCCTTCCAGTACTTAAAAGGGGCCTACAGGAAATGTGGAGAGGGACTCTATCAGGGAGTGTAGGGATAGGATGAAGGGTAATGGTTTTAAACTGAAAGAAGGTAGATTTAGATTAAATATAAGGAAGAAGTTCTTCATTGTGAGGGTGGTGAGACACTAGAACAGGTTGCCCAGAGAGGTTGTTGATGCCCCCTCCTTGGAAGTGTTCAAGGCCAGGTTGGAATTAGATGATGTTTAAAGTCCCTTCCAACCCAAACACAGGATTAAAAAAAAAAAAAAAAAAAAAAAAAAATCATTGTACATCACACAACTGGAAAAGACACAAACAGAAGATGCAACTAAGACACTTCACCTTGAACTCCATCTTACTTGGGAATTTCTGTTGAACTACTAGATCCTAACTGAATTTAATTCTGCTAAAATCAATGGGCATTTTACTATCTGCTTCAACGGCAAGGATTCATATCCAGATGAAACATGGAAGGTCATAATCAAATTGAAGTACCTGCACTCATCAGGGCTTGCACCTAAATTAAGTGCTGAATCTATAATAAATAAGCACAGAAGTGTAATGTGAATGAGCCAATGATGCTTGAAATCCTGCATCTTTTGTCTTTTTCCTTCTGGTGTTCACGTACTTCTCTTCTGTATCAAATAACTCCGAAGCATTTAACAACTTACTACAGTTGTGGAACTGTAAATTTGTAAAATTTGTTGGGAAGAACTAGTTTGTTGGAAAGTGAAAAAAACCCAACAGGTTTAATTGGTGAAATACACTGCTGAGAATGTTGAGGGAATGCAGCCATCAAGTTACATTCAGTGATGACTATCCAGACATTCAGGGAAGTATTTTATGGGAGAGGTCAGACCCAGTCCCTGTGGCAGGTATGTTGGCCAGTGGTAATGGTGTCAGCACTGCGAGATACACTCACTGTCAGCAGTGAAAAGGGTGGACAGATATGCCCCAGAGAATAAGGAAACCAAGCAGTGGAAGATAAGAGTATACACAGGGAAAATGACCAGGATGGGACAAATACTTCTCTTTAATATAGAACAGATGATGGACGCATTCTCCCAATTCTGAATTAAAGGCACAAAAAGTTTCACGAGAAAAAAAGTAAGAATCTGAAATAACTGTTCCATTCTGCAGATATTTCAACCCGTATGATCTTATATTTCATACAAATTAGAGGACACATATGCAAGTCAGTGTCCTACACACAGTATGAGGACCCTAACTCAAACAAAAGGATTTACATCTTTACTACAATAATTCGTATCATTTCCCAGAGAAGCATGGTAATAATCTGGGTTATGCTTTTCATTGTCTTTCTGATGAATATATGGTCTCTTACCCTGCAATGTAACTGTCTTTCCCAACTCACCTCCTACTTCACAAATAGTGCATGACACCAAGTTTCTTCTTCTTTAGAATTTAGCATTGTTCCGAGTCCTCTTTCAATTATTCCACATTTGTTGATTATTTTAATACACTGAAATTCTGTACAAAAAGGAGTTTTTACTCTCTCTCCAACCACAAAAGATGACGTTACACTGGAGTCTGGCAACTTAATTATTGCATGTTTTAGGTTAAGACTCAGCCTCACAGACAGTAGGTGAAGGAAAGCATCTGAGTGCTTACACGTGTACATCCTCTTAGTTAGTAAACAAGAAGTTACAAAAAAAACCCCAACACAACAAAACCCTTCCCAGATTCTTCCAGCTTCTGTTAGGAATTATTTAAAACTTAAATTATTTGATTTAGTTCACAATCCTGAAGAGTGCTAGCTTTGTCTCTCTGCTCACATTCAAAATGTTTACAGTAATGTAGTGGAAGACCATAGCGAGTAATCACTAGAGTAAGTCCCTACAAGGGAAGGAGCAAGCCTGTGATGAACATTGTGTCCAACATGCATCCATAAATCCACATGCAACTCCTGACAAAACAACTTCACAGCATAGTAATAGCTCAGTTAACAGAGTTGAAGTGAGGTCAAGCCTGGAATTCTAATTTTAATTGTCTTGTTCTGATTTTTTTTATCCTCCTAACTTTTTTCATTGTAAAATCACAAATATGTTGTGTACATATTGGTTCTGAATAAAACACTGAGACATGAGTTTATTGTTTCTCTTAGTTGGAATTTCCTAGAGAAAAGACACTGCCAAAACAATTTAATAGCATATTCAAAATTAAGAGTGCATTTTGATCCAAATGACTATAAATTAACCTAGGAAAAAAAAGGGGGGAAAGACAATAATTTCTTATTTTTCCAAACAAAACAGGAAAATAACTACAACAAAAGAGCATTTCAAACAGTCACTGAACAATACTGTGAAAGTATGTTTGTATAAAGGTAAGGACAGTTCCTTTGGAGAAAAGAGGAGTTCTACAGCCTGAGGCTGAAAGCTGTGTGTTTTGAGAAGTGTGATGTAAAAAATTAATATATTTGAGCTTCATTAATCTTTGATGTATGCTCAACAAAACCAGGAGAACTAGCTCACTCAAATCTGAACCATATCACTCCTCACAAAATTGTGTTTTTAGAAGAGCAAGACAGGTTTCCTGTCAAGGGCCTGAAAGATGTATTTTGAATTTGTTTCAAAGGTGCAGCTTTTCTCAAGATCATATTGAGGACTGTTTGCTCTCATGCATGACAGTGTTGCTCAAGGCTGCTGCTAAATGTCACAGTACCACTTGTGATAGCCACAGGGAGAAGGGGGAGTTTTCACAATAGGAATTGTGCAATCAGATTAGCCAGTCCAAGGAGGATTATAAAGATGTGAATGATCAATGCTGGCCACGTCAGCTGCCCAGCACGATGCAGGGAGATCATGTAGATGAGGGACGGATACACGAATACAAAGGCCAGACCACATGTTGCTCCAGAGTATCTGAGGGGGGGGGGGGGGGGGAGAGGAAAAAGGAAAAAAAAAAAAAAGAATGCTTTGTGTTAACTCTTATTTCTTGTTGTCATTTCCCCCCCTCAAATCAATGAACAGTCTGGCTAAACAATAACTATCTGCAGTCCCTAAACATCAATTTCTGTTACCTGCTGTCCTTCACCTCCTTCACTGGCATTTAACTATCCCCCTCTGTGTTGCTCAGCCCCCTGCTCCCCTGGCTCCCCTATACCTGCACTCTGACATGCCTCTGATGTTTCAGTCACATCTCCAGATGCTTCTGGGGACTGACTCCCTATCTTTGACTTGATGTTTCTACTTTCTTTCAGGAAATTTGTCAACATGCAACAGAAAAAGACTGGACAGTGCATCCTTTACTGTCAGAACTGCAAATCTCATTGCACCCCAGCCATCTGAGGACATATTTTAAAGCATGTAAGCATAGAAATCCTGTATCTGCAACTTTTATTTGAATTTATTTAATGAACTCCTAGCAAACCATTCTCCAGACCTGAAAAGATCAGCATACCCTCTTGGTAACATGATCAACCACAGCAAGTGAAACATTTAACTACTCTTTTTCTGACCACTCCCTTGCTTACCAAAACCTTCTCACTATTTTCCACTACTGTGAGTTTCCACCTACTAAGCTATACTGCAGCCAAATGTTCATTATTAACTAACAACATCTTTTATTTCAAATATTTGAACATTCCTTTTAGACAGAGGAAACATCATAATACAGAGTAACTATCTAAAACACAAAACCAGCAAATTGCATCAGGCTTCATATAGACAATTTATCAGCTGGAAGTTCACTGTTCAAAATGTTTAGTTACTATGCACAGTATGAACGTATTAGCAGAGGTCAGGATCAGTTTGCAAACAGATAAATGTATTGCATGGTATTTGTTTGGAATTAATAACTAGACCATCTCTATTACTGGAATATAAAAATTTTCACTAAAAGATGATGTAGAAAAAAAAGGAAATGGAAAAAACCTCAAAGATCAGTCACTGAGCAAAAGTAAGTTATTTTGCTCTCTGGTAAGATCCAAGCCTGTCATTCTGGTTTTATAATTGCAGATTTCTGTATTTTTAAACACCTCCCTCTCCTGGTTGCTGTAGGAAAGATGCAAATTAGGAATGAACGACAATGATTACAAAAATGGTGATGTCAAACGTAGAAAATAAAACTTGTAAGACTGTTTCCTCTAATCTTTCTCAATTACAGAAATCCTAGGTGTTGATTAACATGGTAAATTTAAGGTATTGTTTAGAAGTAAAACTTTTATGTCACTTTTCCCTTTGAAGTTACTTGCTTTCTTGAATTTTTATTATGGACTTTCAAAACAGCTTCAAATGGTCTTAACACAAAACAAAAACAGGGGAGAAGCCATACAATAACCAAGCAACTTTTCTACTGACAACATTTTCTTTCACGTGTATAGTTACAAGGTCCTCAGATACAGGTCCAGTGCAACTTGGAGAATCATCCCAATCACTTCAGATACAGAGGCATAATTACAGGTAGCTGTTTGTCTGAAGTTTAAGAGAGCCGGTTGTTTATATTCCTAAACCAATATTTACAACTTAAAAAGGTGTAAGCCTCACAAAATATAAAGATACAATTACCTGCACTCATATTGTTCCTTTTCAACATCAAGGGGCAAACATGCAGCAACACCACAGGCAAGTTCACTGTGCAAGCAACACTCACCTTATGATACCTCCTATATTTGGATAAAATCTTGCCATTGCTACTCCAGCTCCTACAACTGCTACGTTCAGGCTGAGCACATGGAAAATGCTACAGGAAAGTGAGGAAGGAGTGTTAAAATCTATGCTGTATTTATTACAAAATGCCACCATTGCCCTTCATTTACAGTAACATTTAACTGGTACATAGACAGTGCATGCATTTGCAGGACTCACACTATTAAAACTAATTAATTTCACACCAAACATAACATCTACTGAATATTCAGACTGCCAAACTCTTAAATATCTAGTGTTTTGACTCAAAATAGTCTTAAGGAGTAAGTATGTGTAAATTGGCAGTTCTTCTGAAAAACACCGTATGTGGTACTCAGCACTCAAGTATTTCAGATGGATACTCAAATACCAAAGAAACAATACTGTATAACTTAATTCCCACAAGAAAGAATTAGTTTGTTCAGAGAATGATCTGAATTGCTCAAAGTGAACTAATGGAAACCAGAAAAAAGGAAAAGATGCATCGAGTGGAAAACATCATGTAGAATACTAGAGGGGAAATAACACCTTAAAACTTGAACTCTAATGCATTTTGATAGAGGACAAACATTTAGAATGCTGGATGTCATTTAATATATGACCTGTGTACTGTTTATGCTGGAAATTTTTCTTGAATGTATTTTTACAAGTATCCTGTTGTTTTCCTTTTTGCGTTAAGGATGAAAAAACCTAAGGTTTTCTGTTCTGCAAAAGCAGGTTTTAATGCATCAGACAAACTCAAGTTTAGTTATGCACAGAACTGAGTCTCAGAAGAGTATCACTTTTCTTTAGAGAATATGAAATGTTGGCATATTTTAACATAAGGTAAAGTCAGGAAATACAATAAAAAACTGTGATATTTTGGTCACACAGCTGTTTCTACGAAGGGGAAAAAGAATTCGCACAAGAGGATATATAGATACACTTACAGGTTTTGTTCATTCTTCTGGAGGATTTGATTTCTTAAAATAAACAAAACCTGTAAGCCAATGCTAATTTTTACTTAATGTAGAAAGTATCTGTATTATGGAGGATGTCACTAACTAACAAGCTTTTCAAAAGTGACCACTTCCATGGCTGAAAGGCTGGCTGCCAGTTTCCACATAGAGTAATTAAAGTTTAGGGGAATTGAGGTAATTTAAACACAAAGGAATAATTTAAGATACAGACTATTTCTAACATTCACTCTGAAAAACTGATTTCAGAAAGACAGAAATATCTTTAATTTTATACATGACATTTTAACAGTGGTACAAGAGGTGTACCTCAGAGGCTGAAGACAGCAGTGCTAATAGAGCAGCTGAAACTTTAACAAAACATAATTGGATATAAATCTGGTAAAACCCCAAGAATAAAAAATAAAATCCCAAGAATCAGACTTATTAGGGAAAGAAGGACCAAACATTTACTGTTTCTCTAATACTGCTAAGGAAAGCCAATTAATTGAAGTTTCCAAAAAAAGTGTTTGTCATTAAAAATTACTTCCTCTCTCCCCACACATACGGCAGATCACAAATTTTACTGTCAAAGAGCACAATCGAAGCCAAAAGTTTATGAACACAGAAAATGACGGCACTTCTTCCATTCTTTTTTTGCCGAGATTAATTTTTTAGCAAGAGGGATTAAAAAGAATGCAGGCTTAGTAATTCAAAAATGTTCTGCAAATTTGGGTCAGTTCAGAATATTTTAGCAGAAAACCTGAAAAAAGTCTGAAGTGTTTCGTTCTGGCATATTTTAAAACAGAAGAAGTGATTTTGTAGTTCACAGTTGTTGCTTTTAAAAAAATTAGTTCTAGTCTCTTTTAACTGCTAAAGGAAAGTGGTATGTGTGTGTTCAGTGTGAAATGAAACATTTCTGAACTCTTGATTTGGGAAAAGAATAATTGGCTTGTGGGGGCAATGTGTTTTGGCTCAATTGAGAACAATTGTCTCAAAATGCTGGAGCTTCCAAAACAATTCATTACTGGCAGAGTAGTGCTTTGCAGTTTTAATTGTTACAATTAAGCAGGATCCTCAAGTACCCAAATCAAAAAGTCTGACAAGGATTTAAATCCATTTGTTTCAGGGTAACAGGTTACACTGTATTTCTCCCTCTGGAACATCCTTGGTCCTTTTTCTACCTTTTTGAAACAGCTCGAGTTGTAACTATGTTATTGGACAACAGACATTTAACTGGCAAACCTTTCTTTTATCTAGGTAGATATTCATAGCCCATCTCAGCTCCAAGACAGGAAAGAGTCCCATTCTTAATGGAGAGAAAGGCATCATTTAGAAAAAAACCCTATCCTTTTGAATAAAGAAGAATCTGATATCAAGGGCTACTAGTAGCTGTATTATTTGAGATAGTGTTTTTCCTAAGACCAAGTTTCATGCAGGTGTGCTCCAGAAGGGACAAGCATTTCTCATAGCCTGTGACATTTTAACAAGATCTAAATTCCTGTTTTAGCCTGACACTGGCTTACGGTACAATTAATGGTCACCACACAATGCAAGAGGGTAATCAGAAAACAGTATTTTTGAGGGGCATAACCATACCACCTCTGCTTATTATGACTATAGGAGAAAAATATTTAGATGATGTTAGAGATGTGGAAAGATTTAGCCCCTTTTTACCTAACCACCCTGCTGGCACACAGCAGTTTTCTAAGCAGCATGACTTTCTTCTTCATGGTCAATGGCAGCAGAGTAGGGTGGCCCAAGACAGGGCTGGACTGTCTGTTAGGGCAGTCTGATTAGGGTTGCCACTCTAAAGCACAGGTTGGATTGCCTCAAGGAGGCTGTAATTCACAAAAGAGCCACATCCACAGCAATCCAAGTGCAGCACGTGGCACTCTTGTCTTTTATATTCTGTCCTCAGTATTCTCAGTTGGGCAGATGAAGACTCCAGTTCTCTTCTATGAAGGGAATCGCCACTCACCTGCAAAAATCTCAGAATCCCACAAAAACAACAGTAGAGAGGATGAAAAAAAAATGTAAAAAACAATCAGGCCTTCCCCTAAGTCTTGCCTTTTTTCCTCACTGCAAGATTAACCTTTCGGATTGACAGAGTCGAGAAACAACCTGGTATGCCAGAAGATCATTAGAGGGCTTGATCTATCAAGTTCTCTCCTGCAGAATTGGTAGCTACAGTTAAGCCACTGAACGCCAGTGACCACATATAGCTAATTAACTTCAGCATCCTCAAAGTAGGAATCATATCAAAAATGGCGAAACCAAGGGCAGGGGACATTTAAAGAAATAAACTGATTTTAAATCCCCTCAGGTCAGATGCAAGGAAATTAGAACTGATGGACTCAGCATGGAGTCACAGGGTGAACACACACAATAAGGGAAACAGGAAAGCAAGGAAAAAAGCAAAACAGGGTCATTTAAGTAAGAATTTTTGAAAGGTTACTGTATCTAAAAATGCATTTTCTTCCTGGAAATCCCAGTCAAGGGACATTGGTCAAAAGACTATGAATGACAGCAGTTAAGAAGCAAGACAGAAGCTAGGTGAAAAGCAAATAACTAAACACTTATGCAAGCAGCAGAAATGTATTTCATCGCATCAGAAGACACACATCTGTGGGAGAACTGGCAGGTCTGCTGGGCTACCATGGAGTAAAGGGAGGACAATCTTTAAGGAAAGCCAAGTGATTTCTGTCCATCAGCTTATTTAACCTCTCAGAACAGGAAAGATGTTAAAAAGTTTTAAAAACTGATCAGATGACTGTACACAGCATTTTATGTATGGCATATAATTAATCATGGGAATTCTCTGTCACAAATATCACTGTAGCCCAGAGCCAGTAACAGTAATAAGAAAAAAGTTTTCTGTACATGTAAGTAGATCCAGAGTCACGTAACACACAGCAGATAAACCATGCCTCTGGCCCTAAGTAACCCGTTAAATGATGCCATTGCCAACATATCTGACTTTAGAAATGAAAGTAATTTCCCATTACATGACATTTTGGCCTTCCTTTACAACACCAGGGAGAGAAGAAGAGAATGAACAGTTCCTTGGGTTTTGTCCCAGTACGTTACTTTCTTTGTAGTCTGTACACTAGCATACATTTTGCAAAATGAAAAAAGGAGTTAGGATGCTTCTGTCTCTAAATCTTTTGTAGGAAGCACAGAAAGGCTGAAGGCTTTGTGATGACACCTGTCACAAGACTACTGTGCCCAGCGTATCTACACACCTATTTGTTTTTAAGATAGGCAGAGACACAGGTGACTGATACTGGTTTGTAAGAGGAAGGAGATTTCCCCTTCTTAGAAGCAGGGGAGGCTTTTGCTCTCCTTCTGCCTGCTGGAGGACGTAGGATGCTACTCATTTCCTCTCTGTTTCAGACAAGCAACCTATCACTGTTCAGCTGATCCCTGATGTGAAACCTGGAAGAAAAAAAAGTTATGTATTGTCTGCTTAAGCTTTTAAATTTGGAGAGGGTGAGCTGCTCCTCTTGCAAGATTACAAGTTAGTAGGATACACTATGGATAAGCACAGCAAAACACTGTTAGTGGAAAAATAGCTCTGCAAAGTATCTAAAAAGTGTGGGACAGAAGACATGGGGATCAGTCTTCAGACAAGAAAAGCTCCCCTGAAGTTGAGTAAATGGTTCCTCATTATAGTCCAGTTATAATCCACGGCCTACCAGCAAAAGCCAAGATATGAAACAGAATGCTGCTTTTGGTAGAAATTGCCTTGGATTAGACTAATTGTGAAGACTATGAACTAAAAAATGGCAAACTAATACCTCGATGCTTCATCATATCCAGTGACAGATAAATAGTAAAGAAAAAGGTGTTAAAGTAAAGAATCAAATTGATTTGAGCAACATAGTCACTGCTAGAAAATAAAAATTATCTGGCAGCCCTGTAAGCAGGTGTGTGATGAAGCTATTCAATCAATAGCCAGCTTTAAGACGCATCCATTCAGAATTCCAAGTACTCCAGCTAATAACTTAATGGCTATCCATTAACTCCATCCATAGCAGCAGCAGGTATCCACATCTGCAAACAACTGCTCACATGAAGAAGCCTGGCTTTCAATATCAGGAAGCTTCCAGTTCATGTGAAACCTGCAGCACATCCATATGGAGCAACCCAGGGCTTAAAAAAGAAAATAGGAAAATTTCCAGTGGAGACTTTGACCAAAGAAGGATGAGTGGGATTTGGGGGGTTTTTTGGTAAAAAAAATGAATAATTGGACAATTATAGCCAGAAGATAAATTTATAACATTCTCTCAGCTTCAAAGGAAACTTAATAAAGGAAGGATGCACCCATAGAAATATGTGTGATTAGCACATTGAGTCACAGGGTTAAATGAGGCTAGGCTGCCAACAGAGATCCTCAAATGCACAATCAATATGAATTCAGCACACTACCCAATGTGCTGCATAAAGAGATGGATGGATGTACCATCAGTGCACACTCCTAAACCTCACTTCTACAACCTGAAAATAATAGGAAAATGTAGAAAAATAATGTAAATGTACAGATCTTAAACTGTAGGTTTGTTGTTATTTTGTGACTTTTTCTTTTTTTTTTAATTCTTCTAGAAGAACAGCACAGAACCCTACTTTCTGTTCTGCTCTTCTTCTCCTGCTTTATTCTTTTGGTTCATTACTTACACAGATATTTTCTCTAGTCAAGTGATCAGGAATATTCCCCTCCATATACCTTATGCACACATCTAAGAGCTAAAGCTTGAGGCTATGCAGGTCAGTCTCCTTACTGCCTGAGAATTGTTAGCCCTGGACATTGAAGACTTCAATAAAAGAAGCCAAGTGTATACAACTACTAGTAGAGTACTCATTTTCCTACAGAAAAGCCTGGAACTTAGTATTTCCAGGTAGGCTCTTCAGGGTACATCAATAGGCTCCCCAGTGAGACAACAGTTTATGTCAGTAAGAGCTACTTCTTTATATTTGCAAAATGTTTTCCCATAAAAGCAGCTTTGGGAAAAACTCAGAATACTGAAATTTTTCCTAGAAAGGTGATATAGGCACAGTGCTACTAAAGGATCTTTGTCAGTTTTAGCTGATGGTGAGAACCAGGCATCGTATTTCACAGCCAGGTAGAAAATTGTTACTACCCTCCCAGAGACAGGTCCTGTGCTTGCTACCAGTCTTCAGTTAGTCCCCACTGCATAGAAAAACTAAGGGCTGACCTTGCTGGTTGTAAAGACACAGAAGCCAGAGCTTGGAGGTTAGTTGAGTGATTTTAGTGCTATATTTGAGATATTTCAGATACTAGAGAGGGAGACAGCCAGCCAGCCAGAATGTACTACCTTATCACTACCGGTTGGAGTGATTTAAGTGGCTTCCTAGAAACCATTTTTGACTTCTGTCTCTCTACAAGTCTTTTACAAAAAAAAAAAAAGTCCGTGAAGCTACCCACAGAACATCCAGGAGACAAGTACCAAGCAAGTATTTGCATCATCACATTCGTCATACCATGAAGGCTTAAAACAGCAAGCTGGAATTAACCTGAGAAGAGACTGGTATAAAGCTGTAGGTTCTAGGAGAGAGCATAAGGAAAATGAAAACCATTCTGGTCAGGGAGTAACTGGAGGGAGGAGATAGGAAGAGGATATCCACATAATATAAAGGACATGGCTATTTCCCAGTGGCTGTGAAATCCATGTTTAGCACTTTAATCAATGGCCTTGTTTCCAACAGTAACTTGCAGCAGTTCCTAAAAATCTCCTCAACATTAAACTGCGTACAATTTAGCATCAAAAAACAGTAGGCACTTATTTCACTGCCTAATTTTAGGCATCCAATTTCTAGACGTACTCCTACCTATTTTAGGACCCAGAAGAAACGTGAAACTTGGAACAATGTCTTCCCAGACCTGTATGCTACAGCTGATGCCACAGAGGAAATACACATTTCTTCCTGGGATATTTTTTTCCTTTCCTCCATCAACAGTAACTCACAATATAAAATAAGAAACTTGGAGATAAATGCCAACTTCTGAGCTGTGACAAATCCAGACAATACACCAAATATAAATGTCCTAGGTTTTGTTTAAAGAAAACAAAACTAAAATTGAAATCTGGATCAGCTCTTCCCTGGAGTTCAGACAGTGTACAAATGCAGGGGTGTGGCTCATCTCTGAAATTAGCATGTGAAAAGCTATTTTTATAAGCATAGCAGCAGCCTAGATAACGCTCACTTAGCTATTAGCTCCGTTTAAAAACAGATGGATGATTACTAATTATGCACAATCAAAACACACAGGGCACCCTGAGAGGATAATATCCAGACTGTATGTCCTTCACAGCTTAAAGACTACTTGATGAAATGTTTGTGGACTGAACAAAATTTTTTTCCTGTACAACTTCTCTTTTGCCATATAAATGCCTAACACAAAGGAAGAGTGTTGACAAAATTCCTGTTTATTGACAAAATGAAGAGCTACAACAAAAGAACCCCTCCACTCCGCTCTGTCAAGCTGCAGCAGTCCTGATTTACAAGCAAGTTTATTTTGCATGCCTAGTCATCCCCTGACTCTACAAACACTGAGAAATTAGCTTTTGAAATCTACCTAATTCAGCAAAGAAAATCCCCGAAAGCTCAGCCAAATATCTGACAACAGAAGGCCAGTTAAACAAAGTGTGCCAAGCTATTGTCAAGGAGTAGACTTCTTACCTTGGGTAAGCATTTCCAAAAAACTGTCTTAACAGCTGAACTCGTGCCAGATAGCCCAACAGTGGGTATACAGTCATCATCTGGAACAGCAGGAATATTCTTGCAACAAATGACATGATGTCATCGCTGGGAAAGTTATCTAGAAAATTCTAAACATAGGAATGTTACACTTATCAATGGTGTCTTAATTATATATATCTGCTGAGCTTTAATAGCTGTGTGCAAGAAAGAAAGGGATAAAAGCCAAGCAACTGCAGTTGCTAAATGAACTCCATAACAGAAAATACCTTCTCCTTCTTTTACAATTGCCTTGCCACCAAATACCAACTGACTTTTTAATATTACAGGGCCGATGACAGCTTTCATGTTAGGATTAAAGATGGAACTATTTTCTAATCTTCTGAACATCCTCAAGTAATCATGGCTGTGGAAAAGCCACCTGATTTTTTAGGCAGATGGATTGACATACTCCTGTTACTTGTCATATCATAGCTAGATATTTAAAACAGCTATTTAATTAGTAAAACTGCATCATATACAAATGGGGAAGGGATCATATACTACAAGTGGGAACAAGTGGGAACTTGCATAAGACAAGTATCACGAACATATAAAATGGCTTTGTAAGTACTTAGGATAACTATAGAAAATAAATGGGGAAAAAAACCATTTGTCATCTATTATTTAACTGTGGATTTTGCCCCATGAAGTTATTTCAAATGGTTCAAAAAATCCTTTTATGCTTAAACAATTGTACCAGTTCTAACTAACCTACAGTCAAAGGAAGCCTTAAATGCTGCTTTATTTCTAAATATTATGCAACAGACATGGAACACCTGGCATAAAACGGATCACCAATTGATAACTCCTATCTCTTGAAGTAATTTAAGGTGCGGGGATCATCCTTGCCTATAAGCAGATACAGAGTTTAATAGCTTTCACAAGATGTTTCATGTGGTGCTATTATCTGAAGAACTCTGCTGGCAAGGCTCACCACAGAGTTAGACTCCAAACCTACCCTATCTACACGAGCTTGCATTTGCACTATATTTCTTTTTCTGGAGTACCTGAAACCAGTCTCAATGAGCGGAACTGGTCATTGCACACATAAATAAATGCCAACATAATACTTTTCAGGATTAAAGAAGCTAAAGAAATTAAAGCCCCAGCTGTTCACTTGTTCATTTTGGTCCTTTCTTCATCACTTTCACAGAGTACTTTTTAAATGCTTGTTTTTTACAGAACTACTGGCAACCAGACATGAATATAAATGAGCTAACACAAGTATTACTCATCTGCTTGTGGTAGTGGCCATGAGGCATTTGCCAACTGACCAGTGTCAAGGACAGATGTGTCTGCCAGGGTGAGTCATGCAGCAAGAAGCAGTAACAGTTCTTTTTTTAATAAGTATTTATTAAAAGACCAAGGATGAATATATACTGCAGTAAAGTATCTTACCTGTTCAATACATTCTTTGGATAGTGGTGGTGAAGGGAAAGATGCAAAAATTATCACTCCAACATACAAATAGGTTAATCCCACCAGGAAGTATGCAATAGAGAGGTCCCTCACCTGAGGAAAAATAAAATCTTATTTTGGCCAGCACTGACACACCAAAACAGGCAAAAGAAAAACCTCATGAGACGATTTCTGTTGCATCTACTACTGTTGCTTTTGTATTTATTTCTGTTTCATATTTATTACTATTACTTCTACATTTTTACTTTTACTTTCTATTACTTGAACAGGGACTTCAAAGCTGGTCCTGGATCAAATCAGAAAGCTGCAGCAAGATATCCCAAAGTGGAGCTAGACAAGTATGATGTATCTATCTACATACAGAAAAGGCACTAAGAAACATATGTCAATAGATGTAGCACGTTATTGCTGGATGCACTATTTATTAAAACAAACAAACAAGAAACACCCTCTACTTTCTTGCATTCACCTATTCCAGCTAAGAGCTTTGGGACAGAGACAGCTGTCAAAGACAGAAAGTCCAGCAATGCCATATGTTAAATCTCATCAGGACTAAAATCTTGCAATTAAAGACATCAGTCTACCCAACTGCAGGTATAATATAAAGGACATTTTTTAAGAAGCTGCTTTGAAAGCTAAGAGGATGATCCACACACACTGGCTCCAAACCAGAAACTAATACGTTGGCCTTCTCTATGAATGGTGTGATAATGAAAGACATAGCTAATACACCATTAAATAAAAAATGCAAATAAACCACAAATAAAACAGAAAGGCATAGAGGTATATAAGTCCCTTAGCTTTAGCACTGCATTTTATAATGACTCTTTCATTTAAAATAGCCTGTCCACTTTATTACTGAATATCTAGAAACACTCCAATTAAGTGCACTAAATAACAGTCAAAGATTTTTAGAAAAGAGTGCTGAAGCTAGGGTCATAAATCCGTATTTAACTATGTTACATATACCTAAATGCTTAAAATTTTGACTGTATTTATAAAGTATCTAACACAAAAAAAAGTTGTCAACTACACAAAGTTTTTTAGCAACATTTAATACTGGAAAACAAGCAGCAAATCTACTCAAGCGCTTTATGAAATTGCAGAATCCACATATACAGAGACCTCAGCAATGTACTTAGTGCATTATTCTTCTACATCAATTCTTTTTTTTTGAAATAAAGTGGGAGACCATTTGTTTCTAGTTATTAACCAACTATAGTCTGTATAAGCTTATGCTACACTACAAAACACTCATTACCTTACAGCAAACCATTTGTTCAGCTGCCGCTAATAATCAGCTTCTTAAAGGATTACTAGTAATGCTTCAATACATGACCCTATTTTCCTGTGACTGAGAGGCAAGTCTTAGTAGCTCAGGCACAGCACCAGATTATTAGGACTATATGGCATCCAAACCAGGATCATAATTATGGCCTCCAGCCAGCTCACTGAGCATGGGCAAAGCTTACTCACATCTGTGCATGGAAATGTTTCCCTAAGTGTTTCTTCACACTATCTCCTTGACAAAAGAAGCATATCCTACACTTCCCTGGTATCTTCCAAGGGCAAGGTGTTCCCTGGGGAAAGTAAAAAATGCTAGATTACAAGTTTCAAGAAAAGTTCATTAGGAAGTCAGTTTTTAGAGAGGGAACTGGAATCTCCTGTTCATTTTGCCAGTGCTTTTGGGGTAGAAGATTGATGCCTTTTTCCCATCAGCCTGCAAGAGGCCAATAATATTTTTCAAACAACAATAGGCTGTTAACATGTACCCCAAGGTGACCCTCATGCCCCCAGCAGCTACACACTTCCAGCTACAACCTTGCCTTCCTGCTGACCAGTTACATGCAGCTGGAAGATGCTTCTCTAGTCTTCACTCTCCTTGCACTGGTCACACTGAGGAAGGACTATCAACCTCCATCAGAGGTTGAGCAATAGCATTTTCTTTAAATTATTCCCAGAATTTCTTCGGAGTGACGTGAGAAGCTGTACAGGTTTTTATGTAACAGCTACATCTTCAAAAGCACCAGTGCCCATTCTAAATTGAGCATCTAGATTTCTTACAGGTATTTATGAGTAACTTCATTAAGTGCAGGAGCCAGAGACTAATCAGGGTAAGGTGGTTTTGCAGAAACACAGACTCATCTCTTGAAAATAAGACTTGTATAATCTTCCAAAATGCACCCAAGACCTTCTCAAAGCACATCACCTGACAAAACCTGTTTTCATTTGCTTTAGATTTGGTATTTTTGGTGTATTCCTCATGTGTAAGGACAGCATAGTAACTCACAGTTGCTATTTGTACTCAGCCAACATATAAGCTCTAGAATCGACTGTAAAACTATTTTTGCTGTGACAAGTACTTCCAGTTGTGAGGGCAAGCAATTTGAAACTAGATTCTTACTGCTTCCCTTGGACTACACTTGATTAAGAGTCGATAGCTGGTGTGCTATTACCTGTGATTATACTAACCAGTTCATGTTCTACAGTTCTTAAGGGTATATGCTTTAATCTGTACTGAAATCAATTCTTGAGATAATTTTGATAATGTATTTTTACAGCATGTGACAACAGACCCTTGTCTTCAGGTGCTGTCACCATACAAAGAATACCCATATTTTGATTTCCATAAACAACAAAAAAAGAAGTAGACAACTCTAGACCCTGAATTTGTTTTTTTCTCAAACATCCATCAACTCCCTCGCAAACATCTGCTTCTGTGTATAAGAGGTTATCTTTGTACAAGAGTTTGTGTATCTAACAGGAACATCTTTTGATTACTGTTCATTACTCTTCAGGAGACCTGGGTTCACTCCCTAAAGACCTTGACTATAAATACTGTTTAGACAGCATAATTCCAGATAAAACCAAAGGACACGTGGAGAGAGATAAAAGGATTAATTTTAAGTAACAGAACAGAATAATCGCATTTGTCTATTTTAAATTTTATATTAAGATGTTTATATTCAGAATGGACATCACTATGGTGGAAGCTAAGCATAAAGAATACAGCAGTCCTTGCACCTAGAGTTATAAACAGATTCAAATGTAGAAAAACTGGTTGAAAGGAGGAAGTATTTGGGGGACCAGAGTGAAAGGGAAATATCAGAGATAACATGCAGGTCACAGTCCATAAGGATCTCAGCTTGCCACCTGCCAAGCCCTTGTCATGTACACCTAAACTAACAGGCAGATTTTGAGGTGGAACTTGGAGAACATATATTAGCTGCAGTTACTGCTGACCAGGAGCTTCTTTATCAGATGCACAGAACAAAGTGTTAAAAGTGCTTCTGGAAGAACAGAAAACTGTATCACTGAGGCTGGCAGCAGCAGCAGAAGGAAGGCAGAAATCAGCCTCCTAACAAAAGGATGAGTCTGATAGATTGTGTGGAGCTAACAAAGAAAACTCTGAGAAGTACGAGACGTCGTATCTCACTCAGACTAGTACCCAGGCGTGGGCTGGACCTGTGGCACAGGACTGGACACAGCACAGTGAAGGCTCTGTGGCTCTAAGGATATTTCCTATGTTACGCTGAAAAAACCTGGCAACTTGCAGGCCTTGTTTTCCCCTGTTGCATGCCATGGAGAAAATAGTTCATTTTTTCCTCAGTATCACAGTGAAAGCTGGTTTGCAGAGTTGCTTCTTGGATGGAGAAGCTATATCAGTTCTTAGTAACTATTATGACATTAGAAGTAGCTTTTGATCATCTCATTTCAGACTGGTCACTTCTCAAAAGAGAGATACTGCCTCTGTAATATCTCAACAAGACTCTGACCCATATCATAAAAACAGACTTCAAGGGCAAGTGGTAACATTTAACAGGATGACAAAAAAAGTACTTTCCCAAGATGAATAATGCTGTGCATAGTTTTGTCTGGAAGGAGAAAGCAGTGGTAGGGCAGTATCAATGGAAGCTCACTGTTTACAGGGAATAAACAGTGTTTCAGTACTGCAGAAAATAAGAACCATCCACATCTCCACGCCTTCTGCAGTTACCACCTGGACAAAATACATCTCCCCACTCACAGCCTTTCCCCCAGGTAGGTCCACAAACAATTGCTAGGAGACAGCACTAGCATATTCAAGCCTGTACATCACACCCTGGGCTTGTACAGCATCTGCACAGCTGCTCAGGGAACCAAATCATAGACGTGAATCAGAAAAAAATCCAAACAAACAAAAAACCAAACAAATCACCTTTTTGTGGCTGGGTTACTTTTTCTGTGCAATCAGTTTCGAAAGCAGCTGATGGTGCAGTGCACAAAAACGTACACTGATAAATACAAGGGTGAAGCAGTGGGAGATGGGAACAGGGAGCTGAACTTTGAACTACAGACTAAGAACACTGCTCACAGGGCTTCTCCACGCTGTGCTGCTGACATTTCGACTCACTCCAGTGCACTGCTCTGCTCGCACCCACACCACTGTACTGGAATAGCAGCCAGAGGAATCCTCCCCCTATGTGTGTTTCAGCTTTGGACAGTGATATACGCCTGTTACCAGAATGGAAGCTGCTATTGTTTTGCATTTTTGACTCCATAAAAGGAATGTTATTGTTTCTCTTACTTTTTTTCACCTCCCCAAAGAGTTGTTCTTATGACCACTCGTTTCAGGCAGTTTTGCTCAAAACTAAGCCAGTACTTTTCCAGCTGCCAAGTTCTGTGCCTTTTCATAGAACTCTGACAAAGTGACATGTTAACAGATTGATGCATAAAACAGTGGAGTCTCTATTCGACTTCCCATTAGATACTGGTAGAACAAAGCACCTTGTTGATGTAAATACACAGGAAAAAATACCCTCAACACCATGACTTATGACGGAAGTTGAGACCCCTATACATATGCAAACCTCCCACTTAGTCCAGCAGCTTAGTGAAACAGCTCTTGAAGAGCATCAGTGCTTCATTAACATTTGCAAAGCACTTTGAGTCCTGGGTGAAAGGCTCCTGGACAGCTACAAACACGGAAGGAAATACCTAGCCAAATAAAACTCCAAGAACTATGCACAGATTTGGTTTCCCCTTACAAACCTTTCCTGCCATACTTAAAGGTGGTCTTTCCGTGCAATTTGAACACTCTTCTGGAATGTCGAGTCTTGTCGAGGGCTTGGGATCCCTACTAGGGCTGACTTGGAAATTCAGCTTAAGCTCCAGGGAGGGCATTCAGAAAAGCTGATTCAAATGCAGGCAGCAGTTTTTTCCTCCTTAACACAGGAAAAACAAGCTGGAGAAGATTCCAGGTGCTGCACTTTGCAGCCGATTGCTTGCTCCAATGCAAATGGAGGGGGAAAAGCCACAGAAAAAGTCTTGAAGGTGGCATGGAGGCATTAGGCCTCCTCTGCATACAGAGCTGACTGCTGCAGTGACCATGCCTTTAGAACTTGAAAGCCACAGCTAAAGAAAAAGAGAAATCTTGCCCTTTTCCACATTGTAAGATTTTCTTAAGAAAACTGAGAAGAAACTTACTTCGTTTTCTTTCTCCAGAGCTCCACTAACCCTCTCTTCAGTTATTTCATTCATTTTCATAAATGCTCATAAACCCCAAGCAGCTTTCCTGGAGAATTCATGACTCCTTTGCAGAGGGGGTCACTCACTAGGTGGCCTTGGTTCACAGGGACAAAAAAGTAACTATGCAGATTACTAAAGCAAAAGGTCATCATTGGCACATAATCTGCACTTCACCTCTGAATAATCAAATCAGATATATTTCATCTGATGTATTGTGTAAGCAACCAGCTCTAGGTGACATTGCTGGAGCAGGGAAGTTGGACAAAATGATAGCCAAGGGTCCCTTCCGACCTCAACCATTCTGTGATTCTGTACCAGTTTTTCATACAGCTAATATTTAAAATCTTTGTATGTTATTGTAGTTACCTTTACAGCTAAGATTTTAATGAGGCTGGACAAGAATCATGGAAAGTAGGAAGGAAAAAAAAATCAAATAATCAAAATAATTACAGTAAAAATGTACTCTAGGACTCTAATTTTGTACCACGTTTACTCCATTTTGTATTTTATAATGGGAAGATATTAAGAAACAACGCAGTTCCATTTTGATGAGTGGTACATAACTTCTTCAAGGGAAACCAGTCCAAAGGTTACATATCACAAAGGTTCCCAATTCAGGCTTTAACTTTGAGGATTTCCTAAACAGGGTCACGTTTCCCTATGAACTTTGACTTGGATTATGACACAAAACTACTGAAGCAACTCTGAGCAAAGATTATTATCTAGACCCTAACATTACTTTTCAGGATTCTGATAAAATCAGTCCTGTACCCAATATTCTCCTGCATTTTTCACTCTAAAATTGGTCAGTTTTTCCAGAGTTTTACAACATTGTCAAGCCTTCTGCCTCTTCTGTGTAATTTGACCATTTAATACCAGCCTGACCACAGATAAGTCTGGGATGCTTCTCAAGGCTTTCATCTGAATAAATTTGTACTGCATCTATTATTGGTTAGTATCCAGTGAAAAGTATGTATAACTGGTTTCTTATCAGATCACAAGAGTTACATTTTCTGAAGCTATTATAGTCCCTGGATATATTTCAAAAGCAGCAGACAGGAAAAAATTAGTGTCACCTGGCAATCTAGATACAAATCAGCAAGTCTTGTGAAATTACTTACATTGTTTTCTTGATTCCTGTTATTTTGAAGAAGTGTGATGACACAATTGTGGATGAAGAAGGCAAGTGTCAGAACCCCTGTGAGCTGAGGGAACAGAATTCTAAACTCTAAGGGAGGAAAAAAAAGTGTTAACAACTCACTACTTTGAAATAAGCAATGCCAAAATGCAGAGGATATACAGTGCTGTGGAGTCTACTGGCAGAAACATGAACCTCCACGTTGAAATCTATTTTTGACCATGGCCAACACAGATATTTAATCACGAAGTACAAAAAGCATGAAGACAGTGGTTATAACACACTCTCCAGCAAAGTTTCTCAAGAGACACCAACCACCAAAGATAATTGGTTAATCTAGGATTTACACATACAAGCTTTTCAGATACTCAACAGTTTAATTGGAAAACATTTCTGAGGCAGGAATTGATTGCAGTGAGGCTATATATCTACTGGGTCCTGAGCAGGGAGATGGGGGAAGGAATCATTTGCTCTGTAGGCATCTTTTGTTCTTAAGAAGTCACTTAAGCTACCAGAGGAAAAACGACATTTGTAGATGTTGAAGAGGTTCTGCTTACAAACCAGGGCATAAAGAAATGCAGAGCAACTTCTTGTCTTACCATATTTTTTTGTCTCCCTGGGAATAGCATTGCCCTGCTTCTTTTATACTTGAAGGATTAAGTTCACAAGATTGAGTTTCTGGAACACAAGATTGAGTGCTGCAACTGGTCTAGGAGTTCACCAATGTGTAACATTGTTAAAGCACCACCTTTGTTGGCATTATATAAGGATATAAGTACTCTTTAGAGTGTTAACAGCAATTACAGATCCCTGAACTGGCTCAGCTTCTGGAAAGCATCCAGCAATATGGCAAAACACTCAGTCTCACAAACCCGTACATATCAAACCACAGAGCGCTCCATGCAAACGTATTTAAACCAGATTTCTCTAAAGTGCTATGAAGTCAGTAAGGTAAACACACCCTAGGCAATTAATGAAGGGCTCATTCAGGAATCTGCCTTCCCTAGGTCTGGATTCACTGTATCTTCAGTACCTAACTAGATGATGCGCTACTGAGAATTGAGACTCCCAGCGACTTCTGGGCTGGTTTTCCATGCAGTACTTTAATGTCAATAATAAAAATCAAACTGACAGATTCAGAATCTCTTTCAGCACTGTGTTTCCTCCATCACTACAATAATCAATAGTAGCTGGATTTATATGCATTAGCTACATGCTTTGTCTTATCTCCTAGCAGCACTAGTTGCACTGCCAAAATAATCAAACTACTGGGTGCTCTACTTCTTAGTGACCTGTGGCACACATGTGGTGCTATAACTCATTTTACACTAGGACCACTTAACAGATCTTGGACTTGAACTTTAAGATGCTTAAAACCTGATTTCTTAGACTTAGGTTGGATACCAGTTTACATGGGTTTGTTACTGAACCACAGTTTAGGCAAATTTTCTCCTGCAGTCCCAGGAAAAGTCGGTAGATGTGAGGCCATGCAAGCATTTAAAGACTGTCTGCCGGGGCAGTTCGGGTTAAAACCATGTTTCCATGCTTGCAATGGATCAAGACCAAACATTGTGGTCTACCTACTGACTGAGCAGCACATGCTTGAGTATCATTTCTACTTACAGATAGCATTAATAATAATGCCATACAAAATAAATTAGGTCATTAACACAGATGTTAATCCAATGTTTTGAAATCCATATTTTCACACTGGAGACAAAAGTAGTTTGTTAGTCAAAAAATTCTGCCTAAAAGTAAATGCAGTGATGGAGAAAAACAGATTGCATAGACAGCACTGTTTCAGAACTAACTACATCCATCTATTAATCTGTACTTATGCTGCAGTAGTCAGGAGGATTCTTAGGGAATTAGGATGATAATCCAGTTCATCCTCAAAGCATCTGCTTTGGTC
Organism: Strix aluco; assembly: GCF_031877795.1. Lineage (NCBI taxonomy): Eukaryota > Metazoa > Chordata > Aves > Strigiformes > Strigidae > Strix > Strix aluco. The sequence continues at coordinate 82,720,739 of NC_133971.1, forward strand.
TTGCACACAGTCATACTCAGCAAAACTTGCCTGGCTTTGAAGACTCAGCCAGAAAGGACAGTATTTTTCTTTTCTTGGTGACATGACCAAGCTGAAGAAACTGTTTTATATAGCTTTTCACTTGTTTCTTGTCATTCTGATCTTGAAATGGGGCTCTGAATGCCTGGCTGAGATGAGGAAGGAATGACCTTCAGCAGTTATGGAAGAATGAACAGATTTGATAATAGCTAGGGGCTGGGGGGCAGAGAAGGGGAATACTGTGTTTTGAGCAGACTTCTTTGCCAAATGTACATGAAATACACTGGCTAAACTGTTCATTCTGCTTATTATTGTTCCAGATCAATTTCAGTTCAACTAGAGAGTTGAATCAATCCAAATGGAGTGGTACAAGACAAGAAAGAATAAGACCACTGCAACTGTGATGTGAACACACTCCAATCAGTTGAATTTCATATCAGTAACTTTACTCAACTAACTACTATCTGTAGTTTACTCAGTAGTTGTTACTCTTGTTGCCACAGCGCGTTACCATGATTCCACATATTAGATCAGATTCTACTAGAAACACAGAACAACAATGTTCATTTTTTGGATCTCTATCTTGCTACAGTAATTCCAATCCCATCCTAACGTTTTAAGTTATCCTTGTTTTCTTCTCCAATTCTACATTACTGGGCCTAACAATAGTTTGGCACCCATGTGTAAAACAGTTAGTTCAGTGCTTACTGTGACTGGAAACTAAAAATGCACAAACCCACAAAAGAAACCTGAAGAACATGCATCTCTGAATTTTGCCTTAAGTAAATAAGTAACTTTTAAATAAGGACAAAATACTCATTTCTAAGAACACAAGCAGTGATACAATTCACTAGTACAGGACACAGCTCCCTGGAGCTAACTGGTCATACAATTTTGCCTGTTGTGAAGGATGGGGGAAAAACAGCTAAGCCCTAACCCCTAGGTTAAAAGTCTCTCATTCAAAGCCTCCTAAAACAAGAAACTCATCTCTTTAGACTATCTGTTCATGCAACACCACTATTTGTGACATCTTACACAGTAATTCGTAACAGTAATTTGGAAAGAACAAACGGTCACCAAAACATTAAAGAAAGGAAAGAAACATACTGGATTGCTAACAGGTGTTTAAAAGAGATGGACTAAAACCTGAGACAGATAGGGAAGTACAGGAAAATAGTACTTGTAAATTATGGTGAATGAGCTATTTCATTTAAGCAAGACAGTGTATGGAGAACTTACAGCACCTTTACCAGTCAGTCTGTCTACAGTTTGTCAGCTGTAGCTGCCTCTGAAATAGGTCTGAAAACGGTGCAGCTAGAACTTACTGTAATATAGGTGAAACAGGACTATGGCATGATATACGCTGGAGATACCTCTGATGGGCACTCCTCCACAGTGTTGATGCTGTCTTCCAACTAAGGAACATCACTGGGAAAGGGATTCCTTGTCACTTTGTCACAAGGGATCCTTCCTGAGCCTCTACGTCAGACAGCATTTCCTCGCTTTACTTATGTCACAGAGTGTTAGAAGGTAAGTAAGAAAGTCATTCATTAACTGCTTTAGGAAATCTTAAATCCATCATATATATGCCTCATTACTGCATTTTAACTACCTTACCTGGTACAAAAAAATCATTCTCTGTAAACCAGTTGTATTCTAAGTGGATTCCCAGACGAGCAGCCTTTACAGTAACCAGAAAAACTAAGTAGACAACTGAAACAGTACCTAGAAAAGACAAGAGCCAAATAAACACCAAGAGGCAGTAGCAAGTATTCATGCTGTGTTTTATTCTTGCTCCATCCAACTAGTCCCCAGTAGCCCAAACACTTAGGGTTTGTACTCATTCTTAAAAATACAGACTAGGTCTAAATTGTCTTTTCCTTTATTTCTTTCATAGGCCAGAGAGAAAGAATAATGCACTTGCACCCAATGCAAGCTTTCAGCATGTTTAGTGTTCTCCAGACACTGCACTAGTGACCGTGGAAGAAGTACCCTCTAATCCAGAGTGCTGGGCAGGTAGGTAAGTCTCTAGGCAGTAACAGATAGGTTCCAGCTTCAGCTGCAGGATTTTAATCTAACGTGAGACAAAGTCGGCCACAGTTCTGCAGCTATTACAATGTCCATTCAGTCACTGACTTTTTGAACCAAATGGCCCAGTGAGATATGAATGTTTACTGCAGTTGTGAACTTTACACTGGGAGCTAGAAGCTGATAATGACATTTGATCACTACTGATTTAAACCTTGTCTTGATCATAACCTTGGATAACCTTGATCATAACACCAGATTTGCATTCCATCTCATTGGTTCAGAGGCATCCAGCAGTACTCTGCACAGCTAAAGGAGTACAGATAAGACCATAGATGGGTATAATGGAAAACATATGGTCTTGGCTCCTGAGAAGCAGCATTTTTACAGTTTAGAATACAGGTTCAGATAGGACACCATTTCATTCTAGCAGGATCTCTGATGTTAAAAAATAAATTGAAGAAATTATAATTTGATTACACAGAGAATAGTCAAGAAATTAAGAAGATAAAAGGTTCTGTACTTGAGGATCAGCTTAACAGCTAAAATATTCTGTAGTTTCCTAAAGATTTAGGTTTCTGTAGGTGTAAAGATAAGTAAAAGTGCTCTATTAAGATCAGTTTCAGCATCTCAAAAATTGCCTTCCATTGTTTCTTGTCCTACAAACTTCAAGGTTTACAAAAACTAAGGCAACTTTGAACAGCTTCTGAATTACATAATGATTTACTGAAGTTACGAGAGATCTCATATTTTAACATTCAAGTTCTCAAATAAAAAAACGGTTGCCCATGATAATGTACTTATTTTAAAACCAGATACAGTTATAGCTAGATCTCCCTTGATAAAGTATTATCGCTGTTATATCTAGTCTACTCAGAAACGTTACTTTTTACATAGAAGTGCTATTGCTTACCCAAGTTCCTGTGTTGTATTTCATTTAGTGGTTCCAGCAACAGCAGATCTAAGCTCTAAGTAAGTGTCACACTGGAACAGAGGACAAACTAGACTCTCAATTCCCTGTCCTCTACCTCCTTTACAATACATCTTCTTTTTTAATCCGTTCTGTGATGCCCATCTCCTTTTTCCTTTCTCTTCATCGTGGGCTTCAATGCTATGCCCTCAGACCTTTCCTACTCTATAAACTGTAACCAACCCCACCCATCATCCACATGCTTTATCCACTTTACCAACCCCACCTGCCATGGTCTTCTACATTAAGACATATAAGCAAGGAGAAGTCACAACTTTTTCCTTGTAGTACAGAATAGGCAAGGGTATTGGGAGCTGGGAAAAAGCACAGCAGTGGGTTACACTGATTTGACTGATGTTGTGATTATTAATCAACTGATTGGTAGCAAATGACTTCAGGTCAGAAACAATGTTTGGAAATAACCACCTGTGTTGAAATGATTACCATATGAAGAAGGGTATGCCTGACTGTTTGTACCAAGGTAGTATGCATCAAATGCTGCATAGTAGTATGTGCATCACTGTTGGGGAAAATGTAAATATAGTGGAACTTGTTATACAGGATTATCAAGAGAGCAAAGGAAAAAAAATTAACTCCCTATTAACTGTAAGACTCAAGCAAAGCATGGTAGAAGGCCCGTGGATGATTAACAAACCAACCAATGAACAACTCCGAGGCACAATATCAGCTGCCAGCAAACTACTGGGAGAGTGGCTGGAAAATTACCTGGGGGAAAAGAACCTGGGGGTTTTGGTTGACAGCTGCCTGAATATGAGCCAGCAGTGTGCCCAGGTGGCCAGGATACAAGCATCCTGGCTTGTATCAGAAACACTGTGGCCAGCAGGACTAGGGAAATGATCGTCCCCCTGTACTCAGCACTGGTGAGGCTGCACCTCGAATACTGTATTTGGTTTTGGGCCCCTCACTACAAGAAAGACATTGAGGTGCTGGAGTGTGTCCAAAGAAGGGCAACAAATCTGATGAAGGGTCTAGAGAACAAGTCTTATGAGGAGCAGCTGAGGGAACTGGGGGTGTTTAGCCTGGAGAAAAGGAGGCTGAGGGGAGACCTTATTGCTCTCTACAACTACCTGAAAGGAGGTTGTAGCGAGGTGGGTGTCGGTCTCTCTTCCCAAGTAACAAGTGATCACATAAGAGGAAATGACCTCAAGGACAGGAAAGTGATCTTACCCCTGTACTCAGCACTGGTGAGGCCGCACCTCGATTACTGTGTTCAGTTTTGGGCCCCTCACTATAAAAAGGACATTGAATTACTTGAGCATGTCCAGAGAAGGGCACCGAAGCTGGTGAAGGGTCTGGAGCACAGGTTGTATGAGGAGCGGCTGAGGGAACTGGGGTTGTTTAGTCTGGAGAAGAGGAGGCTGAGGGGAGACCTCATCGCCCTCTACAACTACCTGAAAGGAGGCTGCAGAGAGCTGGGGATGAGTCTCTTTAACCAAGTAACAAGCGACAGGACAAGAGGGAATGGCCTCAAGTTGTGCCAGGGAAGGTTTAGACTGGATATTAGGAAGCATTTTTTTATAGAACGCATTGTTGGGCGTTGGAATGGGCTGCCCAGGGAGGTGGTGGAGTCCCCATCCCTGGAGGTGTTTAAAGGTAGGGTCGACATAGCACTGAGGGATATGGTGTAGTTGGGAACTGTTAATGTTGAGTTGATGGTTGGACTGGATGATCTTCAAGGTCTTTTCCAACCTAGACGATTCTGATTCTGTGAAGTTGCACAAGGTGAAGTTTGGATTGGGTATTAGGAAAAATTTCTTCACTGAAAAGGGTTGTCAAGCATTGGAACAGGCTGCCCAGGGAAGTGGTTGTGTCACCATCCCTGGAGGCATTGAAAAGAGGTATAGATGTGGCACTTTGGGACATGGTTTAGTGGTGGACTTGGCAGTGCCAGGTTAACAGTTGGACTTAGTCTTAAAGGTCTTTTCCAACCTAACTGATACTATTCTATGATTCCACTAACTGGAGTAGCTTTCACTGTTTTCTATACATTTTAGCCACAACGAACCAATATTTAACAGTATTTGTTACCTACCTAGGACATTAAACTTTGCAAAGAAGGATGGAGACTTCAGATTTAACAGCGGTAGAAGAACAGCAATCAGGTAAAATGGTACTGTTTGTGATTTGTTCCACCACTCCTCAAAGAGTTCAAAACCTGTATTGTTGCCAGAAGAGAACATCACACTCCTGTTCTGTGGTGGGTGACCACCAGCAGCACTTGGACAAATCACTGGAAGAAAGGAAAAGAAAAATATCCCCAGATGAAAAGGGTTTTACTTGCACAGAATGTTCACAGCCAAGATCCCCTAATTTCTGGAGTGTTCTACCTGTGGTGAACAGGACTACTCAAAAGCAATGTTTGACAACTCAGTTCCTATCTTCTTTTTTTTTTTTTAATCAGGAGTTCAGCGCTAAGATTTCACTGCTAGACACCTTGCACACTAAGCTGACAAGTGCTACAGTTCCTACAACCAAGCACTCAAAGATGTCAATTTGACTGAAGCCTGAGCTGTCCACAGATCAGCCTTCAAGGTCACATACCTATAATTAGGTGTGTTCAGTGCCTACATGCACCTGCTGAAATCAAGTCATAGCAACACACCTCTGCATCTGGCTGTGTGTTTAGCATTGTAATCTGTTCCTCCACACTTCAGTAACATCATATGAAGCAAGATGCAAGTGCATGTGGACAGATGAACCTGTATTACTGTATGCTGTTCTGGGAACACACAAACTAAGGATGACAAGAAAGCTACTATAACAACTAGCAGGTCTAAAACTCATGCACCAAACCAAAACACCCTGTCATCTTGATGATGTGCCAGGTGCAAGTACATCATTGCTAGACAACACAACGGAAGCAATTTAAGATATGCACCCATAAGGCTGCCAAAAGGGAATGTCACACGCCTGTTACAATGGTGGCTGAACAATGGCAGCACCTGAACAAGTGACTGGAACAAAACCAACCAACCAAAAAGAGCCCTTGATCAAATCTGTTTATTTGATTTTTGTTAATATCATCATTTCTTTCTAACACATGCCTATGAAGTTATGTGTTGAAATATGAACCTGTCTTACTGTTCTCATAATGTCTTGTTTTAAATTTTGGCATTCCACAATACCCAATAGCCTCCCTTCTGCATTGGCTGCACGCCTGCTCTGTTACAAAGGCAAAAGTGTAAAAAGTGTTCTATCAAATTTCTTGAGAGACCATTATGTTACTTTACTTCCAGTTTTCTCATTTGCTTTCTCTCCATTACTTATGAGAGGATTGTTTCACAGACCTTGAAAAATGCTTTTGTTCTTACTGATCTCTTTGGTAGCCCTGAATGCCCTGCCAAGAGTCATCTGAGCATCTGGTAGCCCTTAATGTAGTGAAGCAGCTGCTTTAAATCTTCTAGTTGCTGGAGGATGCTGTGGAATATTGCTGTCTGCTCTGTCTCCAAGTTATACCCCCTGCTGTATAAAAATGGGACAGAACAGCAGAAGCAGGAGAGAGCATAAAAGAAAGAGCACTGCAGCAGCTATTGGTGCCTTGCTAGTAAGGACTGCAGGAGAAACAGGATTCAACACCAGCTCAAATGCAAATCAACTGGTTTTCAGAATTATTTCTCAACTTCTTTGACTCCAAACAGCTGCTCTCCAGAAACATGGTGACAGCTAGTGTGACACACAGCTGTCTGGCTGGTACTGAAACGTTTCCTCACACCCATAAGCACCCAGGATACAGAAAACTTTCTGCTTTGTAACAAAACACTACATGTTTGGTTACTATACATAGGCAGGAAGATCAGAGGCTGCCAATGTCTAGCTCCTGGCTTCATTCTACATTATTCTGCCTACTTAAGAACTTCCACAGACCTATCTTCATAGTTGACCACAGTTTCTTCCCTTAGCTGTGCAAATGTCAGACTCTCCACAAAACACAAGTCAATGCTCATATAGCCTGACACTTGTTTCTTTTTGTGCTCAGCATCATTAAAGCTGTTCTTATAGCATTTTTTTAAATATGAATGTTGCTGCAGAGGTGGTGAGGAGCAAAGATGCCCCAGCCAAGGTTTTAAACAGCAAACAGATCTGATGCGCCTCAGTTTTAGGGTGCGAAAGTTAAAATTCCTTATGGCAATCCCTCATTGTGGAACTACTGTTTAAGAGGTCTAACTTTCATGGTTTTAAGGATCTCTCTGGGTATACACAAACTTGTAATCTGCTCTTTAATCCTTATTTCCACCCCCACTTACTTTCTTTATTTTCCTTCCAGTTATTAAGCTTTCCAAGTGTGTGGTTATTTGTGGAAGTACAAATACCAGATAGAAAATGACATTTTTAAAAAAAACCCAGGTAGTTCAAACTCATAACATAAACTTTATAACTGGAATGTGGTTAGGCATGGAAACGTGATGATTTGCCTTTAAACACCCACTCCAAACCAGGAAACAAAATATTAATATGTTCTTCTTACCTTTGTTACTTCCATTCGTGCCAGGAACAATATCTGTTACATTAATGTCATGAACGAAGTCTGAAAAGAAGAAAATCTTACTATCAATGTCCCAAATCTACTATTAGGCTTTAATCTGTTGACTTGATAAAAATTAAGTAAGGAAATATCTTGGAAAATTACATCAGAGGCGTGATACAGCAGCTTGCGCTCCCCCCAAAACCAAGTGGATATTTTAAAACTTTCTTTTAGAATTGTTTTAAAGTAGCACCCCACTGCACTATTTTCTCAGCAGCCCTGTCCATTTATGAAGTTCCTGAGTCTCCCCTCCCAGATGCTCATTTCTGTTCCCTTAGCACACCTCCACCTGTCCCAGCTCCTTGGACTGCAGTGTTGTACAGTTGGTTAATGAGGAGATGCGTCTTAACACCAGCCTTTTTGGGGACAGCAAAGAAGTGCATGCAACCATACCCTTAGTTCAGATGGTATTATATGGAAAAAGCTTCCCCTACTCATTTTTCTCATCTTTTTTTTCCAGAAGAGGCTCTGTGGGATGCTTTTTCCCTGTTGTATTTTAAAGAAGGGAATCTCTGGAAAAAGGTTTAAGTCTCACTGTCTACAGCCACCTCTAGTATTTTGTTTCTAGTACACTCCTGTGCTACTTTACTGCTTTGCCACATCAGATATTTCCAAGTTTCTACAACTTCACCAGCATGAGAGTATGGGATAGCAAATTCTTCGTATTTATGCATATATACACACAGAAAATGCCCATCAGCTTGGAAATTTAATTACTGTGTCTCTGGTTAAAATCTGCTTCTACTGCATGTGGGTGTATTATTCACACAGAAAATCAACTGGGGCAGTAGGCCTCAGATTTTTTTAACTGCAATTAACAGCAGCTTGTTTCTCATAAAGAAAGTAAAGTCTTGCGGGAAGAAAACTATTTTTTGTTTCTTCATTTTGATTTATGACTATCTGGATCACAGCTGAGTTTCTCACACTTACTGATATCAGTTCAGTGTATGCAACAGTCAAAGATTTAACTAAAATCACTCATCACCTCCTCACTTCACCACTGTTTTGTGTGGCTACTTAAAAAACCAGTACCTAGTCTGAAGCCATCAAAATAATTGATAATTTACAGAATTAGAGCACTTTAAAATTAGTTCTAGATGGATAGCCAACTTATGTTTCCTCTGTACTTAAGAAGTGTTTTAGCACTAACAATTGCATTTCTGGGTTTATTTCTGTTTCATAAAACAAAAACAGAACAAAAGCATGGCAGATCATGTTAAAAAAAAAAAAAAGACAGGATATTATACTTGGCTTACAGTTCTTGCATTCTTTGCGTACTACTACTTTCTAGACCATCCTCCTTCAGGAAATCAGTTTGTTCCCACCTAAATTGTATGTGCAGATTTTTTAGGAAGTCATCTGAACGTAACAGAATTATATACAGTAGCCTGCTTAGAATAACTTAGAAATGCATGGCTGCAAGATGCCCTTGTGTCAAACCTACATCCTATTACCCATTCTATAACCTAGTAATTAAGTAGCCACAATGAAAGTTACGACAAGGATCCAATGATCAAAGTTATCACAGAGCAAACAAATGAAATAAGAGCCTTGAATAAATATAGGTAAGTGATAAAATAATATGCCAATCTCAGGGACACTTTTCCCAGAGAAGGAACTGGTTTGATCATTCTGATGTTTGCTTATTAGAATCAGAGTTATTTGGTTTAGAATAATTTAGGATTAAAGTGATAACCTTTTTTAAAAAAAACCACAAAGTCTAAAATGAAACAGTCTTAACATATGAATTAGGTCAGCTGTAAAGTACACCAGTCATTAACCAATAAAGTATGTCCTTCAGGGATGGTGGGAACTCTTAATTAAACATTGTTTAAGAGGTATAAGTGTCTGTGCTGTTATTTGCCTCAGAGATTTGTTAATTACCTTCAAAACAGAAATCCTTAAATCTTACTCATGCTATTCAACACCATGAGTCAGATTTTCAAAGCTCTCAATTCCATCATTTATTCTCACAACTCTACATACCTAATTGATTGTATCCACAAAAGCTTGTGTGTCTGTGCACGTACAAGGGTATAACTAATCGATACTTTTTTTTGTAACAATGCCAGACTAAGAATCCTTCTTTCTCCATGCTACAGCTCTTGCAGAAACTTTCTATATGGCAGCACTCTAAGTGTGTTTGTTGAAATCTAGAGCGAAACTAGATTTTTTTTTCATTAACCTGGATGATTTCAACAGCCTAGTCTGTTATATGGCTGTTCAAATAGTTACACCCATGCAAACAAGGCGTGAGTGAAAATACAAAGTGGAAACAAGCAACCAGGTTTGGGTTGTTTAAACTACACCAAAAAGCCTCATTACTGACATGCAAATCAGATAACTGATACTCTGTCTTTCATTAAAATCACACTTTAAAAGAGCAATTGAGAAATTGGCTTTGAAAGCATACAGGACTGTGCCCATAGTTACTTATTCTCACTTAACTTTTCACAGAAAGTAACAGAAAAATCAAGTGATATGGACAACCCTTTTTCAGTATAAAGTCTTGATCTTTCCACAAGATAGCTGTGAAAGTTAACCAAAAATGTATACTTACTGTATATAAACCTTCCTGTGTTGAACAGAAAGTTGGACATAAGCACCCAATAAACAACCATGGCTCCAACCAGCGATACCATAGAAAATAAGAGGCTTGACCATTGACCAAAGGATCCAAAGTAATACTTGCAAACATCTGGGAATTCCCAGTTTGAGGTATCTATTAAAGCTGAAGAAGATACAAAAACCAGAAACATATCTAGACAAAATGTTATATTAGAGTCAGTAGAACTCTTCATGACAGGATGTGTTCTTGTTTCAGAATATTCTGACACAAATTCACAGTGCTTCCAAGGGCTAAGAAGATTGCTGTTAGCTTTAAAGTATACACTCATTAGGCGTTTGACTGAAGGAGCCTGAAGAAGTAGAAGCTTTTATTGTGGCCATACTATTACTTTGATCCAGAAGCACTGGAATAAGACATGGTGTCAAAAATGCAGCCAGGCATTTGCAGCTACAGCCTTTTGCAAGAGTTATGGCAACATAGGTCAGACCAGGAACTAGTCCTCAGCAACGCTCTGAAATGAGTTTTCACAAACTAGAGGTCTTAACTGCCTTTATTTGAGCAAGTAAGGGGTTAGTTTATGCATCAACTGCAAGATGAGTTTTGAACAATAGAAGTACATCCTAAGTAGAACCACTGTCACATGAGGCAATTGTCCATAAATTGCTTCCAACACAGAATATATACAAATATTAGGGTTGTACAGGCATACAACACAAGTGGTTGCAGCTACAGCCCACACTGTTCCACTGTGGGACATGATCAGAAATACATGTAGAGAACTGGACAGCATTTATGGAGAAATGAAAGCCTCTAACTCAGTTAAGTCCCCAAACGCTTACTAAGCGACCATCTGAAACCTTGCTTGGTAAGAGTCTGGGTTTGGCTATAATACTTAGGTCCTAAGGAACTGAAGGATAATCTAGTAAGGGAAGACAGACACTTAGTTTACAGAGCTTAGATCCAGTCTACAGAAGTAGGGAGACATTCAAAGGAACACTTTGCAGGTCAGGTCTAACATATAGTAAAGATACAGACAAACTAAGAATCTGTTAGGTCTCTGTATTTCACACTTAATAGAAGTATTTGTGTTATGAAGCTTTGTATTTCTTACGTATCATTTTCCGTGATTTCACAACTCTGTAGCAGCAATAAAGAGTCAAAATACCCATCAGCAAGATGAGAATAATTCCAGAAGTAAAGCCTGCCTGTTAAGAGGGAGAAATACACTAGCTTATTTATCAGTAACGCTAAGGAAAAATGAAGAGCAAGCTATGTTACCAAAAACATTTTCATACACATGCGTTTTTCACAGTTTTACCTGTTTTATTCCCCATGGGATACTTAATATAGATGTACCCATCATTGTATTCCATATCATAAATCTAGGAAGAAAAGAAAAAACCCAGTAAATAATTTGAGCAGCACTCTTACTTCATACTATCCTCTTAGCAACAATAGTTACATATACAATTACAGGAGAACTCAACAGATGAACTTGTGGCTCCAAGACTAGTGTTACCGGCAGGGCTTTGGATTTTTCAATCACGGGTTAGTATACAGGATACCAGAGCTTTTGGCATCAGATGGGATGAACCTGTCCCAGAGGGGGAAAGGATCTTGGGGCAGGAGTGAGCTGGGCTCAGTGAGAGAGATTTAAACTAGATTTGAAGGGGGAAGGGGACAAAACTGGAACTCCCAGATGTAAGTCCCAGGGTAGATTACCAAAGTTTGTGTGCTGATGTGCCAGTGATGACCCTCACCCTGTCATCTCAGGGGAGGCAAGGGATGGAGACATGCAGCACAAAAAAGATGCAAGGGATATGTTGATGGATCAGTAACTGTGGTAACACCTGTGAAAGGTCAGGCTGGAATTAGGACCTCTAAATGTGAAAAGGTGCTGGAGACATCATCCCATCTGAAGTGCATGTATACCAATGCACACAGTATGGGTAACAAACAGAGGGAGCTTGAAGCTATGATGAAACAGAAAAATTATGATGTAGTGGCTATAACAGAAACATGGTGGGATGTCTCCCATGACTGGAGTGTGCCAGCTGATGGCTACAAGCTCTTTAGAAGGGATAGACAAGGAAGGAGAGGCGGTGGGGTGGCGCTGTGTGTTAGGGACTGTTACGATTGCTTTGAGCACAAGTGTAGTGAAGACAGGGTGGAGTGTTTTTGTGTTAGAATCAGAGGGAAGGCCAACAGGGTAGATGTTGTCTACTACAGGCCACCCAACCAGGACAGAGAGGTGGATGAAATATTATGTAGGCACTCAGGAGAAATCTCACGATCACTTGCCCTTGTTCTTTAACTTCCCAGACATCTGCTGGAAATACAACACAGCAGAGTGGGACCAGTCCTGGAGATCCCTGGAATGTGTGGAAGATAACTTCCTGACACAGCTGGTGAGTGAACCAACCAGAGAAGGTGCCCTGCTGGGCCTCCTCTTTGTGAACAGAGAAGGACTGGTGGATGATGTGGCAGTTGGAGGCCAACTAGGGCACAGTGATCATGAAATAATAGAGTTCTCTATTCTTAGAGAGGCCAGGAGGGGGGCAGCAGAACTGACATCCTGGACTTCCAAAGGGCTGACTTTGACTTGTTTAGGCACCTGCTTGACAGGATCCCTTGGGAGACGGTCCTGAAGGGTATAGGGGTCCAGGAAGGCTGGGCACTCTTTAAGAAGGAAGTCTTAATGGCACTGGAACAGGCTGTCCCCAGGTGCTGCAAGAGAAGCTGGCACCAGAGAAGACCACCCTGGCTGAACAGGGAGCTTTGGCTACAACTCAGGGAGAAAAGGAGAGTTTACGGCCTTTGGAAGAAGGGGCTAGCCACTCACAGTGATTACAAAGAGGCTGTGAGGCTATGCAGGGTGGAAATCAGGAGGTCTAAAGCCCAGCTAGAAATTAGTCTGGCTTCAGCAATCAAGGACAACAAGAAATGTTTCTATGTCAACAGCAAAAGAAAGAGCAGGGAGAGCCTCCATCCCTTGCTAGACGCAGGAGGAAACATGGTAACAAGTGATGAGAAAAAGACTGAGGTGCTTAATGCCTTCTTTGCCTCAGTCTTTAATAACAAGACTAGTTGTACTGCGGGAATCCAGCCTCCTCAGTCAGAAGACAGAGACTGGGAGAACGACCCCCACACACATTCCAGGAGGAGATAGTCAGTGACCTACTGCATCACACACAAGTCTATGGGATCGGATGGGATACACCCGAGGGTGCTGAAGGAGCTGGCTGGGGTGCTCGCCAAGACGCTTTCCATCATTTACCAGCAGTCCTGGCTGACCAGGGAGGTCCCGACAGATTGGAAATTGGCCAATGTGACGCCCATATGTAAGAAGGGTCGGAAGGATGATCTGGGAAATTACAGGCCTCTCAGTTTGACTTCAGTGCCCGGGAAGCTGCTGGAGCAGCTCATCCTGAGTACCATCATACAACACATGTGGGACAACCAGATGATCAGGCCCAGTCAGCATGGGGTTATGAAAGGCAGGTCCTGCTTGACAAACCTGATCTCCTTCTACGACAGGGTGACCTGCTTATTGGATGAGGGAAAGGCTGTGGATGTTGTCTACCTTGACTTCAGTAAGGCCTTTGACACCGTTTCCCACAGCATTCTCCTGGTGAAACTGGCTGCTCGTGGCTTGGATGGGTACATGCTTCGCTGAGTAAAAAACTGGCTGGATGGCCAGGCCCAGAGAGTTGTGTCCCCCAGGGCTTGGTTTTGGGGCCACTCCTGTTTAGCATCTTTATTGATGATCTAGACGAGGGGATCGAGTGCACCCTCAGTAAGTTTACAGATGACATCAAGTTGGGTGGGAGTGTTGATCTGCTCGAGGGTAGGGAGGCTCTGCAGAGAGACCTGGACAGGCTGGAGCGATGGGCTAAGGCCAACTGTAGGAGTTTCAATAAGGCCAAATGCCGGGTGCTGCACTTGGGCCACAACAACCCCCAGCAGCGCTACAGGCTTGGGGAGGAGTGGCTGGAGAGCTGCCAGTCAGAGAGGGACCTGGGGGTGTTGATTGACAGCCGGCTGAACATGAGCCAGCAGTGTGCCCAGGTGGCCAAGAAGGCCAATGGCATCCTGGCTTGTATCAGAAATAGTGTGGCCAGCAGGGACAGGGAAGTGATCTTACCCCTGTACTCAGCACTGGTGAGGCCGCACCTCGATTAGTGTGTTCAGTTTTGGGCCCCTCACTACAAAAAGGACATTGAATGACTCGAGCGTGTCCAGAGAAGGGCACCGAAGCTGGTGAAGGGTCTGGAGCACAGGTCGTATGAGGAGCGGCTGAGGGAACTGGGGGGGTTTAGTTTGGAGAAGAGGAGGCTGAGGGGAGACCTCACTGCCCTCTACAACTACCTGAAAGGAGGTTGCAGAGAGCTGGGGATGAGTCTCTTTAACCAAGTAACAAGCGATAGGACAAGAGGGAATGGCCTCAAGTTGTGCCAGGGAAGGTTTAGACTAGATATTAGGAAGCATTTCTTTACAGAACGCATTGTTGGGCGTTGGAATGGGCTGCCCAGAGAGGTGGTGGAGTCCCCATCCCTGGAGGTGTTTAAGAGTCAGGCTGACATAGTGCTGAGGGATATGGTGTAGTTGGGAACTGTCAATGTTAGGTGAATGGTTCAACTGGATGATCTTCAAGGTCTTTTCCAACCTAGATGATTCTGTGATTCTGTAATATAGAACATTCAGTAATAATGCATTTTCTGGCTAATATATGACAAGGTGCTTAACATACATTGTCACTATACTGGAGTTTTTACCATAGCCATCTGTGCAACTGTCAACTTTAAAAGCAGTTCCTAATGGACTGTACACGTAGATTTCATCAGGAGCTGGAAGTACATGATCAGGAGCAATCTAACAAATGGATAAAAAACAAGACTTAGTAACACCAAAGTAACTATTGTTCCAAATACAGCAAGCCAACTCCTATAAATCACAAAATCTTTCCATGAGAAGTGCATTTTAAAAAAAACGTTGGACTACATTAATTTTCTCGCCTTGAAAAAAAAAAAAACAGTTAATAGGGTTTTTAGCTAGATAGCAGAAAAACAGATATTTCTTCTGCAAAATGTCTGTAACATACTGTGCACATATCACGCTAGTTCAATCATTGCAGCTGACCACTGCTTAAATCCTCTTTCAGATGGGAGAAATGAGTACACACATCTGGGAAACCTGGAACTCTGTTATAAAATTCAAGCTGTTTGTATGTTTTCTTTGGATAGTGAGGTCATTGCACAGCAAGTCAATCACAACTTGTGATAACACAAGACATTGTTAAGGCACTCAGCTACTTGATATTTACTTCAAAGCAAGCTGCAGAACGATTTTCCCCCTGCCTTTATTTCTGTTTCTTTTATAAACCTAGTCTGTGGAAGACCCAGGATGCCAGAGATCACACAGTTAATCTGGCCCTGTCTTTGCCTTACCAATGCCCTGTCTGCAGGAGACGTGAGCCTGCTATAGTAATGAATCCGCTTATTCATTGCTGAAGCTTCATCAGTGACTCTTTGCATGTCATCGTTCACACTGACTATGTTTGTAGGCTCCACATGAAATGGTCTAAAGGAGGGGAAAAAAAGAAAGAAAAGGAAAACCCTTAAAACCCTAGAACACAAGAGCTAACATACAACTCAGAAAACAGCTTAACATCACTCACAATGAGTCTGTCATTCATTGACACAAAACAAATACAAAAATATCACTGTCACGAGGGAAGCTGCCATCCATGAAAGAACCATACGTTTATATCATTCATATTAAAATGGCCTCTTGCCCAGATTCTGCGGGGCAATCTAACATCAAAATTCAGACCTTATATCCATTTAATGAGTTCTCAACAATGAGTCACACCAGAACTACATGTTAATATGCTTCTCCAAGCTTATTAGTGCTTATAATCGGTGTTGCTAGAACTAGCGATGAGGAACAGAGGTAGAAACAGAAAGTGTGAGAATGCAGAAGCAGAAGGAAGATGGAGAAAAAGAGGAATGAGCGGTGGTAAGGAGGACCACCTATGAAAAGACTAGGAACTACTAATTAGCAAAAACCCCTGTATGAAATTATGTTTAATGGGGAAGAAACCAAGCCCAAATAAGCCCATGTGCTAGTACTATTTTTAAGCCAACACAACTGAGAATAGAATTTGTCACAGAACATAGAACAAGACATGTCCATTTGCAGTTCTGAACTACTTCACAACTTCCCTTCAGATTTAATTAGGGTCGTCACAGAGAATAGGACTGTCAGCAACAGAAGTCCTACATCTCTCATACAGAGACACACAGAACACAGGTGATACCCCTTCCCTCTTCCCCAGCTGAGTTAGACTGCAGGCACAATCACAGCCACTACAGGAGAAAGCAGCCACATCATGTCCCTTGTTTTCTCTGCACACATGTAGGTACAGAGCAAGCAGAGTAAAAGCTGCTCCTAAAGTTACAACACAACATAAAACTAGTTTCGTGCAAGAGATGCTACCAGAGATATGTGACCTAATCAAGATATTGCAGATATTTTTTTTTCTTAATCAAGTATAATTTACTTCCATATAGGCATACTATGCTATTGCCTAAATGCCACATTCACTCTTGGAACTGACAGGCTAATTTCTCAGACAAGAGGGGGTACTGGTGACCTGTAAGCCTTGATAAAGTGTTTGGGTTTTTTTTCCCTTTCACCAGTGCTTTTAATTTCTAAAGCAATCTCAACAGCTTTCTGATCATCTTCTTCCAGGATGATGTTTAAATCACTCAGAAACAAGAACCACCTCAAAACCAGAATCCACAGAAGTAGAGATCACAACACGTTTCAGGCTAGCAAGAGCAGAAATTAGGCCAGCAATAAATCCATGCCATTTTTCCTGTAATATGAGCAAAGCCTATTTGAACTGACTGTTTTTTGATACCCATTTCTGGCTTAGACTACAAAGGAACTTGGTCAACCCCCCTTCTGCCCCAGCTCTCAATACCGTAACAAAGGTCCCATTCTCTTTCCCAGTGAATCATTAGGCATTTGCACCATGGCACCACCTTTTATCTGGAAGGAAGAAAAGGAATAGAGCTCTGAAGCTGGTTGTTATATCTTTGGAAGAAATTAAGGTAGGTCCTTATTCCTGTGTGCTTAAGGGGACACAGCAGGTAAGAGTATTTATGGGACTAATAAAAACTGACAAAAATGGAAAACACAGAAAAATAATTTCCTTCTCCACAAATTCATCCTTTCCTTCATCTTAGACTTCATTAATTCTTACACCTTCCTTCATCATGGAAAAAATGGCTTAGATTTGCTAAGCCATTTCCCACTTACTGAAATAAAAGTGAACACACTTTCAATTTTTAAAACATACTTAATTGACTCCTAGATGATTCTGTGTGATTCTGTGACTCTCCTTTTTCCACATCTCTGACACGAAGAGGGAAATCTCCATTTTGTGTATGGACTTCTGTGGTGTTTTTATAAACAATTAAGACAAATACTGCAATTAAACAGGAATAAATTTTAAGCTATAGTTTTATTACTCAAATCAGAGGCATGCAGGGCTAATTCCATAGGCATTTAATGAACAAAAGTAGTCATGGACGGTCAGCTCTACAGGACTTCACCTGTTTTAGCTTAAAATTTATTGGGTTGACCCAATCATTGGACACTGCTAAAATATTTCATTAGAAGACCTGTAAAATAAACACTGTAGTTATGAAAACAGGAAATGTAGTATGTTTAAATGCCTCCCCACCCCCCAGTCAACACTCTGCATTTTTGTTTTTCAATCACTGATACACATTGTATTTAGAACACAAGTAGTATGTGATATACTGCAGTTGCATAGTGTGAAGAGCTTTATGAGGACTACCTCTTTCCCCATCTCCAGTTAATATTATTAGTACATTCCCATAAACTTCCATTGCTACTGTGGAAAAACTACACTGAGACAAAGTCTACATTTCGTTTCAAAGCGAGCAGATCTGTGTCAACGATTCCTTCAAAATGGTGTTCAACTGCTGACATGGATGTCAAAGAAAATTCTTCTAGACTGGAAAACAGTGGGAGACTATTTTTTAAAGCAATTCAACTTAAAGCCACAGATGATTTTAAAATTAAAATAACAGAAATATGAATACAACATCCTATTTTATGGGGAAAGCAGTGTTGTTAGTCAATGACCAAACAAGTATCAAGAAAAAATTTAATGTGTAGCAAAAACCTATCTGTCTGTAGGTAAGAAATTCTTTAGGAGAAAGATATTTCATTTCCTTCAGTATTATGAACAGAGTCTTGTTTGAACAAACAATTTATGGTGCAGCACAAAACAGAAGGGTATGATCCAGAATCTAACCTATTGGTGAGGAAAGAAAAACAACAACTAACCTCGAAGAAATTCTATATATCTGGTGCTGCTGCTTCCTGCCTAGAGGAGTTTAATGCTGCCAGTACTTGGGGCTGCTCCCCCTCTTGATCCCTTCTGGTGCATGTCTGTTGAGAATGAAAATGACCGAAAGCAGCAATTAATTTTCTTTTTCTCAGGGTACCACTGCACTTCTGGTCTTACTGAGCAAGTGACTATGCTAAAATAGACTGTCCACCCATTAGTTTTATGGTTGTTAGAGATCTCTTTGAAAACATCAGTCTGACTTGGAAGCTATGCAGGCAGGCTGGGATGCAACCTTCCTCCCTGATCTCCAATAGGAGAGCATAGCACTATCTAGAATCAAGGTCATTTCCAAGCCCCCAGCTACATCCAGATCAAAGACTGGTTGAAGGGTTTACTCAGTGGTTGTAGGGTTTACTCGTAAGTCTGAGAAGCTCTGAAAGACTCAAAGTCAAAGCCCAAAGCAGGTAGGATATAATCTGGGACGTATTTTGGAAAACTCTCTTTAGAGACCGTAAGTCTAGCAGACACGCACCCTGTAGATACAAGCATCAGCAGCTCCAACAGATTCCTAGAAAACTTTCTGATTTATACAGCCAATCACATCATACCTCTTATGTGGCAAAATGATTATGAAAAGGATGTGTGAGAATGTGATCTGGGGGAAGGGAGAGGTTACATGACTGGAGGGTGTCACTACTAACAGAAAACAGTGCAGACAATTTCCATGCATTGAGATAGACTATAGTGTCCAATGAATTTATTATATCCATACTAAAAAGCATAATTACAATTTATATTTCAATAGCTAGCCTGAAAATCAATGCTCTTTTTACCAGGGCAAACACATCAGTAAAACAGCTGTTTTCCACAGCACAGGGAGTATGGACAAGATGCAGGATCTCATGCAGGAGGTCTACACCTCCCACACACTACACCCTGCAGATGTACTTCAGAAACCCTGAAGTTACACTCATCTGCTAGCTATTTCTTACACACACAAAGGGACCATTAATAAGAATTCAAGTGCTGGTCCAGGAAGAGAGAGAAGAGAGCTTCTGTCCAAACTTCCTCATATTATGAACTTCAGCAGCAATTTTTGCAAGCAAAGAAAACAGGAAGAGATGCTCATGACTAAAGCTGTTTCCAAAATATTGTGCTAGGCAAAGTTCAAGTGTTGGATTTGGAGGATTAGGGGGAACAGCACAATAGGAAAATTTGGTTGGCGAACTACATACAATCTTGCAACTGCTAGTATCCATAAGGGTGTTACATATTTCTTCTGGATATTTTTAGCAATGTACTCTTGCAGAGCAATGAAGCAGTATGACGGATACCTATCTCAAGAAGTTGTAAACTAAGTAATACTGTTTTCCAAGTACCTTTGCTGAAATATTTTTAAACAACTGGTTCTGGACATCCTCTCAAAAGCAGTGCTCTGAGTACTGAGCTGCTCAAACATAATACAATTTTTTGTGTCAGTGTTTCTTTTGGCTCTACATGATGGTATTAAAGACTTCACATTAGACAAACTTTTCATATTTAAATAAATATGAAAAAATCTTTTTTACAGGATGCTTAACAATTTCTTTCTTCTCATCCAAGAAGACCACAAGGAGCCACGTTGGTTTATTGCATAGATTTCTTTCACACCCCACATCAATCAGTTACTTTTCTGGGATGCAATAGGATTATTACACAGAAATAAAGCTAGGAAATTCCTACAGCTTTATTGTTTTACTGAGTCACCAAATTATTATAAGAATGCTGTATATGGCACAGGAGAAACTACGGAGTAAAACTGATTCACTATCATGGAAATTAAAGTAAGGAGAAAAAGTAATAATAAGAAGACTGTACTCATAGGTTGCTATTTCCTAATCGGGAACTGGCTATCTAAATAGGAGCATTACAGATGTCAGTGCAGTTCTCTTAAGGAAAACTGTACCAAAGAATTCCCTGTCTGACTTGATTTTTACTTCCTAAGCTGTCTGAATTTACTTAAGCATGATAAATAGTATGCTTACAGTTTATCCTGTAAGATCTTTATTCTCTTGTCAATACATTTTCACATTCCACACTACTGTCATTTTGATTACAGCATGACCACACAAGTATCTTAAAATGCTGGATGCAGAACCAAAGTAACCTTTCAGAGCACAATACTAAGTCACCTCTGCTGCTCACAGGATACACATTTTAACAAATAAAAAAATCACAAGCTTTACCATACTACATTTTAAGCTCTGTTCCCTGTTCTGTGTCAAAGGCAAAGCTATTCAAGTCTTCTCTTACGAAGTACAAAACGTTTTTAAGAAGGTTCTAATTCTTCCCAGTTAGGAAGTAGTAATATTAAGAATTAGTAAAAATGTTAGCAACACAGAAAAATGAAAGCAGGCAATGGAGTAAAAAGACCACATGGATGAGGAGCAGTAAAAGCATAATTAATGCAGGTAGTTTTGCACAGGTTAGTCCCGACCATTGTCTACCTTTCTGTAAGCTGAAAGAACTTTGAAAATAAAAAAGAACCAACCACTTTTGCATGAAAAAGGCTTCTCTGACTGCCATCTACAGACACTGTTTAATTTATAACTGTTTAATTTCACCTACTGATCTCTCCTACATTGTGTGAGAACACTATGGCACTTCAAAAAGAATAAAAAAAGGAAGAAGGCTTGATCTCCCTTTAGCAGGGGGCATTATCAAGTTTTTTCGTATGCAAAACCACTAAGACAAAACACCGTTTGTTTCTTTGAAGGTTCAAGTATTCTCAAAGACAACTGCAGTATCTGTTGACAATAAACAGATGTAAAAAGCAGTCAGAAGAAAAAAAGAAACTCCCTCTCTTGCACACAATAATCTTCAATAAGCCACGGCAGCAATGACATTCTAGTTTTTAAAGGGACCTAGAAAATGGGCAAAACACACCTAATATGGTATGAGTAATTCGAGTCATTGTGAAGAACAATAACATCCTTTTTAAGAGGATTAAAAGTGGCCTTATATTTTCCCCAAATTAGCAAAAGAATAATAGACAAAATAATTACAACTCTAAAAAACAATCAGCTTATTGTTCTTATGTAAACACTGAAAAGCATGACTTTTAAAAATCAAAAATCCTCCAAGCCGTTAAGAAAACCAAATAACTATGTAAATGCCATCTAATCTCAAACAACCCGAACAAAAGAACAGAACAGCACTAAAAGAGACAAACAGTGATTATAAGCAAATCCCACAAAACTCTCCAAGAGCAATCTCAATGCCAAACAACCACCCACAGTTTTCTGAATAGCGAAGTTAAAAACCGGAGCAAACTAAGCAGAGCCAATCAGGTATTGTTGCACTTGCACTGATACTTCTTTGCACCATAAACCTCCCACTCTGGAGCTGCTACTCCCTAAAGCTCTAACGAAGTTGTCCGTCAAACTGGCCACTGCTCTGACCACAACTGACACAGACCCCGACGGCCTATTCTTCCTCATTGCTTCTACTAAAGACTGCAGCTGCCTCTTTAATTCGCAGAGATAGACTTCAGCCTTGTTTGGCCCTACTATGATTTCTATGTCTTCCTGATATCCCAGCACTCATGCCCTTCATCTTTGTGCCTCCGGATGCTTGGAAGGCAGACTAGTTGTAGAAATGGAAGAATGAACTAAAAGGAGGAGCAACAAGGACAAAGTGGATAGATCTGCAAAGCTGGATGTTGTGGAGGGGGGAACACAATCCCAAGTACACGCTTCTGCTTTTGGGGAGGGCAAATGTCACATGCGATGACCTTTTATGAAGCTGAGTCTCCAAATTTAAGAAATCACAAGAAAAAAAACACATAATGAGGAAACAATACCTAACCTCACTTTTGAAAAGGGGATCTTAGCATTTCGATATATCACAAAGGTGAAAACTTTCTCTTGTCGCTACTGCATCACCACAACACTTGAAACCCTTTGCTCCTCAAACAGAACACATACTTCCTCCAACACAAGGTGCTCCCAAAAGCAGTAAAAATTAGCAGTCTTCTCGTGCCAGGAGGGCCATGAGGGGCTCAGACGCTCCTCAGAAAGAACATAAAGCAAGAATTCATTTTGCACACTTCCTTCTTCCACCTGAAAGTACTTCACCATTTCCTAATCTTTATATACACAATTCTATATGCTCCCACACCTGTGCTCCCTCCATTTGTTCCCCGGGCTCACTCAGACCCTTATCCTCCTTCCTTTCCTCGCAAAGAGAGATTATTTAGCCCCTGGCAAACATAGGCTATCGTGGCTTTCCAAAGCAGGCTGAAACAGCTGCAAAACACTATCAACAAGAACTTTTTTTGCTTAAGTGGGCACAAACAAGAGGATTTTGTATACAACACTGCCATCTGTACTTCCTTCAGGAAAACCGCTCTATTGAAATACGATGCCGGATGCAAATGGCAAAAAAAAAAAAAAAAAGCCATGAACAGCACCCAAGAGGTAGCACGCAGCTATTCCTTCATCTAAAAAAAATCAGAGCTGGTGCCTCCAGCTAGGGTAAGGTTAGTTCCCACTCCCATCTCAGCTTTGGTTTCAAGACCAGCTCACAGAAATCTTAACTGCAACAGCAGAGGAAATCTCAAACCCCGACCTCCTTTGGGGAAGAGGTGTTAAACTCTTAAGAAAACATGCAAAATAACCACTTAACTAGATATGTATTATTTTCACAGGCACGGAAAAAAGGCTGGGTGGGATACCGAATTTTTCATATTTGCTCAATCTAAAAAAATACTTTTTTTTTTTTTCCTTAAAGGTAGTAAAGGTTGCTCAGTTCCTTCGTACTAGCAAATAACGTATTCTTCCAGCACCACCTGCAGAATGCATACAGAGCCATTTACACATACTGACAGCCATTTTTCTGCACCATCTGGCAAGCTTCCTTGAACAGTCTCAACATTTCAGTTTGTTGTGCTAAATAAAAACCGTCATGATTCAGTATACACATGATATTCAGTGTTTGAAGATCACTGTCAAAGCCACATGCCAAGTTCTTATTGGAGCACTCTCTCTGAAGTGATGTTACTAGAAAAGTCTTATCCTTATAAATACAATATGAACATCTGTTCACCTGGTGCTTGGAAATAATATCATACACAGACAAAGCAGTAACTGTACTCAGATCCTGGTTTCCAAATGTTAGTCTTGTCTTTGTAGGATTCTGTTGCCAAAAGCAAAGATTAAACAACTCATTGCTATATAATCATTCCGTAGGTTCAGCCTTCCTCATACCTTTTGCACTTAAAATCTTCTGGATTGAACTGTATATTCATGATTCCATAATTGCTTTCATCCCCTCCCACAGGAACCAAAAGAGGTTTGGTATCCTCTTCCATGTTGGGTGAATATGCCTCCTTCTACTTATTCTGACCTAAAAAAAAAAAGAAGGGAGACAACTGCAGTTAAGCAAAACTCTGCTCCACTACAAATTTAACACTGGCAGAGTCCCACAGCTTCAGAAGCTCCTGGGGTGAAAGCCACCAGAAAATCCCTTCAACTTGCCACTTGAGAATTCTCATTCCATAATGCAAACATCACGGGACCAGTACATCGGGGACAGTATTTTTTACAACAGATTATCCATTTAAGTAAAGTGGTCAACATACAATCGTGCTCCCAATCTCTTTTAGCACCACAACAGACAATATAAATTAAAGGAATATGATGGATGCTTATACTGGGACTGAAACAGGTTTGTAAAGAGTGAGGCTCGGAATCTGAATTTCCTTTGAACTACCACAGCTAAGACTAAAGTCCACCATGTGCAAATTAACATTAACTATATTCATACATAGGTCTTTTCTTCCTGCTTTCAAAGCATGGGACTCCTTTTCTTACTGCTCCACTGTAAAATGAGTGTGATTTTCAAAGGAGCTGTATTTCCAATTTGTAACAGTTCTGCTGAGCACAATTTATCACAGTTATTAGAAAATATTGTTTCACTAAATTATTTCCAACTTCACAGCAAACACATATGCAGTTTTCCAGCCTATTTCCCAGAATAAAGATCACATTACTGCAGTCTACCCTGTTTTGGCTCTTTGAATTAAGGGCAATGAATGGTTTAATAATGCATTAATAATAACATATTATAGGCATTCAGAGCACTCCTGGCCAAACAATGGGGAGCAGATCACTTTTAAGATAATGGAACTCTACTTAAGACTGAATTACAGTCCCCACATGGGACTCACTGTGGTATCGTGTGCAGCTGAACAAACATAATGGCTTTAATCCCTGCTACCTCCTGGAGAAGTTCTCAGTCAGGACTCCTTCTTCAAACAAAAATGGTAGGAGTACCTGCTCTTTCACAGGGGGTCTGTTTCCTGATGCTTTAGAATGTTACACAGGAAAGATAGATGAGCTGGCACAAGATACAGAAGGATGGCACTGTATGTTTGAAAACTGGAGTGGTGATGGAAGAAGATAGAATGAGGTGTGTATCATTCTTCTGCATCCTCATGAAAATGCACAGTAAAGACCAGAAAATCCCAGAGATTATTTCAACCAAGCACTGACATGGCTCTATCCCTTTCCAGCTGCACGTTGCCCATCCTCTTGCATT
The DNA here is from genome assembly GCF_031877795.1 of Strix aluco. Taxonomy (NCBI): domain Eukaryota; kingdom Metazoa; phylum Chordata; class Aves; order Strigiformes; family Strigidae; genus Strix; species Strix aluco. The sequence continues at coordinate 82,745,835 of NC_133971.1, forward strand.
AGTAAGGAGCCAATGGGTGTGTGGTCTCCACCAGGTAATAAATCTGAGCAAAATTAAGAAATGGAACATAAGTCTGATTGTCTTCAACAGATAAAGCACCTATTACTCGTATATAGTTTTTTTTTTTTTTTTTGTGGAGACTGTGAAGAAATACTTACAAGAACATAAACCTTCGGGATTAACTTACATTTTTAACACGATTCTTTTTTCTTTTTTTAGGTTAACGGGTCCAGAGGCCCGTTAAAACCGATGTCAGCTTTCCCCTGATTACGGACCGCCCGAAAAGCTTTCATGTCGTCTCTGCACACCAGACAACGCTCTGACGTGTTGTTCGTTTGCTCACGTAACGCGTTACACTCAAATCAGAGCGGCCCGAGCCGCTCCTACAGCGGCCGCCCCCCACCGCAGCCCCAGCGCCCTCGGCGGCGGGCAGGGAGGGCAGGGCAGGGCGCGGCGGAGCGGAGCGGAGGGGCTAGCCCCGAGGGAAGCAGCGCGGCGGCTCGGCCGGCCCACCACCCCCTCAGCGAGGTGCTCAAGCCGGGGTGCAGCGGCGCGCCGGCCAGAGCTGGTGAGGCAGCGCCACCCGCCGCACCGCCTCCGCGAAGCCCCCGGCACCCGAGGGCCCTGCGGCGCCGCCCTTCCCGCCCCGGCCGGGCCCGAGGGCGCTGCCAGCCGGCGCCACACAGGCAGACGCGACTCCTCGTACCTGCGGCGGCAGCTCCGCGCTCCCGCGGCGGCGACAGGAAGCACCGCGGTCTCGGGGCGGCGGCCGGAGGCCGGCGGCGGCCCCCAGCGGCGGGCGTGGCGGGCCGCGTAGTTCCCGCGGGCGGCTGCGCTGGGGAGGCCGCCGGGGCGCCGCCGCGCGCAGGACTCCGCTTCCCAGGGAGCTGTGCGCGGCGCGAGGCCGCCGGGGCGGGGCGGGGCGGGGCGGGGCGGGGCCGCGCGCCCCTCTGCAGGCGGGACTGACCGCGAGGGGGCGCTTTCCGCCAGCGCCGCGCTGTCTGGGCGCCGGGCGCGGGGGAAGGGGCCGGCCCCCCGGTCAGGGAAGCCCAAACCGCCGGCCCAGCTACGAGGAGCCTGCCGGCTCGGCTCGGCTCGGCCCGGCTTGGCCGGCGCCATCGTTATTCTCGGGGGCGCTCGCGCTTGCCTCCCCTTTTTCTCTGTAAACCAGGTCTCCAGGTGGTCAGTCGAGTGTGCCGTTCTTCCAGGCTCCGGGCATCGCTGCTGGGAACAAAACCTGCTCTGTGCTTGGCCCGGTTCTCAAGGGACGCCATTACAGTATGGACAAGCGTTTACCAAACAGCCATGAAGCAAAGATTTGCATTTGCTGGTGATGGTTGACGAGGTGCCTCTGTTAAGAAACAACAGCAGCTCAACCATTTGCTTCCATGCTTTCACAGTCAGTATGTTGACAAAGGGTAGGCATAATCCCAAACACAACCACGCTGGTCCTCATGTGGCTGGCTAAGCACCTTCTGTGAGGAGTGTCCTCACCTGCTCAGGCAGTGTGCAACACTTGCTGACCAAAGGACAGGTAAGCAGACAACAACAGGGACAATCAGCCAGCAAATACATTTTAGAAATTCACTACTTCTAATCCCAGGGGGATTTTTTGGTTCTAGTTAAAGTTGGGAACACATCCCTTCCATAGTTGACACCAAAGTCAAATTCTAGGGATATTCATAGCTCATGCTTGGGAAAACTGCTGAACTGCATGCAAGGAAGGCAGCAGAGGTAGCTTCCCCATGTGAGAACAACATTACAAAACAAGCTAAAGCACAAATCCCAATCTGTACTTTCTGTTGAAGTGCAACCCAAACCAGATTGTGTGGCTAGGAGCAGGACTGTTCCTGCTAGAAAACTGCTGTGTAATTGAATTTCAGACTGTGGGAGGAAATGAGGCAGCAGAGACTAACACCACCCGTTTCCCTGAAATTCAGCTGCACCCAAGCTCAGTCAGAACAAAACTCTTGCTTCTGCGTAGCCCAGCAAATTCACTACCTTCTTTTGCCTCTGAGCCACTCCTAGAATCCAAGTCTACATTGTGACTCTTGAACATTTGAAGATTTTGGTCGATGAGTTCAGTAGTCTGTCCACCTGCTACCACATGAATTTGAAATGCAAAGCTAACACCTCATGCTGGTGCTATGAAAATTAATTAAAGCCACAAAGGTAGAGATCTGTGAAGAACTGATTTTTTTCAGCATGCAAGTATCTAGTCTTACTCTTGCAAGCCTGTCCTGTGTCCTATGCTATGAAAGACTTACATAATTACTATTATAGCAGATAGATGACCTGTATTTCATTGCATTCTTGGTTACCAACTACTGCCCTTGAGTTATCCTTAGGAAAAATTTTTATTTTAAGAACTGTGAGCCAAACAGAAATGTACAGATTCCTCCCTCTCCCTCATCAAAACTGCTACCAACAGCTGACCTACTTCACAAAAGGGTTTTCAGTCACTGTCCTGCAGTATTTGTGTTGTGTCAGTCTATTCTGATGATACATTGCCTTCTGGGCAAAGAATGTCTCTTCCTACATACCTCAGCAGTGTCTAGAAAAATGTGAGCCTAAATTCATTTAGGATCTCTTGGTAAATCTGTAAAACAAAGAGGGTATTAAATCCATCTCTTTAAAAAATTTCCACTTACATGTTGAATCTTCTTTTGATTTAGCCTTAAGGCATAGTTTGCTCTGTACTTGCAGGTATAAGATAATTGTAATATGCACAAATTCGTAAAATTGAGGCATTGTATAACATTATAGTGGATGAACGAATAACTTTCCCCATCATTGCAAATGATGCATGGTCACATGGCTAACAAACTTAGTGGGTTTTGCATTTTGTTAGAGATGACTCTGGATTTCTTTCTGAAAAATACTGATAATACATCAGGATAGCATTTAAGATGTAGAAATTGTGTTACACTTAAAATCTTGTTTGTGGGCAAAGAGAAAGCACACTTTGTATATAAGTAAACCCAAGAATTTGTTGTTAGTGTAACTGCAGTCCTAAGAGTCTGATCATCATTACTCCAGCTCTAACTGTTACACACAAAAAATTTTTTATGCATGTGTGTACTTTCTAATCCTTTTCCTGGTGTTCTGCTTGTTAAAAGAGCACAGTTCAGTCTGGGTGTCCAGTGTTAGTTGCTCCACAGTTTGAACCCTAGGTTTCCCGAAGCAGAGTCTCAGACATCAAATCTCATAAAAATAATTAATTTAATAGAGTGGCAACCGCAGTATTGGCTCAAGCTGGGTGCCTCTGGAGAGAGACCTCAAACAAAGAAATCCCTGGGTAATTATATCCTTCACAGACTATGCATCCCCCCTTCATGCAATCTCCGTGTACCTGCCACACACCCTTTGGTCCAACAGCAGTTCTGGCCTGAGATCTTCCGACACCTTCTGCCTCCTTATTGTATTTCTTCACTGTCTCCAGGCAGTCCATTGTTTTGTCCAGTTGCAGCTGCTGTTGACACTTGTATCTTCTGCTCTGCACTGGCTCTGGAGGCCTTGTTTAACTTGAGTAGGTAACGGTCATTAAAAGTTCAGTACATATAGGTGAAAAGTTTACAGCTTGCAGCCTAAGGGTTCAACAATCTAGCTCCTTATGCTAAGTAAGTGAACAGCATACTACATCACACACCATTACAAGTCTAAGCGATTCATTCTATGTAAAACTTATTATTTAAGCTAAACAACTAATATTTCTTAACAAGGCTCACCCATCTGCTGCTGCTCTGGGTCCTGAGGTTGGTGGTTTCATTCTTGGATGGTGGTGAGAGGAGGGGACATTACAGCAAGTTGTCAGCATCTGGAGGCCTTCTCTGGGAGGAATATGATGTTTATGTCGCTGGTTTCTTCTTCCTCACTCTAGGGGGTTACACTCACACTTGGGGTTATTTTTGTAAGTTCTTGTAATATACTTTTATAAGTTTTTCTCGTGATCTGCAGCTCCATGTTATATTCGAATGTATTATATAAGATGCTGTTTATGTTGGATACTATTTTGTTCTCTTTTGGCTCTGGATGACTCTGCTTGAGTGGGGCTGGCTGGACAAAATGACCTCAAGAGTAGGCAGCAAATGTCTTGTGTAACTTGTGCCCTGCCACCATGGTTTACATTGAATTGTTAGAAGCCTTAGGAAAAAGAAAGAAAGAAAAAAAAAAGTTGTAGCTCCCTGAAGAATCTTCTGAGTTGAACAAATTAAGTTACATTTACCATGTAGTTTCTTGGTGTTCACAAAATTTCATTGTTTGGCTTCTGAAGTAGCAGGAAGTAATTTGGAGGTGGTAGTGTCCTACAATGAGCAGAATCAAATGATTCTCTGAGACAGAGAAGCTGGTTCTTATGTTTCTTAGCTGCTTTGCATTCTAAGTTGAGCTCAACCTGTGTTCTGTGCTGATATTCCTAAAAAATGAGCAGCTCTAAAGGGTAGGGCTTAACTGACAATGGGGTAAGGTGAAAGTAACCAGAACATTAGTTCAGAGAGCACTCTTCAGTAACCTCCATCTGCTGCAGGAATTTGCCTTATTGTTGCCCAAAGACCCTAACAGACATTCAGATGTTCACTGCAAAATTACAGATCCGGCATCACTTCTGTGCAACAGAAGACATAAAAGTTCTCAAATGGGCACACAGTTTTTTGAACAGTTTTTCTGATGAGGAAAATCTGTTGAACATGGTGGAGTGGTTTAACAAGTATTTACCACATTTATGGAATGATATATACTTCCTTTATGATTTTCAGAATAAGCATTGCTGTATTATTTCGCAGCATGAACAGAGTTACAGAGAAGACATACACTGCAGCAGCGGCTCAGAAACACAAGCAGAAGTGTCAGAGTACTTGCCGCATTTTTCGGTAGATGCACTGAACTGATACTGATGCCCATGAGCAGTTGGTGCCTGCAAGTTGAGGCCTGTAACAATTAGCGCTAAGAGAAGCATGCCATTATACCTTATATGGTCATGTTGTACCCAGTTGTGTATACCTGGAAGTCTCAAAGGGGGAATATTAAGAAATTCTTGTACCAAACAATGTTTAACTTTGTCTTTAACATGGCCTGAGTGATTAAAATGTATGGAGAAGATATCCTAACCTTGAGAATAGATACATTCTGGCAGAAATGCTCTAACAAGGTGGATAAGAAAGAACAGCCTGACTGGACAACAGAGTTGGGAAACATCCAAGGAGAAGAAATTGTCCTCAAAAGACTCGTGACCATAAAAGGGAAAAAGGAGTAGGGGGCTAACTCCCCAAATGACCACTGACGACCACCCGAGACCCCTGCACATGTGTAGTGTAGTTTTGCAATGCCAGCATTATGTAAATGTAGTAGATAGACAGAAAGGTGGAGACTTCTTGGAAAATGTATGAATACTCATGTCTTTAAGGTATATAAAGGATGAACTTTTGTTTTATTGTGTGCATGTTAGGTGGAATGATTCCCCCGTGCATCCAGCACTGCAATAAAGAATGCCTGCTTTCTAAAACTCCAAAATGAGTCTTAGAGAGTTCCTCTGAACAGCTTTTACCGTAACATTTTGGCACTCAAAAGGGACCTTCCGCCGTGTTTCCTGTGGATCTGGGGAGTCTCTGGGACCTTCGTGCCAGCATCAGGAACTTTTCCTGAGAAGGAACCACAGATCCCCAGACCAACTCGGGACACTGTTAAGACCCCTGATTTTTTTCTCTTTTGAAAGGCATTCTTTAAACTTGTTTGCCTATCCACATTAGTCACGGGAGACATCCTGTGCAGTGGATAGAGCTTTGTTTGGTTGTCCGGACATTGTATTTGAATGGAGGTCAGGATCATGGGTACCACTGCCTCCAAAGGGGGAATCCTGAAAAAGTCCCTACTGGGTTGCGTGTTGTGACTTTGGAAACAAATAGCGGAGTCCCCTTTGAATCAATATGCTAAGTTGTGTATTGTAGTTCTGTGTTAGGTTATGGTTTTGTGTTGTTACCGTACTATTTTGTTTTGTGTGTTGTTATTGTACTATTTTGTTTATTGTCTTATTCTTGTGATGGGTTCTGTCCAATCACAGAACGGAGGAATTCTAAAGGCTGGTCCTTTAAGCTGCATATTGAAACACTGGAAAGATCTTTGGGGAGAATCATTGAGCCGAAAGAAACTGATTGCATATTGTAATCATTGATGGCCCTTATGTACTTTAGATGATCAGGAGAAATGGCGTAAGAATGGAAGTATAAACTATAATACTGTGTTGCAACTGATGTTGTTTTGTAGACGTGAAGGAAAATGGAATGAGGTGCCATATGTGAATTTGTTCTTTGCATTATGGGATGATTATGATGTACATAAGGAATGTGGTTTGATTGGAAGCGAAAGTGATGTATTGGAGAAGTGAAAGGGGGGGATGAATGGAAGGCAAAGGGAACAAAAGGATAGTGACTCAGGTAGTTCCAACAAGGAGGAAGGTTTCAGTCTGGTGGCGGGTAGGACTAGGCGAGGAAATGCTCAGAACGGACAAGCCCCTCTCAGGCAAGCAGTAGGAACGGATAGATCAGTTGAATAAAGGTGCCATTTGCAGTATCAGATTTAATGAATTGGAAGAAGTCTGCTGGGTCCTGCCTGAGGAAAAGAGAGTGGTGCTGGAAAAAGCTCAGGAGGAGGAAAAGAGGCTAAATAGAAGGGATGGTCCAGATGGTTTTATGCTAGCACAAGAGCCAGATTGGAATCTAAATCCAAGGGCAGGCAGATTGATGAATAAACAGGATCAGCTGTTGACTACTTTGTTCGTAGGTCAGTCAGCATCAGATACAAGAAGAAAGTTACAAAAGTAGAGGGCATGTCTGGAATGTCAACTTCTCAGTTAACAGAAAATGCTGCAGTTTTAGCAACAGCATTTGCTTAAGCACAAACCTCCTCTGGGGGAAGAAATTTCCCAAGACGATGAAGAACAGGAGGAAATATGAGAAACAGAATCCCTCTGGGAAGGGATCAGCATGTGATCTGCAAGGGAAAGGGACACCGGAAAAATGAATGCCCAGACAATCGGTTAATTGGATACCCCTGTCTGCACCCATTCTGGAGGGAGACTTATTTGTGTTTGGTATGGAAGACTTGGATTGACGGGGACTGGGGAGTTGAGGAATTAAAACTCCCCAGCCGAACCCCTGCTTTCAGTTAAGCTGGGGAATGAGACAGTTAAATTGCTAGTTGATAAGGGGCAGCATATTCTGTACTAAACAGTTGTAAAAGATCCATTAGCAAATTCTTTATGTCAGTGATTGGTGCCACAAGGTGGAAAGAAAATCAGCTATTTTTCCAGCCTTTGAAGTTTGGAATTGGGAACAGGGTGTTAACCCATCAATTTCATTATATATACCAGATTGCCCTATGTCACTAGTACTGGACAGGACATATTAAGTAAACTGAATGCATAAATCACTTTTGAAAAAGGGAAAATCCAAATCCATCTTCCTGAAAATAAAGCTTTGGATGCCCAAGTCTTTATGTTACAGAGGGAAGCCGAGTTACAGGAGGTACTTTCAGAAGTAGAAGATACTGTGATTCCTATTGTATGGGTCAGAGAAGTCCCAGGAAAATCCAAAAGAGCAGAACTAGTAAGAACTGACCTTAAACCAAGATCATCCCTGGTAAGAATTAAACAGTGTCCTCTAAAGCTAGAAGCCAGAGATGGGTTGGTGCCAATAATTAAGAAATTGTTAAAGTACAAGTTGTTAGTAGAATATGAGTCAAAATACAACACCTCCATTTTGCTGGTTAAAAAGGCCAATGGTAAGGATTACCAGTTGGTCCAGGACCTGAGGGCAATAAATCAGATAACCTAGGATATTCATCCTGTAGTGGCAAATCCACATACATTGTTAACAACCCTCACTGAAGAACAGGGTTGGTTGGTTCACAGTCTTAGACTTGAAAGATGCCTTTTTCTGCATTCCCCTTGATACTAAAAGTCAGAGGAGTTCTTTTGCTTTTGAGTGGAAAACCCAGAAACAGGGAGAGAAGCACAATATACCTGGACGGTTTTACCTCAAGGCTTTAAGAATTAAATTTTAGAATTAATTTTAGAATTAATTTTATGGTAACTATACAAGTCCTATCTATGTTCTCCTGCATGTCGACATAAATAAAACTTGCAAGCCAGGAATTTAGCCTTCTTTCTTTTCTCTATGAAGTCTGTTGTAACAAAAAACATGGGAAGAGGATGATCTTAAGTTTGGGGTTTTTTTAAATAAATATATAGCCTGTTTGACCTAGGTTGTTTCTGGGGTTTTTTTGGTTTGGTTTTGTTTTGGTTTTTTTTTTATTAATTCTAGCAGAGGTATGTTCTGTTAGCCGTTAATGCTTGAAGATTTTGTTTGCAGCTAAATGATTAGTATATTAATTGCGGTTCTGCCAAACCGTGGATTTCACTTTTATTAGTAGATGTTGGTAAAATAAATCACACTTTCACAGTCCTACACGAAGAAAGGAAGGATTGTTCAGGTGCTCAGAGAGCCGAGCAGGATCATCACCAAAGCAGAAGCACTCAGATATTGTGGACCTGCATTTTCCCGAGCTCCCTCTTCCTTCCACATGCCCTACCCCGACGCCCCATGCCGGTACCCCATGCGCCCCCGTCGCACCGAGCGAGGCAGCACCGACAGCCAACCCCCCGGCCTGCTGCTCCGCCAGCCCCACGGAGGCGCCAACAGCCCCCGCCCGCCCAGCGGCGGCGCCGCCGCCGCCTCCGCTCGCCCAGCGGCGCCATAGGCCGCAGCACACGCGCAACGATGACGACCCGCGCTCCTATTGGCTGACGGGCCGGGCACCGCGCGAGGCCGCCAACTGCACGTGCGGTGGCGTTATAAGTAGCGCGGGTGAGGGCTGCCATTTTCTACCTGGGTCGAGGTGCGGCGGCGGGGGCGCGGAGGTAGAAGCGGGGCTGGGCGCCTCTCTCCTGGGAGCGGGAGGCTCTTCCCCCTCTCCTCTCCGTTCCTCCCCCCCCCCCGCCCCGGGACAGGGTGGGGGGTCGGTGAGGCCAGTGAATGCGGGACAGGCAGGATCAGCAGTGTGCCCTGCGTGGGCACCGTGGGACCCGCTGGGAGCAGGCAGGGGCCTGCTGCTAATGTGTTTTGTCTCCTGCAAGCAGATCTGGCACGGGACAGTATGAACCCAGAGAACTGGAATGTGGAGGTGGGGGACAAGGAATCACCCAGTCTCCCACCCCTTCAGCAGGTATGGGGTGGCAGCTGTTGGGCGGTGGTGTGTTTGCTTCTCTTCCCTTTCTTTCTCCCAGCCTTGGGAGAAAAAAAGCAGCCTGCTTTTTTTTCCCTTGTGACGCATTCCTATTCCCTTATGTCTGTCAAATCTAGTATTCCTGAAGTTGTGGGACAAATTGAGGACAGATTGCTGGTTTTTGGGTGTTAGTAGGCTGCAGTTTTCTGCAGTAATCAGCTTGATTTGATGGTCCTTATTACTCTCTGTTGAATAGTGAAAGGGCATTGGTGGAATTGCATTACTGGGCACTAGCAGAACCATGTCTTTTGGTGGTAGTTCTTGGCTGTGGGTTAGATGTGAACTGTAGCTTCTGTCTCTGTGCTGTTGATGTCCTTATAGCTAGTCTTTTGTTTCTTTTTAGCTGACAGTCACTGAATTGGTATTTCTTTTTACCACAGCAACAAATAGAACCTAGGTGACCCTCTCAGCTGATCTGCATTGTCTTAGAAAATGGGGATCTGATTTTTCAAGCAGGCTTAAATGTGTATAGAAACCATATATATATAGTGAGCGAGTGGCCGCATGGTGCTTTGTTCCCCGCTGGGCCTAAACTCTGACATTACTCTTGAGTTAAATTCCTGGCAGGAGAAAAGCTACAGTAAGGTCAGGATGTAGTACATTTAAGTTGTTAAATTGTGTGCAGCTTAATTGTCTCAAGAGTTTGACAGCGGGTTAGAAGAATTCTTAAAATACAGTTCTGGAGTTCATAGCAGAACGAGGGTTATGTCAGGTACCTACTGTCAGGTCTAGTTCTGAGCTAAATCTTGTGTAGAAATTGTTCCTATCTAATTTTGGGGTTTTTTGCATAGCAACAAAATGCTTTGGTGTGAAATGAAGTGTAAGATACAGAAGTGTAATGAAATTGCTAAAGAATAATGTTTCTGCTTTTGACATTGTTGATTGAATATTGGTATCAGAAGAAACTGCAGTAAATTTGAGGAGAATCTGTAGTGAATCTTTGATTGTTGTCGTTGGTCTTAATGGGTGTTTAAATTCAGCCTTGAGGAACACAGAGGAAGGAGAGGCGAATGGCTTATCCAGATGGATGTATAAGGCTACCAGTAAGGTTGCCAAAAGAAGTAATTACAGCATATACTTTCAGAATAGAAATTTTACCAGTTTAGGTTTAATTTCTTGTAGTGGTTGCAAACCACATTGAAAAGTCTGAAAGCTGTAGTAATACCTGAAAAGCACAGTCCTGAAGTGAAAGGTTTGGTAGTGATGTGATGTTCCTCAGTCAGCTGGTATTTTGGTTTACTAGTACCTGTCTGGCTTGCATGAAACAGGAGAAAGTTAAGCATGGGCTTTGCTGGAACTAAAACTGACCACAAGAGTAAAATGTGAAAATTAGGTGCTGTTCTGTATTGTTTCAGATGGGGTATCTGAATCTTTGAATAAGTAAACAGAGACTGACATATTTCAGGTATTTCCTTTTAAGATAATCTGTAAGCATCCTCTAGTAAACCCTGGAAGTGCAGTTATGAAACTAATGAGGACAGGTTTTTATTTACAATACAAAGAGTCTGGAAGATTGGAAAAAAACTTCAAAGATTATAGTATTTTTCTGAACAATGTTTCATATATTCAAGGCTTAAAATGTTTGTTGGCAAGGTGGCAAAGCTTATACCTCCATAAAGCAGTGGTTTTGGTGACATTCAGAGGCAAACAGTATGTCACTTAGTATGCTGAAGTGTAATAAACTTAAGTGAACAGAAGAGTCTGAGAGACTGCCTTTCAGAAGGTGCAGAAGGCAGCTTCTTTAAAGTGCAAGACTTAGCAACTGCATTTGTATTTATGTACTTTGGCTTGAGGTTAACATGATGTTGTGCCTTTTTTCTTTTGTAGGTTAACGTCTCTGAAAGACCAAATGGCCCCTTGTTCTACTTCAGTCCAAGCATAGGTTCATTTGGTATGTGAAAGGCACTTTTGATTTTACTGACATTTGGGGGAGCTGATCACTTGAATAGTTTGGAAAGTAAACCATAATCACTGTGGTGTTTTCATGTGTCCCCCATGGAGTAAGCAACATCAAATTATATGGGTAACATAATGAGTAGACTTTCCTTTTGACCCTCAACCCTTCTTTATTTACTTGTTACTTGTTGAATACAGCATATAACTTCTAATGAGAGCTGGTAGGTGTTACCTCACATGCGTTTCTAAAACTGGCTGTGCTAAACATGAAAAGTATTGAAAATAAGTGTTATATGTGATGTTGAGCAGTTCTGGTGAGGTTCTATCTGACAGTTGTGTTGAAAACAAGAAAAGGTCAGATGAAGTTGTTGAATGGAAATTTAGATCCATTTAAAAAAACCCAACAAAAACCACAAGGCAAAATGTTGATGTTTGGTATCAAGTTTCTGTAAAGCACACTTGGTCTAATGAGGATGATGCCTTTATAAACTTGAACAGAAGTTTTAGATGTAGAAGTTTGAAGAATTTTAGATATAGAAGATAGAAGTTTTAAATATGCCAAGGCAGGGTTGCTGCTGAAGGTAGTTTGCCCCAGGCTTTACTTTGTGTGACTCTACAGTAGTCAGATCAGGAAACAGGTTTTGCTTAGAACTGACAGTCTCTGGGTTAAGGTAGTTTGGGTGTTCTCACTGTAGTCTCTGAACTCAGGAATGGTCTTTAAGAGTACTCAATATTTTGACTTCACTGAAATTCAGTCTGAGGTAAAAAATTTTTGAGTTTAATAATTTAGTTAATCCAACTATGGAAGAGCAACCTAAACTTTATTTTAACAAATTGTAATTAACACAAGTTATGGTCATATCATAGAATGATAGAAGAGCCCAGGTTGGAAGGGTCCTTGAAAGATCATCTGGTCTGACCTTTCATGGTAAAGGAAACCTAAATGAAATTATGTAGTACCCTGTCCAACCTCATTTTTAAAATCTCTAGTGATGGGGACTCCACTATGTACCTTGGGAAGTTGTTCCAGTGAATGATTGTTTTCACTGTAAACAATGTATTCTATCTAGATGAAACCTCTTCCAGTACAACCTGTTTCCCTTTGTCTTCTCCATGTGGCTCTTTGTGAAGAGAGAGCCCCTGTCGTCTTCGTAGCATGTCTCAAGTACTAGGATACTGTGATAAGATCCTCCTGGACCTTCTCTTCTAGGGAGAAAAGACCTAACTCGCTCAGTCTTTCCTCATAGGGCAGGTTCTCCATATCTTTCTAACTGCTCATGTGTTTGGACAGTCAGATCATGGCAGTACGTTTATGACTGAGGTATCCATCCCCTGCCCTTTAGTGTATAGCTGAAAGGCAGACTTACTTTCTCCAATTCCTTGTCCCTAAGATGTTGGGAAATTAGGAACAGCGCAATAAGATATCACTTGTGCTACTTGAATTGCACTAAATTTGGACAGTTACAGAAAGTAGAAAATTCGGAGGACAGGCTTTGCATTCATCCTAGAACAGCAGAAGTGGTTTTTTGTGAGGTCTTCACAACCTTGTGGGGTTGCTAACTTCAGTAATAGTTTGACACAGAACAAATGGGAAAAGGCAGTGCTTGTGAAGAGGACTTAAATTGCAAATTAGGTGGAAGTGAGTCTCAGAGCTTCATGTTATGTTCCAGCTTGCTCTTTCTGCCTAGCTGTCAGCTCTGCCTGTTAACTTTTTCATTACATATTTCAAAAATAACTTGTGTATTCTCAGATTTGTGCCTCTTGTACTGAACTCATGGCAGGCAGGGCTTGTCCTGCAAAGGTCTTGCTTTCACAGTTATCATTAACCATTCATTCCTTTCCTGAGCTAGGCATATTGTGTCATTTTAGATCAGTGTGAGCAATTTCAGATTGTCTGTTTTGGCTTAACACAATCTTTCTGGTTTTATTGGTATAGTTCCTTATCAGCTGTTTTCAAGCATAGGTAATAATACTGAGATTATTTACGCTGTATAAAGAAGGACTTAAAGAGCTAAAGCTCTTCAGGAATTCCAGAGGTGAGGCTCTTGGTTGATAAGATTATGCATCTTGTCTTGACCTTGTTTAAAAGGGTGCCTCAGTATTAGGGTGTCTTTCCCTACAACATGATGGAAAAAGGTGTCCTTTTTCCTCTTTCCAAGAAAGGCTGCATGGGCCTTACTACTTTTTCCCTTGCAAAGCTTCTAATTTATTAACAGATTGTGCTTCAGATGAGTTTTAAATTAAGCTCTCATGAGCTGCTCTTTTGAATGCCATGCACTTGTAGGCTCTGTATAGTTTATATTAGTGATTCAGCTTACTTGTTTGACACTAAATAGCATGAGTAGAGTTAGTGTATGCAGGTTAAACTTTGATTTTTTTCTTTGAAATAATATATAGGAGTAGTACTCTTGTGTAAATCCTTGTAATGAGGGTAAGCTAAAAGTAGTATCTCAAACTCGCAAATTATTTTTTAATAAAGCTTTACTTAAAGAAGTGAATTCATTCTTTGTATTGCTTCTTCATGAAAGCAAAAAAACTGACTGTTCTGAATTTTCATCAGTTCTGAAGGGACTTCTTTCCTGTTTCACACTCCTTTTGGTACTTAAAAAAACCCAGCAACCCACCCACAAAAAACCCCAAGCAAAAAACAGAATTAAAAGTCTTGCTAAAATGACATTTAGTGTGTACAGGATTTGGGAATAGATGTCTCTGAAATGTATTAGTTTCAGGATTTAAATCCCAGTGTACAGTAGAAAACTATAAGTAAATGCATATGATGAGGAGATTGGTGGATCTAACAGCTGTTATTCACAGATATGCTGTTGCAATGCTAGACTTTAATTCCAGTGAATTGGAAGCAAGGACTTATTCTAGTCCTCTTAATCTATCAAATATTGCTTGAAAATTAGTAAATTTAGAATGGTAAATGGTATAGTGATGAACCAAATACTAGCATTTGGTACTTCTAGACTCCCTGTAAGACCAGCTAGCTTGCAAACATACATGGACGTGAATTGGATGAATAATTTGCCTAGTAGTCGAATGAAAGTTGCTCTACTTTTACCAATTTTAAGTTGGTTGGCAAGTAACATGGCAGTCTACAACTGATTTGGTGTAAGTGCTAAACATAGCAGACTTGTGTAAAGAATGATTATTGGTTCTAAACTGTTCACTGTCTATAAACCTGTGGTTTTGTCCAGCATCTTCCATTAGTAGAGGCAGTAAACACAGAGGGCAGCATGGTGAACAAATTTACTACAGCAGATGCATTACTGATCAAGTATTTTGTTGACACATGATGTACTTTCCAAAAACTTTCAATTTTGAATTAACTTAGTATGCTGTGGAAATCTCAGTGGAAGAGGAGTGATAAAGTAAGAATGGATTAGGATGGCAAGTAAAGGGAAGAGTCCTCACCCCATTAAAGGCAAATAGACTTGGTCAATGGAAGCCAATCTATTGTGGTAAATCATAAAAATATCAATTTAAATAATTGGTAAGGTGTTTTTATTTGTTGGTTGTTACATGTTAGATTAAACATGACTATCAGAATCTTTTATACTGGTTTTGCCACAAACTACTCACTTAAATCTTCCAAGCGAGCAGGAACTTCGAACATTGTTCAGACTATGAAAGCAGCAGCTTTAACATTTTGTTTAGTATTGTGTGAGCAAAATTCCCTAATTGAGTGACTTGATACTCAATTGGTAAAGGAAAACACTGTGTTTTCCTTTATGATAAGCTCTTGGTGATCTTTAGCCAATATGTTTGCCTTGTTGCAGAATGTACTAGTGCCTAGGTTGTTTGGTTCTTTTTTTTCAGAGGTAGCTATATCATTATGTTAAGCAGTTTTAACTTGGAAGGAAAACAGTAACAATCAGTTTCTGTTTTAAGTCCTGTGCACATCATGGAATTTTGTAGACTTCATGTTTTGATTTCAGATTTCCTATCTTTATTATGGTTGCTGATGTACCCTGATCTTGACTTTGATACTGCAGAATAGGGAATTTTGTTTTTTATAGAATCACTGAGGTTGGAATGCAACTCTGAAGATTGGCCAGTCCAAATCCTTGCGTAGAGTAGGGAAGGTCAGTTATAGCAGGTTGCTCAGGACCTTGTCCATCTGAGTTTTGAATTTCTCCAGAGATGGAGAACATAACAGGCTCTATGGGCCATCTGCCTAGTGTTCAACTACCCTCACAGTAAAAAGTTTTTCCTTATGTTAAAATGGAATTTCCTGTATTTCAATTTGTGTCCATTGCCTCTTGTCCTCTAATTGGGTATCAGGGAAAACAATCCGACTCTGTCATCTTCACTCATTTCTGTTAAGATGTAAGATCTTTTGAGCCTTTTTGTCTCCAGGTACAGCAGTTCCAGCTCTCGACCACTCTGTGTATGACAGATGTGCCAGCCTTTTCATGATCTTTGTAGTTCTTTGGACTCACTGCAGTATGTTGGTGTCTATTTTGTACTGGACAGCTTAGAACTGGATGCAGCACTCCAGATACAGTGTCAACAGCGTGGAACCTGTCCCCACCTGCCGTCAGCATTCTTCTTATTGTAGCCCAGAAGGCTGTTAGCCTTTACTGTAAGGGCATATTAGTGGTTTATGTTCAATTTGCTATCTACTACAGTCCTCAGGTTTTTCTTTGCAAAGATGCTTTCCAGCTGGTTGGCCCCAGTGTGTACTGGTGCCTGGAGTTATTCCTCCCCAGCTACAGGATTTCACATTTCTCTTTGTGGAACTTTGAGGTTCTTCCCTGCCCACGTCTCTAGCATGTTTTGAGTTTCCTCTGAGTGAAAAACAATCTTGTGTTATGTCCTGGTTTTGTCTGCAGGCTTTCTGAGGGTGCATTCTGTCCTGTCATCTGGGTGATGAATGAAGATGGTAAACTGTGTTGGCCCCAGTATCAGTCAGTGGGGTACGCTGCTGCTGACTGGCTTCCAGCTGGAGTTTGTGCTGCTGATCACAACCCTTGAAGCCCAGTGGTTCAGCCTACTTTGTCTTCCTCACTGTCCAATTATGTAGGCTGTACTTCTGTGTTAAGTAGGTGGTGGGGTTTTGGTAGTGGGGGAGGGGCTGCAGTGCTGTCTCCTTGGGAAGCTTCTCCAGCTCCAGGTCAGACCCACCTCTGGCCAAGGCCGAGCCAATCAGCGACAGTGGCTGTGCCTCTGTGATAACATATTTAAGAAAGGGGAAAAAAAAAGGCTGCTGGAGAAGCTGCAGTGGAGAGGCATGAGATGAGACAAACAACAATGCGGAAGCTAAGGCCAGTGAAGGAGGGGGCAGGAGTTGCTCCAGGCATTGGAGCAGAGATTCCCCTGCAGCCCCTGGTGCAGCCCATGGTAAGGCAGGCTGTGCCCCTGCAGCCCATGGAGGTCCACAGGGGAGCAGATCTCCACCTGCAGCCCCTGGAGGACCCCACTCAGAGCAGGTGGATGTGTCCAAAGAATGGTGTGATTCCATGGGAAGCCTGTGCTGGAGCAGTCTGTTCCTGAAGGACTGCATCCTGTGGAAGGGACCCACACTGGAGCAGTTCATGAAGAGCTGCAGCCTGTGGGAAGGACTCATATTGGAGCAGTTTGTGGAGGACTGTCTCCTGTGGGAGGGACCCCACATTGGAGCTGGAGAAGAGTGTGAGGAGTCCTCCCCCTGAGGAGGAAGCGGCAGAGACAACGTGTGGTGGACTGACCACAACCCCTATTCCCTGTCCCCTGCACCACTGGGGGGGAGCAGGTAGAAAAATCAGGAGTAAAGCCCAGGAAGAAG
This sequence comes from Strix aluco, assembly GCF_031877795.1. Taxonomy (NCBI): domain Eukaryota; kingdom Metazoa; phylum Chordata; class Aves; order Strigiformes; family Strigidae; genus Strix; species Strix aluco. The sequence continues at coordinate 82,762,777 of NC_133971.1, forward strand.
GGAGTGGTGGGGGAAGGTGTTTCTAAGATTTGGGTTTATTTCTCATTATCTTACTCTGATTTGATATGTAACAAATTAAATTGATCTTTTTTTCCCTGATTCTGTGTTGCCCCTGACTATAATTGGTGAGTGAGCCCTCCCTGTCCTTGTCTTGACCCATGAGCCTTTGGTTACATTTTCTCTGCCCCAGCCCACTGAGGAGGAGAGCGACCAGCCTCATGGTGTTTAGTTGATCTCTGGGCCTAAACCATGATAACTTCATTGGTTTGTATATGAGGTTGTTAGGGGAGACAGTGTCAAAAGCCTTACTTTCTTCTTGTTTTCCAGGTGCTGTTGAAAGACCTAACAGAAGTCAGCATATGCAGAATTATTTTGAAGGGTATTCTAGGAGTAGAGGTAGGATCGCATGCTTAAAATTTGTAGTTTTGGGGGTGGTTATGCCTTCCTTTTGGACAAAAGATTTAGAATGGAGGACCTTACAACTGCTGCCAGAGTAGATTCTGGATATTCAGATTTTACTGTGTTGGTAGCAGTACTGTTGCTGAGTGGTGCTGTTTCTTACAGAAAACAGTAGTTAGACCTGTCCAAAGCTTTGTAATTTTAATTTTCTTTGTCTTACAAAAGGGACAGCTTTGTCATGTGGTGTTTTTTTGTTGAGTGGGAGGTAGGCTGCAGACCTGAGGTGCCTTTCAGCAGGAATGGTTCTGTAATTTCACTGAGTTTAAAAAAAACACAGCAAACTGAAGCAAGAAAAAAAAAAAAGCCCACACCCACCCAAAACCAAAAGCCTACCCTAAAGTCAAAGATAGCTTTGAATGTGAAGCTGATTCTTCTTTCTAATTGTAGATGCTGATGAATGTCTGGACAGACAGTGTCAACCAGTGAGTAGATTTGGTGGCAGAAGGAATTTTGGAAACAGAGGTAACTTTCTGGAGTATCTGTAATTCTAGTGGCTAGTCATATTTGGTACATTAAATTTTCCCTATTCAGGTACTCAGTTTTCTTGTATCAGAGCCAAAAGTGTATTTATGACTTGCAGGGTAATACCAATCCATACTACATAGTGTAGGCACTCAGTATCACCCCTTAGTTTTGAATGCACAACATAAAATACACCACCATATTTGTCAGAAGGCAGGACTCTACACTAAAATTGACGTTTTCTTTACCTCCTGCTTTGATTCCATTCTCCCTGGAGGGAGGTATTTTTCTGATTTTGTTATAATGCAGTATAATAGGCAGCTGAATATTAGTATTCACATATATGCCATGTGAGGGAGCATACCAGTGCTTTTCTACAGGAGACCTGAAAGCTAGCTTTCTTTAGTATCCATAAAGCAATATTTAATCCCTGTCCTCTTCCCGCTTACAATGGCGAGTGCCACTCTTGCATGCAATGCACATTGAAGAGGTTAATAATTGGCAGTTTGGCAGTACTGCCATATATGCTTCCACCAGGTGTTATCAGAAGCACATAGGGCAGTGGAAGTTACTGTTGCTTAGCATCTGTCTCGATAGTTCTATGGCTATAAGCGGGACTGGTATGAAACAAGGAAGATGGAAACTCTAGTCCTGTTTTGGGCTTGTTTAGCAAAAGTTCTGACCTGCAGAACAGCTGTGGAGCCTCTTGGAGTTATGTTTGTTCTTTCAAAAAAATTCTACACCATTTCTTCATCTCCTGTATTGATGCACAGTATGGTAGGGGAATGCTAGACTTGTTTGACTGAGTGTTGACCTTGGTGGTGCTGTAGAATGCCAAACAGGTCTGCTGTAGACTGACAATTGCAAAGCAACTCACAAGCTGTATTTAAGGTCTGTAGTGTTTATGGATGTTTATATGTAGACTGTCTTATGCATATGAGCCTGTAAGATGTGATTTTCATTTTTAATTTGGCAAAACGCAAATGACATATAAATTGGTACGCATCAAGCAAGCACTGGTGGAGAAGGAGCTACAGATACTATGGTAGGAGAACTTCTTGGTCTCATTTAGCAGAAGATGCTCTTTGTCACTACAAGATGAAAGAACAGGTGTTCAGTTGAAGAATACAGTCTAAGGACTAAATGACAATTTAAGTGAACTGCTTGGATCTTAAATAACACCTAAAACTGGCCACTCTAAAATGGAGTACCTTTTTTATGTATGTGGCTGTTGACTTCCTCCCCATCAGGAGGGTGACTAGGAAAAGGGGTTAGAAATAAAAATATGCTAAATACTTTACACTGCCTATCCCAAGCAACTGAATAAGCAGTTCTGAGTAATAAAATAGAAGTTGATAGATCTGAAAGGCAGGTTTTTAAATCCTTGCTCCATAGGAGGCAGCAACTGTAGTGGTACTTCAGTCTACAGTACTGGTTATGAAAACTGAGAAGGTACAAATGCTGTCAGTTTTGTGTGACTGAACCAGAGAACTGAACTTACCTGCATCATAACTGAAGAGTTGAAAGGTAGTAGCTTATATAGTGTATATGCATGTAAAGTCTTAAGTCAAAATACTTAATGTTCAATTTACTTCTTGTAGGAAGCAATACTACAGGAGAGCAGAATGCTCTTCTTATACTTTTTGGCAAAAAATACTCCTTCTCTTCACTTTTTCATAAGCTTAGGCAAATCAATTAGTTTTATTGTACTTTTTATCTGAATTAATAAGGTCTGTGAAGAATAATTGCCAAATAAAAGGCACTGGACCTGCACATGCAAAATTGGACCATCTAAGTTATTTGCTGTGCTGTACCACCAGTTTTCAAGAAAGGGAATGTTGTAGGAGATTCTAACATACAAAGTAGTGGTTTTAGAGGATTTCCTGTTGGCTTTGAACAAAGTGAGACTCAGTTTTTCATGTTGACTGGTTTGTGTGGGAACAACATACATTTGGTCATTCTTTCTGGGTTTGCTTGTCTGCTGAGCTATGAAATAGCTTTTCTTCAGCCATGTTGTGGAACATGGATGATGGTGTCTTTGAATAATAGTATCACGAGGAATAATACAGCATAGGTTGGAATTAGAAAGAATCTGTTGGGGCTGTTGCACTGTAGAGTTTTTGGAGTAAATAGTAGTAGCTTTAAGCATAATATTTCATTATACTATTTTAGACACTGTATCCAATATGCTGTGTATTAGTTACAGATATTAAAGACGAGCAAAGAGGTGAACCTCAGACTGGCATTTTTCTTGACTCTAAAGGAAGAGGAGCATTTGGAGGTCATGCAGGTGAGACTTTTTAGTAGGGTGGTGAACCTTTCAGATTTCTTCACTGTTGATTTTTGGCAATGCACTACCACCTTAGCTTTGCTAAATGCTGTCTCACTGTTTGTTCTCCCTGTCTGAATTAAGAACCTACTGCAAACGTTAAACAGCTTGCTTGCATGGCCACACAAGATGTATTTGTAACTTAAACAGATTTTAGCATTTGGATCTTCAAAGCTGTTGTCCATAATGTTTTTTTTCTTGGTCCTACTGCCACTGGTCAGTTAATGCACAGTGAAGCAGAGATGCTAATCCCAGAATTCCAAGTAAGCCTTTAAGAGCTGCTCAGTTTTGAAATAGTCACTCTAGTCTTTTTCCACCCCACCCATAAAGGGAAGTATTGTTTTAGGTTTTTCTAGGCTGACAAGTAAGGCTTGTATCTCTGAGAGGCCAGCTTTTCCTAATGACTTTAATCTGTTGGGGTTTTTTACTGTTTACAAAGGGTTTTTCCCTCATGGTTGTATTTTGCTTTGCCACTGGTGGTACTGTAACCTATGTGTTGTGCTACCTAGAGCATAGTAATCTATCACTCACAAAAGTCCCCATAATCCAAATTAGAGGATCCATTAAACTAGTGTACTGGGTACTGGATGCCAGTAGTAAATATTCTCTATTTAAGAATAGAGAATATTAAATATTCTCTATTTAAGAACATTTTGTGTGATCCTGGTAAAAGGATTTTTCACTGTAGATAAGATAAAAAGATTAGTATGCATTTTCAGAAGTGCTGCTTAATATTTAAAGAACAATTGATTTGCCTCTGTTTGACTCAGTTAAAGTTAAGTTTTTCAGATTTTTAGTTCAAATAATGGTATTTTTTTTTTAGGAACTTAACTGTTTATAAAGGCAGCATGCTAATACTCATAGTGGACATAACTGCATCCTAAACACAGGATAGTTGTTCCTTACTTTTTTGTGACCAAGTATTTGTATGTGAAGACTGTTATAGATATTGGTAGGCAACAGTTACACTAGTTCGTATGAACAGCTTTTGTTGTTCTTTCCTCTTCACTCAGTCTTGTATCCCTTATCTACATTGCGAGGCTCCTTTCTGTTCAGAGGGGCCTTATGTTAAAGGGTTTGTTTAACCTTCTTTGAAATCAGCACCACAGTTTCTTGCACAGAGTAGCTAGATGCTACCGCTTTGGTTTAAGGCTTTTTCTATTTTGTGTATAGTAAGAGTAGGACTTAAAACAGATTCTGGAAATGCTGCTGTTAATAGCTCAATCTTAAGTACAGTTTTTACATCTGTAAGATGTGGTACTTTCTCACTCTTAAGAATAAATGTCATTGTTTTTCCAGTGGTAATGAAAGCAACACACAAAATGTGTGAATGTCAAGGTCAGAATTTTAATGGAGTGAATATTATAAATGTGTGGCTGTTGAAATAACAGGATAGTTTTCTCTTCTGATTTAAATTCTGTCCTAACTCTTGAAAAATTACGGTGATGAAGTTTACGGCTGTGGCTCTTCAGTTATTCAGAAGTTGGTTATGTAGCATAAAACAAGCATCCTTGGATTTTGTGGAGAAGTTGAATGGTTCTTAAAACCAACATGCTGTAATGGTAAGCATGTGTGAATTTCTTGTTACAACATTTGTTTATCAGTTTTAGGGGGAAAAAATTCACCTAAGAGGTAACAAAACAAGGTTATAAAACTCAAATTTCTGTGGCATGTCAATTTGTTATGTTTTTTTTTTTGCTCATGATTCATCTTGGGTGAATATAGAGAGCCCTTTCAAAGCATATGGTGGATTTAGGAGGGATCATTCCTCTTGGTTGTCTTTAAATACAACTGGCCTCATTTAGACACCTTGTGATGGCCATCTGGAATGATTGCATTTGATTTGATGGTAAGGGACTTACTACAAGTCAAGTAAGGACCAGATGTGGTTTCTGAAGTCCCTCAGCAAGATGCTGAGTTTAATTACTTCATGGTATTACTGTGAGGTCCTGCTAAGCTCGGTGTTCTGACATCGTCTCTTTCTGCCCTTTAAAACATAAATATGGGGCCTTTGTCTTCTGGCTTTATGTAACTATGCTTTTGTTGCTTGCTTAAATATTTCCACTCATTCTGCCAACTATATCAGGACCCCTAGTTGAGTTTTCTAAGTGCCTCTAGGAATTTTTCATTAAGGTTCTTAGATTTTTTTTTTCTCTTAAATTAACTTTTTTCCCAAAAGCAGTTAACTTTGGAATGCTTCCTTTAACAGCAGCAGAAAGCAAAGAAGAAACAGTAAGTAGCTTCTTCACAAGTAATATGCCAGTTTTAGTTTGCTTTTAACTCAAGGAACATTCTTTTAAAGTAAGTTACTGGAAACTAATTGAGTGAAAAAGAAGGTAGCGATATGGATAAATGCATAACCATCTCAAAACTGTTCATGTAACATGAGTTGTCAAGCAAATGCAGTTAGACTTAGTATGTTTGAACTTTGTTAATCTTTAAATTACTGGGCAACACAAGTGGTTGTTCTCACCTAGACTAACTTTTTGGAATGGAGTGCTGTAGAATTCCTCTGTTGCTGGCTGTTTCTTCTTTCAAATAGTAAAGCTTATCTACCTGAGCCACAGTGTTAGAAAACTTAATTGGCAATAGTGTAGGCATCTAAGTGATGATAGTTGTTAAAGTAAACCATGAAGGAACACTAGATACTCAGTTTCAAATGCTATAGTGTCTGGAAAACTGGCTTGATGTGTTACTGAGTGCAAGTTAGTAAATAGAATTTCAGGATTTGTGTATGCAGGAGATCAGATTGAAATGTATGACGAACGATGACTTTCTGACATGTATTGAAAGTGTCAGTGGGACAATCTGTTAGAATGTTAACTTACCTGCAGTGTTCTTTTGCAAGTGACATTAGCCTTACTTTGCCTTTCTCTTACTCTTGAAATGTAAAAAGACAAATAGCGAACTCCTGACTTCTGTGTGAATAATTTTGGTTCCTGATCCTTCCTCATTTGAGGTCCCTGTGAAATGGCTTCTACTGCCAATCTTTTAGTGAGCATCAGATAATTAGTTTTATACCTTTGAGTTTATTATCTTGAAAAATACCTTAAGGAATACACAACTATAAATGTACTGCCATGAACAGATTAATTTTATCCTTGGTATTAAATGCATTGTTATTCAATGGGATAATTTGTAGTATAATGAGTTTTTGGGGTAGAATTGTTTTTTGCATGGTGGTGAAGTAGAGCCTAATTTAATTTTTGGGAGTGGCTGTTGAAAGTAAGGTCCTTGAGCAAATGTGAGACAAAAATGCTTGACAAAAGACTGTTTTTTAAAGTGAGTTTTAGGCCTAGTAGTATAAAACTGTTCTAATAGAATTCATTTATGAAATTTCTTGTCTTCCTGGAAACTGGACAGAAGCCTGAACGATATCCCACTGAACTTAACTTCAGTAGGTACATAATTAAAATAGTTTTAGTTTAAGTTTTCCTTATATTGTTCATGAACTTGAGTGCTTGTGTTTTTAAGGTCCAAAGGTGACTTATGTGCCCCCTCTTCCACCGGATGATGAACCATCCATCTTTGCACGTTATCAGACAGGAATTAATTTTGACAAGTATGATGAAAGTGTTGTGGAAGTGTCAGGACATGACCCTCCAGCACCACTACTGGTTAGTAAACTCATTAATCTCAGGATTTATGTTGCACACAATTCTGCAAGGATGTATACAAAGTCTAATAATATTCATTGCTAATGAAAATTTTTTGAATGTTGCAGACAGTACTGTGTTGGAGGGAGATACTGCCCACTTGAAAGATATAAATTTGAATTCAAAATTATGTTGACAAACTACAGGAATGTCCCAAAGAAATTAATACTGAATGGACAGGAAGTATAGTCCTTAAATGGCAGAAAAATACGACTTTAGATCTTGAAAGAAAGGTCTTAGGCAGCAGTTTGTGAGAAGGCTGGTAGGGTTATCTTGTTGAAGTCTGTTACTGGGGCACCCTTAACACTGTAAATGAACACCTGTAGGAGTAGTTTTTATTTGGACAGAGGTGTTTTTGAAGTAATTTCTAGGCCTGTTTTCTGGGGCTGCTGTTTATTGTTTAAAAGTAATACGTAACTTTGCTTCTATTCCATACCATGTAGCTAGTGGGTTGGTTTGGGTTTTTTTTAAAAAAGCTCTTAAGAATGAGGAAGAAGGGTGGAGGGTGTAATAGCACCTGTGTTGAAAGAGAAGCTGCAGAGGTTTTTTTTCCTTATCCATCTTCTGAAAGATTTTCTCACTGAAGTTAAACTGATTTTGTCATGTATGATGATTTTTCATCCCGGGTAGGAATGTTGCTTTAGCTCCCCTTATTAGTTCTAGCACAAAAAACTAAGTGTGTTTGTCCTGTGTGAAATGTAACAGAAGAGTTTTAGTCTGTTTTTTGGCTTCTGAGATGTTTCTGTCAAAGCTAATAAGACCAGCTGAAGGCCTTCACTGTCCTACAAACAACTTTACTTGAATGACATGGCTAGGCTGAAGAAACCCTTGGGGCTTTTACATGTAGGAACCATGAAAATCTACATGACTGGCAAGACCCCCTCAAAAGTTAATACTTTTTAGTGTTTTGATGTCTGTATCCTACGGTAAACATCTTAGGTTTTTAAATTCTAACTTCTGTGTTTGTGTACTGTTAATAATAATTCTTTCTTGTACAGACTTTAGAAGAAGCTAACTTGTGTCAGACTTTAAAACTGAACATTGCTAAAGCTGCATACTCTAAACTTACTCCAGTGCAAAAGTACAGCATTCCTATTATACTGGCAGGACGGGATTTAATGGCATGTGCTCAGACAGGATCGGGAAAAACTGTAAGCATTTTCTGTGATATTCTATTCATACTACTGGAAGTGTGTGATGTTGAACTTTCAGGTGGATGCCTTAGTCTTACGTGTGTCAGATGCTCACAGCTTGTTGTCTAATGATTTGACTTGCACTGCAATGGCAGGTGTAGTGTTCAGTGCAGGTATGAATGATGGATGAGTTGTTGCATTTTGGGGCTGAATTTCTTTGTAATTTCAGTGAACTACTGTCATGATACAGCAGGCCAGTCTTCAGGGCTACAGATACAGATTCAAAAGTGTAGGCAGTCATAGAAACCACTGAGAGAAAAATCAGCAGTTGGAAGTTGGGGTTTCTTTGTGGCTTTTTGTGTTTTGGTATGTGTGTTTTGTTATTTTTTTTAAACTTATGCCAGATTGTAACAGTGTGGTGTGCTGGTTTGTCATCCTTGGTTTGATCAAGTCTGATCTGCACCGGACTTAGTTTTAGGTGATTCAGTATTAATTATGGAACAGTGTTCAGAGTTGATACTGAATTGACAGTTGTCTCAACTTGTTAAACTGTCTAATGTACCCAAATCTATCCACTGACGGCTTTGTACAAGAATATTTGGATATTAAATATAGCTTTTTGCTGTTCAGTATAGTGTGGAATTCTAGCTTTGTTACGTAGCTTATTAGCTACTTTTTTTGAAAAACCTCTTCTGTTTGCAGAGGGGAAAATGTCCAGACCTTATGCTATAAATATTCTGAATGTTTTTGGGACTGCTGTACAGATTCTGTTTTGAGGGTAACTAGTCTTGCATGGGAGTAAGGGTTCTGGTGTAGCTGTGTTGCAAACTGCTATGCTATTATAATAGTCTGGAGAATGGTGACACATGGTTACCTTGAATCTACCGATGATACTGTAATGCTTGTAAGTAAATCTTTCTTACAAGAAAGGTGGGGAGGGACTCTTTATCAGGGAGTATAGTGATAGGACAAGGGGTAATGGTTTTAAAGAGGGTGGATTTAGATTAGATATGAGGAAGAAATTCTTCACTGTGAGGGTGGTGAGACACTGGAAGAGGTTGCCCAGAGAAGCTGTGGCTGCCCCCTCCCAGGAAGGGTTCAAGGCCAGGTTGGACGGGGCTTTGGGCAACCTGGGCTAGTGGAAGGTGTCCTTGTCCATGACAGGGGGGTTGGAACTAGATGGGCTTTAAGGTCCCTTCCAACCTAAACCATTCGATGAGTCTGAAATGTTAAGAAGGGGATTTGATCCAGGGGTATATTATCAATCTATGTCAGCATGATATGTGGAACTGCCTGAAGAACCCACGCTGAAGTGTGTTCCTACATTATTACATTCTTAAGGTCCAGAGAGATATTTTCATGCTTCTTAAACAGGGAGAAATAGGCTTAAATGTTCTGTACTGCATTCAGGTCAATCCTTTTGCAGTCTGATTTCCTTGAAGTTGATAGTGTGCTGTATCATTGTATGTAGCTTTAAGATTGATATGCAGCTTTTAGTGTGACTGAACAAAGTTTTAAGACTAAACAGCATAAATAACTGATGCTTTTTTTAGGTGGCTTTTCTTCTACCAATTGTGGCTCAGATGATGAGAGATGGGGTGACTGCCAGTAGCTTTAAAGAGCTGCAAGAACCGGAATGTATTATTGTTGCCCCAACTAGGGAACTGATAAATCAGATCTTCTTAGAAGCAAGAAAATTTGTTTATGGGTAAGCTTTTGCACTGTTGCCTGGTATTCATTGTTACTTTGTCTAAATCAGCAGTGCTTTGTTTTTTTTCATGAATACTTTCAACGTTTTTTCTGTGCTAGTTGGGTAACTACAAACACTTGAATTTAGATGGTTATACTGGCTAGCAGGTTTCATACTATGTGGCTAAGGATTTAAACTCCTGATATTCCTGATGTTGCGGGTGGGTGAAAAGAGACTTAATCTAGCTTGAAGAGGAGATAAGTACTAAACTTGTGTCACATCATCTCTACTGATGAGAAAAATGAAACTTCTTAAAAGAAGTTACTTAAATTTAGCTTGCATTAGTAACTTATACTTGCTTTTATTTTCCTCTTGACAAAAATTGAGGTGTGTGTTTAGGGGTTTTTAGTTAACTTCAGTGTTGGTTTGTAATAACTACTTCCCAATGTTTCTCGTCTTGGGCAGAAATTTCACAGCTCAAGGAAGCTTTTCTGGCTCTTTCTTCAAAACAGAGCAAGAGATCTAAACGCCACTGAGGCCTTGGAAGTTGTGTGAGACTACCTTTGTACTAGTTTGCCAGTGATCTTTCTGCTGCTAAGTGATAGGTGTCATCAGTGAACAGGAAGAGAATTAAATCTATTGTCTGTAGTGACTTGTTACTGTTAGGAGGTGGAATGGAGAGCACAGTGCAAAATCTGGTGGGCTAAATTAGACTTGCCTTTGCCCGTTCAAACAAACTTAGGCTTGGAGGCTGTTTCTGCCTTTGGGAAGTGACATCATGTTTGCATATGTATTTACTAAGCGTGTTACTAAGAATAGCTTCTTAATCTCTAAAGCTGTAGCTAGTTCTATTAGTTAAGCCACTTTAAACTAGATGTAGATTATTTCACAATAAAATAGCTTTTGAATTTAGAAAGTTTCTGCTACAGCTGCCCTGCAGTAAAAGCAAGATAAACCTACATTTGGGGGGTAGTTAAACAATATCAGGGTGTTAATCTGTTGCCTCTAAGGAACTGCATGCATATTGTTCTGTTCAGATTCATGATGCTCTTAAGCTCTTTGGCTTAGTTCACAAATAGGTATATGAAATATGTGTATTAATTGATAGTGGATAACTGTTGAAATGTTATGAGTCCAACCTGTTTCTATTCTTGACTAAAGATTTCTGAAAAGTTCTGATTAAACCTGGTAAATTTTTATCAGATTCACAGTTGCTGCATATGAAGCTGAATTAGTGTCTTCAAGAATGACAATTTGAGTATGAAAAATGCACATAAAAAACTTAGCAGGGGGTTATATAAAGATACCTTTATATAAAGATATAAAGAACTTGTTCTTCAGCTATGTAAGGGAGTCCTTGTTCACAGAGGTGGTTTTCTACAAGAAATGAGTATCTGATGTAGCTCTACTCAGTAGATCTAACCAAAAAACTTAGTAGGAAGAGTGCTAAGTAGTTCAGCATTTGAATGGGTTTGCAGTCTAACTCTTGAGTGGCACACTGCATGGCCAGTGTGATCAGTTGCTTCACAAAGATCTATCTGTGTGGTTTGGGTTTTTTTGCACTGTCCTTTCAAGGTGTGGAAAGATGACTTCCAAAGCTCTAAATGCATCTGTTTGGTGATTCTGCTTTTTCTAAGTATGCTGTATAAAAGGGGGCAATGTCTAACACCATTTTGGCTCTTACTGCCAATAGCTCTCAGTTGAAGGGAGAGGGAAGAAGACAGGTGAAATGAAGTGTTCTTTCAAAGTAAGGCACCTGTGCAGCCTATATTATGTAGTATGAATGAGACCTTTGAGCTTATGATGAATGACTTTTTGGTCTTGGGTTCTGCTTTTGGTTATAAGCTGTGCTGCGTGGTGAAGGAATTGAACCACTCTAAGATGGTTTATGGTAGATCTGATAATTTTTTACATATTTTCAAGAAACAATACTGTGTGCATACTTATATCATTAATCCAAATTTTAATCCAAGTCTTTTTTGTATATAATAGAACTTGTATAAGGCCTGTTGTCATCTATGGAGGTACACAAACAGGCCATTCAATTCGTCAGTTAGAACAAGGCTGTAATGTACTATGTGCCACTCCAGGAAGGCTTATAGACATCATTGAAAGAGAGAAGGTAAGTTCTTAAAAATCTGAATTCCCTAAACAGGCTTGGTTTTTTATGTACTGGTTTTCATTCTTCAGATTTGATAGAAGCAAAGATGGAGCCACGAAAACCAGTCAGTGGGCTGCCTTTGTACAGGCACTTACTTAAATACAAATGAGCTATTCTTGGCATACCTGAATACCATGAGATTTTTGAAAGATTAGTGTGAGTCCAGATCTCTTCAGTTCCTTTCAGGACCCGCTGGAAAATATCAGTCTAAATCAAACTGTCTGCAGTGTTCTTGTCATTTAAATTTTATAGTATAAATACATGGGAACATCTTCTCTTAGTCCTTGTGGAAAATTCCATAGCATATTTTCCTGTTTGTCTTGCTACAACAGCTTTTATGTGTCTGGAACTATGCTAATATTAATTCTTTGGATATTTTAATACTGATTTTATTCAAATTACAAAAAGCCTCCAGCTGTAGTATTGTATTTGAATTTTTATTTTTGCAGACACTGTAAGTTCAAATCAGAATTGCTACATATTGTAATGGTGGCTCAGTGACAAATGAAGTTTGGAAAACATTTCTTGATAGTAAACTGGAGATTTGCGTTCTGTGGTTGCTAGGCTTCTAGCTAAAATTACAGTCTTGGTCAGCAACAGTGAGGCTGTAATGTCCTTAATAATGCTTTCTGACAAATTTTTTTCAGAACAAGGAGTTTTTTGAGAATGTGTGAGGGTTATATGAGAACCTTTCTAAAACTCAGACATAATTTAAAAATAGATGTGCTGAATAATAGTTGATCTATAGTCTCTATCTTGGTTTACATGCTGAACCAGGTTCTGAAGCACTTCAGTGTATGCCATACTACTAGAACTAGTGCAGATCAAAAAGTTAAATAGAGGTTGAGATGCAAATAAAACAGTGCACATAGTCTTTTACTTGTGAAAAATTCTACTAGAAAGAAATAAGTAAAAGGTGGATTTTGGCAATTAGAACATTCTATAAGTGTATAATGTGAGTGAACTAATACAGTTTTTCTTTTACTGAAATATTTGCAGATTGGTTTGCATCATGTGAAATACTTGGTGCTAGATGAAGCGGACCGCATGCTTGATATGGGCTTTGGGTTAGATATGAAGAAGTTGACTTCTTACCCAAGCATGCCACCAAAAGACAAACGTCAAACACTAATGTTTAGTGCCACTTTTCCTGAAGCAGTTCAGAGGTGAGTAAAGTAAAAATGAATTATATCTGAAGTTGTACTTATGTGGAGCTAAATGTTTGAAGAGTTAAGAGCACTCCTTATGTTTAAAAGCTTATAATCTTGCTAGAAGGTACTGAAAAACTGTGATGTTAATATTCCTTGTTGAAGACTTCCTTTTTTTAGGTAACAGAACTAATAGCTTCATAGATTAACTGCTTAATTTAGGTGGGGACTCTAAAGCAACTATGAAGTTTGTCTGAAGGCTTTTAAATTCCATTTCTGTAAAAGTCCTCATACTGCCCCTGTTTGTTTCTTGTCCCTCCTGCACTACAGTGATATGCTCAAAACGGTGATCTTGCTGTTTCACAAGCGGCACTGGTAGTGCTGTCTTAGGCACCACGACATAATATAACCAGACACCCCAATTATTGCTCGATTCACCAGCCTTTGATGTACAGTTCTTACATGCATAAGTGCTATTTGTTTTCTGCAGTTTTAAACCTTCCACAAACAGGTTTGGGATATATCTTACAGCTCTACTACTCACCCCCCTTAAAGTTCCACTTTCCAGGCTCTGAGAGAACTGTCTTCAACAGATGGTAGTGGGGTTGCTGAGCCTGGGAGTAATAGAACAAAACACACCATTCCGTGTAGGTGTATGAAATTATCCAGTATTGCCACTTTTGAAGAGATAGTATTGTAGAGGCTCTCAAGATAAACAAATGACAATTAAAATTTTGTTTTAATACAATCCACTGGCACTCCAGCAAACTTACAAGCAACAGATTTAAATGTTTGAGAGGAGAACAAAAACTGTTATACAGACACTAGGATTTAACAACAATCCAAAACGCTTGGTCACTCACCTAAAAAGTGAAGGCTCTCAACCTCAAGAAATCTCTTTGGGCAGCATCCCAACCCCTAGGGGGAACCTCAAGGAGTTTCCTTGCGTGGTGTCCTGACTCAAGGGGAGAGCCTTAAACCAGTGTGCTACTCCAGGGGGGACTAGCTCAAAGTGGCTCCCCCAGGGGACTCTATTTATACCTGAGCTGAACCTGATCTGTGGTCAGTATCAGCCCTTACTGGCTGAAGGCCCCAATTACTGTAAAGCCCTGAGAACAAGGGCATGAAAAAATAAGTCAATGGCCACTACATTTCAGCAGCCAGAAAGCCCCATTTTCATGTGGGTGCCACAGACAGGTGTCTGAATACTCATTCTTAAATCAGAAAAGTCTAAACTTCAATTTGAGCAGTTGACATGATTTTGGTGACTTTTGTGGTAGGCATACTGCAGTTTGAGAGCATGTAAACTGCTCAGACCATTGCAATGAATTATGTTGGTACTTCAGTGAATCAAATCCTGACAACTCAGGATCAAAAAGCCTCAAAGGTCTTTCCTGAGGTGGGGAGAAAACATCTTCAGTAGTTGACAGTCCTGAGTGGTAGAGGGGAATGGGCTGCTTTCTCCCATTCAATCAGTTGTTACTGACAGCTGTTGGGGAGATGAATTGCCTTTCTTTAAGTAGGATTGAATTCACTTTAAATTCAGTCTTAAGTTGCCTGTTGTGGCTTTGCTTCCTCGGTCAAGACTTTCATAGACCTTTTTTTGTATTAGAAGAAGAGTGAACTAATAACAGCCTTGTTTCCACAGCTGGGTATCAAGTGTTCAAATGATAACTGTACATGAGTGTGGTTCACATTCATTCCATGTGTTTACTCTTTGTGCAGGTATGTGGTCTCACTTCACACTGCATCTGGGGAGAAGATCAGATGTATCTCCATTTAAGATGCACAGTGTGCTCTAATGGGCTCAGGTTTTGGGGTTGAGAGAGAAACCTTGATCCCTTGATCTCTAGATGGGTTATCTTTATGCTCTTGCTATGTGTTTTTGCTACATGCTGAGGGATGAGTAAGGACTACTGTAACTATCAGCATCTGAAAGGAGAAGATCCCTTCAACTGTGTAAGACGTTTGCTGTCTGCTTCTGTTTAATGAAAAAAACCCTAGATCTACCTTTTTGCTGTCAGTCTTGTAGGATTTACATAGAAGATTTCAGAAACCTGAGTGCTTGGATCATGGCTTGGAAGTGCATAATGGCATTCTTGTGTCCTTTTGAAACTGGAATGCCTAAAGTTGTTCTTATTTTAGCAAATGAAAACCCTTCTTGTCTGGAGTCAGTTTCTTCCTGGATTTACTGTATTTCTGATTCTGGAGTCAGGAAAGCTAATGTTTTCCTATACTCTGCTGTTAAAACAACTTTGGACAATATATTACTTCAGTACCGTAGGATGTTTCTTTGGCCCTTCTGGGTTCAGGCTCTCTTGCACTTCTATTCAGTGAGTGTAATTAGATTTAGTTTCAACATACTGTTTGGTTTTGTACCTGAATTTGGGTCTCTGCTGTTACATAAACCTGTGGTCTGATCATCAAGGCTCTTCCTGTGCATGTGGGTTGAGAACACCATGCATTTCCTAGCTGACTGGTAAACTTCAATTTAGCATTTGGGGCTTTATATCTCCCATTAAAAGGTCTTTTCTTCTCTCTCTTCCTGTTTTTTGTTCACAGTTCCATTTTCAGAGGGTTTAAACTTGCCCTTTACTTTCAATTTAGAACTGTGTCCTTTTGAGATCTTAAACCAGTCAGACTTTAAGACCAAACACATTTAAATATTAATAACTTTTTTAGTTGCTATGAAAAACACCTTTTCAGTGGTAAGTGTAAATCAGGTGGGAGATTCAAGTTCTTATGGCAGTCCTTTAACACTTTTAAGACTATAATTTTTTCTGAATTTATTCTAAACTTGAGATTTCCTGTTTTCAGTTAAGGGTTGACTTGTTTACCATCTGAATTTTACTGCAGTGGAAGCTGCTTTGTGTACACTGCACATGAAGCACACTGTCAATAAGTTAACACAGTTTAGTAAAACTCCTGAGTATTATGGGGCGTTCCAAGGAATTACCTATTCTGCCAAGTTTGATCTCTCAGATAAGATCACCTAGGTAAGGGATAATTGAAGAGGAACACTGTCTGAACAAAACCTGACTTTTGCCTATGGCAACTGGTAAATAAATGCTGTGTAATAAACTGTTTTTAAGCAGTGCTTTTGTTGAACAGTCAAAAAGGATGGTGTTGTCTCTTGGAGGCCTGTTTTGAGTTGTGGCCTGTGTAGAATTCTCCCCTGTCCCTCCAGCAAGTGATGATATAGTGCTCCGAGAACAGTTCTGTGAGCATGTATGTCAGTAACCCATTTTATGGCAAGCATGTATGTGGAACTTTCTGAGATGGCTAGAAAATGCAGTATTTGTATTATGAAAAGCTGCAGGGACATAATCAGTCTGTGCACCTTTGTGTTGATCAGGTTTTTTGTACAGCTGTCTAAAGAACAGTAGAGAGTCTTTTAGCTTTTAAAAAATGCCATGACTGCTTGTATCCTCTGCCTTGTGAGAAATGATACAAGTATTTGTTGTGAGGGTTGCTTAAATATAAATGAAGTTACTTGATCTTAAGCAAAAATACAACTATGTAACAGACTTCATGTTGCTCTGTTTCTTTTCAAGGCTTGCTGGTGAATATTTGAAAACTGATTATTTATTTGTTGTTGTTGGACACATGGGTGGAGCTTGCAGTGATGTTCAGCAAAACATTCTTCAAGTTCCTAATTATTCCAAGAGGGATAAACTGATAGAAATTCTACAAAGCATAGGTAACTTTCATTATTGCTAATTGTTTTTCAGGGAAGACAAAATTGGTTTTAAACTTGCGCGCTTGCTATTGACCAGTCATGATTGCATTTTATTATGTATGTTACACACTTTACAAGACTGCTGATTGAAGCTTGAAGCAGACCTTGGGAATTTCTAGGTTTTTAAGCCTATGTGTGTTATGGGTATTTGCTGAGGTCTCATCTCTGTTGAGTACTAGCAGACAAGCTTCCCTGATGGTTAGTTTCTTTATATGGTCAATTACAATACTTTAGCATTTGGGGGTATTATCTCCAGATTATAGGTGTATTAAACCCATGTGAGCGTTTGGGCCTGTATTTTGTTAATGGCTGGGGGTTTTTTGCTCTTGAATGTATCTTAAGTTCTAATGCTGAAAACTCAAAGGAGTTTGGAATTAAAAAACAATCTGTGTACCTTGCTGTTTGGTGCTCAGAATGGTGTGACACTAAGCCACATGCTGTAAAAAGGGAGTGCACACTTATCACGGAGAACAACATTTGTTTCCTCCTCCTGTTGAGGAGTAAAATACAATGCACCTGTCTTCACATAGGTTTCCGTATTGATCTAAAAAGTGATGGATTGAATTTAATTAGTTCAACACAGGCAAGAGATTACAGTCACACCTTAAAGACTTTATTCAAAACATTCTGATATTAGGTGTTTATATAAGTAACTGCAACTGTGAATAGTGAAAATGCATCAGTTTCAAACTGCAGTGAATCTGAACTCTTGTTTAACAGGTTATGAACGAACCTTGGTGTTTGTGGACAAAAAGAAAAAAGCAGACTATATTGCAGCCTTTCTTTGTCAAGAAAACATACCAACCACTAGCATCCATGGGTAAGTGTTTTTACAGTGGAAGTCAGGTGGTAATAGTATTAAGTGCAAGACACTTAATACTGTATCTTCCCAGAAACTTTTATTGAGATTTCATGTTTGGCCGTATCTGTGTGACTTAGCTTGCCTTGTTTCAGATAGCCCTGTAATCCTCAGCAGCGCTCCCCAATTGAGAATGTAGTGTTTCTGAAGGCCAGTTCTCAAAGCATGTGCTGAGTTTACCTCTTTCTGGTTGACCACACTTCAAATGCTGTATATGAACTGGAGAATCTTACACCTACTGCTTAAAAAAAAGTATATAATTCAGTAGAATCAGCTGTTGTTCATAGGTAGTTTTTGTCATCACTTGTGTGGCCAAAAACTGGCACTTTGGTGTTACTGGTGAGACAATATTTGTAAATTCATGTGGCAGTTGTGGACCTTCCACTCTGTCTTGGGCTTCCTCAAAGTGATGAGGTAAGTTGAGTCACATACCATATGGATTTCTGATGCTGTCACTTCTGCCTTCTTGTCATGTTCATGGACATAGCATTTGTATGGAGACTGATCTAAAGAGAAGATGCTTCTAACTTGTGTTTGTAGTCTTCTCATTAGTGTTGCATACCTGAACAAATGCTAAGAAATAAAGTGAAATAGTTGCTAATTCCAGGTCTAAACCCATCTAAAAATAGGACCTGTCTTCCACTTAAAGAGCTGGAATGTAGTGCAGTCTTCTGGGGTGTTTGTTTATATGTCAAATTGTAGGACAACAAACTGAGTCTTAAGATTCCCAGTGAATGTAGCACGTCAAAAATGTGATTTTGCAATTTTTTTCATCTTGTAATAGGAGGAAGAGACTTGAATTCTTGCCAATAAAATGATGTTTTGGGCAAGGGTTCTGACATCAGAATGTTAAGGTTGTAGATGGGTCAAAATGATCTTAGCACAGAGACAGAAGATGTTTGTGTATATTCCATGCCCTATCAGTTTTACACACCTGTGGAGGGTCATTTTGAGATCTGGCCTTCTGTTCATGGCTAACCTGAATTGCTATCCCACAACCTGTCTTGTGTGGGAGGAGATTCTGTAGAAGTATAACACTGAGTTACTGTATACTTATTCTCTTATATAAAGAGAATAACTGGTTCCACGGAAGCAGCTAAACTGTCATGAATGCTACCAGTTTCTGATCCACTTGAGTGTTGAAGTTAGGATAGTTGCTCTTCTCTGGAATAGTGGTCATACCAGGCTTCACTAAATGTCCCATATTAGGTTCAAAAGAGCACTGTTTTTTAGCTTTCTAGTTTGTTCTTTCATTTGAACAACAAAGAATGAGTTAAACTCTGATCTACTGTATTTAAATACTGGATAATTTGTAAATATTTTTAAAAATACAAACCCCAGAGCAAATCTAGTTTTCTTATCATGATGATAAACAAAAGACAAGTTCTGTGCTGTTGGCCACACTCTATAGTATATCTGAAAAAATGGCCTGTGCACAAGTCTAGGTAGACTTCGTCTTTGCTATTCTGGCTCACTGCTATAAAGCAGTAGGAAAAGCACTTCTGATTATGGCATGAAGAAACAATCAGTTAAACAAGTGGATCTTCCTAGGGAGTCACTGAGTTTGGTACATGACTATCTCTGGTTCTTTTAGAGAAATTAATTTCTCTAGAGACTTAGGTTAAAATAGTTGTTGTGTGTGACTGCTAATGAGTTAAAAATTCAGAAAACCTAAACCAGTAGTGTGTGGGTTGATTTCCACCCCCCACCCCCACCCCCCCGAACTACTTCTGTCCATGAATCATGACCTTTTAACTTGTGTCTTAAATAATACTGTAGAGTTTCTGAAACATCCATTGTAACCATTGCTTTCTTTGTAGAGATAGAGAACAGAGAGAAAGAGAACTCGCTCTTCACGATTTTCGTTCTGGAAAATGTGCAGTTCTTGTGGCAACTTCAGTGGCAGCAAGAGGTCTGGATATTGAGAATGTGCAACATGTTATTAATTTTGATCTTCCTTCCACCATTGAAGAATATGTGCACCGAATTGGACGAACTGGCCGTTGTGGAAATACAGGCAGAGCAGTTTGCTTCTTTGATAACAATTCAGATGGCCATCTTGCACAATCTCTTGTTAAAGTGCTTTCAGATGTAAGTTTCAGATCTTGGTGCTTAACTTTTTCTGTTCTTCAGGATTTCACTTTAATGTACTGATCAACTCTTATTCTTTGGTACAGTTATGGAACTCCTAATACCAATTGGTAAAGCAGTCAAACTGTCTAAATTCACTTTTCTAATTATGTAGGCCCAGCAAGAAGTTCCTGTTTGGTTGGAAGAAATTGCTTTTGGTTTTAAAGAAAGAGACTTTACATCAGTTAATACCCAAAGGGTAAGTCTGGAAGTAAACTCGAAGTCTCGGCTTTTAGAACTTAGTCTCAATATAAAAGTGTGTTTAGCAGTATATATCAAGAGTAATGCCACTGAAACTGTTCTGACTGTTAACTGAAGATGCACAACTAAGATAAGGGACACAAAGTCCTCAGTATTTCTGGAACTAATTTTGGACAACTTGCTTGACTTGGACTGTTACAGTGTGGCCTTACAAACTGCATTTGTCTTGATCTGTAGTGTCAAGAATTACTCTGTGGAAAAAAGGTTTGTGTAAACATATGCAAAAGCTGTAGCTCCAGAAGATTCTCTACTGCACATGTAGGGTAGGAGCAAATAGATGCTAGTTACACAATCACTGCTTGTTATGAATGGCTCAATCAAGTAACTCATTTGACTGAAAACTTCAGCTAATTAAAGTTAAATGCCCCAATCTGATCCATGTCAAAATTGTTCTTAATGTCTGTGATAAGGAGGTGCCTTCTGGTCTCTGTTTTGCTGAGACCAGATGTTAAAATAGAGCTTGAGTAAATGAGACAGCCTAGGTGGCATAGCTCTTAAATCACTCTGCTAGTTTAGGATTTAAATTATAAATTATATTTAAACTACTCCTTTGAATTATTTTTCTTTTTTCAACTGATGTTTGGTATTTCTTGCTTTTATCTACTTGGATTTTAATGCCTTCATCAAAAGACTGAACTGGGGTTGTTTAGTCTGGAGAAGAGGAGGCTGAGGGGAGACACCATTGCCCTCTACAACTACCTGAAAGGAGGTTGCAGGGAGCTGGGGATGAGTCTCTTTAATGAAGTAGCAAGCAATAGGACAAGAGGGAATGGCCTCAAGTTGTGCCAGGGAAGGTTTAGACTGGATATTAGGAAGCATTTCTTTACAGAATGGGTTGTTAGGCGTTGGAATGGGCTGCCCAGGGAGGTGGTGGAGTCCCCATCCCTGGAGGTGTTTAAGGGTAGGGTCGACATAGCACTGAGGGATCTGGTGTAGTTGGGAACTGTCAGTGTTAGGTTGATGGTTGGACTGAATGATCTTCAAGGTCTTTTCCAACCTAGGTGATTCTGTGAAAAGCCTTTCCTTGATCTTTTGCTTCCGTAAGAATTTTATCACATGTCAGTTGCATTCCAAATGATAATACTCTTACAGACCACAGGAGGAGTAATTACTGACACTGCTTACACAATGTCTGAAGCTTGAGTTCAAGCTCACACCTTCCTTTCAGTATTTATCTTTTTCCATACCATAACTATTGAAAGTATTGGGTGTTTTGGCTGTATTTACCTGCCTGACTAGTTCCCTAATCAGATCTGAATGTTTTTTCTTTGGGTCTTCATGGGACCTCAGTTACACCCTTAAACTTTTGCTGCCTTCCCGTGCTTGCAGCTTTAGTGGATCGTTCTTCTATATTCCTGTTCAAGAACACTTTTTGACTTTGTATAGATTGCTTTCAAAGGTGGATCTTGTCAACCTTGCTTCCAAACACATGTCTCCAACATTTGTGGAGTGTCTCCCAGCATTTCATGAAATCTGTCATTTCTAGGTCCAAGTTTGTCCTTCATGTCCTTTATGACCTCTGAGTTACCAAATCTGACTGAGTCTTCGTCCACATACTTGTGAATAGGGTAGTTTCAGGGGAAATCTGTTTACCTTGGGAGTGCTGCCCTCTCAACCATGTAAATGTAATGTACTGACTCTTGAGTTGGAGATCATCAGGTTCTAGCTACTTTCTTATGAGACCTGAGATCAGCAATTTTGACCAACTCTGCATTTTTAATCAGCCCTCTTTTATTATATTTTATTATGTTTTATATTGGATTATATTTTATTATATAATTAATTTTGAAATTAACTATTAAAGCTGTTTTTTGCTGTTTTACTATTATTGAAAGAGAGTCTGTATCATCTAGTGTTCAGTAAGGATTGTGTTACCTTTCTTCCCCAGAAGAAATGGCATCATCTTATTTGTGTTTTTACAATATTCTCTCTTCCAAAACAAATGCATGAAAGGGTCATTTGATAATCAAATAATGAATTTGAAACAGGAACCTGTTGGAGGCTCTTACCTGATTATTTTGGGACAATCTTATAGATGACTGGGCTTCATCCTTTTTCCAAAGGAAAAGGGTTTTGCTGGGAAACTAATGCAAACAGTCATTCTTAAACAAGAAATAGAGAAGGAAGTTTTTCCCCAAAGTTGTGTGAAATGATTTGTGTTGGGTAAGAGAAGAAGTTGGGGATTTGACAAGAATTATTGCTACACCTGGTAAATCTGAGGTGGATTAAAGTGCATTAATTTCACACAGAGCCTAAAAACCTTACGTATATAAGTGTAATGATGAAAGAGCTTCTGTATCTATTTAAAAAATATGTGTTCACATTACAGAAGGTAAACTTGCTCTGTAGTGACTTTTACTGTTAAATGATTGAAAGTCTTAATGATTCTAAACTAGTACTTCTTTTTCCTAGAATTACAGAGGCAGAGGCAGCATGAACACAGGAGGAATGAAGGTGCCATATTCTGCAAGTGCATTGGAGTCATGGGATTAAAACTGCTTTAGTACCAAACTAGGTTGTATTCTGTTGTGTTTTAAGTGAACTGTTGCACTTATGTTCCTTACTGTTGAGTTTATAGAGCACTTAATGTTTAAAAGAGTAGCTCATATTGTATGCCACAAGTTCTCAGCAACTGGTGTGTACCCTGTTATGATGAACCCTGTGATGATTAACACTTAATGTAAGAAGTCAAAAGCAATCTTTCAGAAGACACTTCAGGTATTAAGTGTTAAAACTTTCAGTAAGTGTTTGCCTGGTAGCTAGTATGCTGCTACAGAAAGATGGAGGTTTTGCAAGTGGAAACTAGTAGATCCCTTGAACTTACTGCTTTGTTAACAAAATTTTGCATGGGAGGATAGTCTTGTGAAGACCTAGTTTGGGAAAGAGCTTTATGTAAAGGGCTCATCTAAACTTAATGTTCATTCTGTGTTGTAATGGGTCAGTTACAAAATTTGAATCTAGGGATGTTGGGACTTAAGCATCTGTTAAATCTTGTAAGCAGTTAATTAAAGCTTGAGTGCATATGGATGGTTGCTTCTGTGTCAGATATACAAAAAAAGCATATGTCAGGAGGTTTCATGAACTTTTACTATTTTGACAAGCACTCCTTCACCTGCAGGGATGAGAAGGAGAAAATAAAAGAAAAGAGTATGGAATTGAGATAAGGATAGGGAAGTATGACTCACCCATTATGGTTACTGGCAAAAGACAGACTTGTTAGGGGAAGAAAAAGGAACATCAATTTAATTTAAACATCACTATCACAAACACTTAATTTAACAATCAGAGTAGGACAGTGAGAAGTATAACCACATCTTAAAAACATCTTCCCCCTGCCCCTCCCTTCTTCCCAGGCTCAGCTTCGCTCCCAATTTTTCTACCTCCTCCCCACTAGGGGATGGGGGTTGCAGTCAGTTCATCACCTGTTGTTTCTGCCAGTCCTTCCTCCTTAGGACAAGGACTCCTCACACTCTTCCCCTGCTCCAGGGTGGGGTCCTTCTTACAGGAAACAGTCCTCCATGTACTTTGTCCTACATGAGTCCTTCCCATGGCCTGCAGCTCTTCCAGAACTGCTCCAGCATGGGTCCCTCCTGCACATTTCAATCCTCCCAGAGATGAATTGCCCCAGTGCAGTTTCCCTCAGAGTCCCGGCCTTCTTTGGGAGCAGCCCCCTTCCCTGGTGGCTGCAGATGGGCATCTGCTCCATCAGTGACCTCCGTGGGCTGCAGGGGCACAGCCTGCCTCTCACCATGGGCTGCAGGGGAGTCTCTGCTTGGGCGAATCCCCCCCCACCTCCTACTCCTTTCTTCCTCTGACCTGGGTGTTTGCAGAGGTGTGTCTCTCACAATGCCCACCCCTCCTCCCACCTTCACCTGCTTAAATACGTTATTGCAGAGGTGCAGCCACCATCACTAATTGGCTCGGCCTTGGCCAGAGGCACATCTGACTTGGAGCAGGGGGAGCTTAGAGAAGCCTCTCACCCTGACACACAAACCTAACACAGCCTTTTGAGTTGGGGGGTGCAGCAGAGAAGTTCTGTAACTAAAAAGCTGTTGCGGCCCTATTCTTAATCACTTGCACTGAAAGCTAGATAAGAAAAAAATAGTGCTACTCTTACTGTAGTGCTATGTCACATGTTGCTGCTGGGACGGTAAGTGCTTGTGTTGCTGCCTTGTTTTAGAAGCACCGCATGGAAAACTAAACATGGTGAAGTTCACTAAGCACTCCGTAACAATGTCAGCATACTTCAAAAGAAAGCCAGTTCATAGCTGCTACAGGGGCTGGTCCCAAGCTGACCAGCGGCAGACTTGACAGTCTAGGCTCCCTCTAGTTGTTCTAGGTAGAACCCTCAGTGAACTAAAATGTCATGACCAGCAGATGGTGTTCATAGCACTCAGTCAGCTGTTAATGACAAGAGGCGCTAAATACAGCATGTGTGTGGGGCTGACAAGCAAAATGGCAGTACCTTGTTGCTGCTCTGGCTGAGATGCCAGAGTTCTTGCTGAAGTTCTTGGTGGGCTGCTGCTTGATTGTACCAGCTTACCTAACTTAGCTTGCTTCCTGGGAGCTGGTCCTTCACTACAAGTGGATCATAGCTGAACCTCCCATGAGCTTTTCTGTACAGAAAGGTGGTTCCAGGAATTGGTAGCAAAGCTTTGTGTCTGAAGTGCCCTCACTTTTATCAGCATACATCATCCAGCTGATTTGACAGGCAGCAGAAAGTAGAATATATATATGTATGTAGTGTGTTGGCCCAGGCTAACAGCCAAGCTCTTGCCCAGCTGCTCATTTACTCCCTGCTGCTCCACCTCAGCAGGTGAGAATAAGGAGAAACAGGAACAAGAAGTCTCATCAAGATAAAGACAGATTGCTTATCAATTACCATTGCAGGCAAAATGGACTTGATGTGGGGAAAATGATAGCCAATTAATATGTGTATCTTTTAATTACTAACTCAGATAATGGGAAAAGACAAACATTGAAACAGAGGGAAAACCTCTCTTGTCCCTGTTTTCCAAGCTCAACTTTACTCCAGGGACTTCTCCCTGCATTGTTATTGCTGCTGGTTATGCTCCCTCCCTTTAGAGTGGCAATGAAGCATGTGGGGAGGATTGGGGATGAGAGTGTTGTGGTCAGTATGTAGGGGTTTCACACTATGCCTCCTTCTCCCAGCTTTCCTATGCTGGATCCCAGGTCTTCCCAGATCCTCCACAGGCAGCAGAGACTTTCTGCTCTGGTGTGGGTCCTCTGTGGGCTGCAGGAAACACCTGCTCTGTCATGGAGCTTTTCCTCTTCTTGGTGTTCCCTGTGCTGCTTCTTGCTCCTTTTTGTTCCCTCCTCTGCCTGTCTGACATTTTTGCCCTCTTAAACACATTTCCCCTGAGGCCCCACCAGCTCTGCTGTGGGGCTCAGCCGTGCCCTGTGCCCTGCGGTGGGCCCGCTGGGCTGGCTGGAACCAGCTGTGCCTGGCACCGGGCAGCCCACGACTCGACTCCCCGCTGCAGCCAACCCTGCGGCTGCAGAGTACACACAGCCTGGGATGGCATCTGGTGGGGCAGGAGCCACATCCTTTTTAAGGTAAGAAAGCTGAGAAGTGATGGCCCTGCTGTCTTTAGAGGGCCATCTTAGCAAGAAGCTTTGCTTAGCAGAGATTCAAGACTTTGCAAATCTGACAATTAATACAATTTACCCTTGTAGAGGCTATTTTGGCTTTTGGAAGTTCTGTATATATCACCTGTGTGGGTTGCACTTCCTACCCTTTAATTTGGAGAAGTGCAGTGCTGTTGGGCACGCCACCTTTGAAAGATGCTGACTCCAGAAATAACGTGAATCTTTTCAAACTGATGAACGTGATGTGTGTGGGAAGAGAGGAATATCTGTACGATAAGCTATTCTCAGCTACATAACCTTTTTTCTTTTTTTGTCTTTGTTAAAATATACATTTGTGAGAAATTAGTTTTCAATGCAGGTGGTAGTTAGTATAAACTGCTGCGACTCTCCACAGGTAGTAGCTCTCTGTCAGGAGTAACTCATGCTGGTTGTGATCGCCACTGGGAATCTCTGCTTGCTGTGGTCTTGGGAGGGAAAATTAGAGGAAATGGTATATTGTAGTCCTGCTATTAAAGCCACATGGGATTTTCAGTAATTCCCTTAGTCTGTTTGTACAAATGGATTTAATTATGTTTCCTTGCCTTTGGAATTGTAGTAAAAGGTTTGGGAAGCTTGAATTACCATAGGATGAAAACATTAAAAAAATTTCTGTAGCAAACCTCCAAAGGCAGCACTCTGGGGATAAAGCGTCCTTTCTTTGCCAGCATTTTAACAGATTGCAATTACAGTTGATGTTACAGTGTTGCAATACTGTGAAGGAAGATGTGACGGGAAGGAAGTATTGCATAGTTCTCTATTCTGTAATGGGTAACGGCTTTGTGGCCTTCTTAGGAAAATACCTGATTCTTTTCTTGAGGAATAAATCTTCTCTAGAACAGAGATTGAGAAGATTCACAAATAATTACACTTAACTGTTAAGACCTTTCTGCATATATTAAATGTGAGTAGTTGCTTGCTGTACAGCTGTGGTGGTTTAGTCCCTGCCAGGGTCTGAGACCACGCGGCCGCTGCCCCTCCCCCACAAAGGGAGTGAAATAAAAAACCTCCGGGCTGAGATAAGGAAAGGTTTAATACAACAGTGCAACTGCAACACAACAACAACAATAACAATAAGAATAACAGTAATAACAATGAACAGAGCAAAATATCTACCAATACAGCAGTGAGAACAGAACAAATCCCACAGTACACGTGTTAACCGACTGTCCTGCTTCGGCGCCAGGATGTGACGTCCGCAGGGTATCTGAATAACCCGGCTAGAGCTTCCCCCCCCACTGCTGGGGAAACTTAACCCTATCCTGGCTAAACCAGGACATAATCCACCCCTTTATTCTATACCATGTGTGTCACATCCAGCTGCCATTTAGCAATGAACATTAACAAAGAAAAATTGACAAAAGCACAGTATAACTCACGGTGTGTTTTCACCCACAATCAAGTCCCCTTGTGGTACGCATCGGACCTCTCCATCCTTCTGCATCACCCACCAGGTGCACCCAGGTCCTTGAGCAAAAACAATCCCGTGGATGGGTTTGCCTTTGCCCGGCGCAGGACTAACCCAGACCATTTTTCCCAGCAGGTCCCTCATGCGCACCACAGGGACTCTATCCCCGTCCACAACACGTGGAAGTTTTGACTGAGCTGGGCCAGCTCGATTGGCAGATCCTCTTGTGTTCACTAACCAAGTGGCCTTTGTCAGATGTGTGTCCCAGTGTTTGAAGGTTCCACCCCCCCATTGCTCTCAATGTAGTTTTCAACAGTCCATTGTAGCGCTCGATCTTCCCAGAGGCTGGTGCGTGGTAGGGGATGTGGTAGACCCACTCGATGCCGTGTTCTTCTGCTCAGGCATTTATGAGGTTATTTCAGAAGTGAGTCCCATTGTCCGACTCAATCCTCTCTGGGGTGCCGTGTCGCCACAGGACTCGCTCTTCAAGGCCCAGGATGGTGTTCCGGGTGGTGGCGTGGGACACTGGATAAGTTTCGAGCCACCCAGTGGTTGCTTCCACCATTGTGAGCACGTGGCACTTGCCTTGGCGGGTCTGTGGCAGTGTGATGTAGTCGATCTGCCAGGCCTCTTCATATTTATATTTCATCCATCGATCTTTATTCCGCTGGGGCTTCACCCGTTTGGCTTGTTTGATTGCAGCACACGTCTCACATCCATGGATGATCTCTGCGATGGTGTCAATGGTGAGGTCCACCCCTCGATCTCAAGCCCACCTGTATGTTGCATCTCTGCCTTGGTGGCCCGAGGTCTCATGGGCCCACCGGGCTATGAACAGTTCACCTTTACGCTGCCAGTCCAAGTCCACCTGAGCCACTTCGATCTTAGCAGCCTGGTCCGCCTGCTGGTTATGTTGATGTTCATCAGTGGCTTGACTCTTGGGTATATGGGCGTCCACATGGTGCACCTTCACAACGAGGTTCTCCACCCGGGCTGCAATGTCCTGCCATACTTCAGCGGCCCAGACGGGTCTGCCCTTGCGTTGCCAGTTGTTCTGTTTCCATTGCTGCAACCACATCCACAGGGCACTTGCCACCACCCACAAGTCAGTGTAGAGATAGAGCCTCGGCCACTTTTCTCGCTCAGCAATCTCCAAAGCCAATTGGATGGCTTTCACCTCTGTGAACTGGCTCGATTCACCTTGTCCCTCAACAGCTTCAGTGGTTTCCCGTGTGGGATGCCACACCACAGCCTTCCATCGTCGATGTTTTCCCACAATGCAGCAAGACCCATCAGTGAACAGGGCATATTGTTTCTCTTCCTCTGGCAGCTCGTTACATGGTGGGGCCTCCTCAGCATGTTTCACCTGTTGTTCTGGTGACATCCCAGCATCTTTGCTCTCTGGCCAGTTTATGATCATTTCTACTAATCCTGGGGGATCGAGGTTCCCTATTCGAGCCCATTGTGTTATCAATGCAACCCATTTACTCCACGTGGCATCTGTTGCATGATGTGTGGAGGGAGCCTTTCCTTTGAACATCCATCCCAGCACCGGCAGTCGGGGTGCCAGGAGGAGCTGTGTCTCAGTACCGACCACTTCTGAGGCAGCTCGAATTCCTTCATACGCTGCCAGTATCTCCTTCTCAGTCAGGGTATAGTTAGCTTCAGAGCCTTTGTATCCCCGGCTCCAAAAGCCTAGAGGTCGGCCTCGGGATTCCCCGTCTGCTCTCTGCCAAAGGCTCCAGGAAGGGCCATTCTCCCCAGCTGCGGTGTAGAGCATGTTCTTAATCTCCTGCCCTGTCCGGACTGGCCCGAGGGCCACTGCCTGGGTAATCTCCTGCTTAATTTGTTCAAAGGCTTGGTGTTGCTCTGGGCCCCATTTAAAATCGTTCTTCTTGCGGGTTATGTGGTAGAGAGGGCTCACAATCAGGCTGTAGTTTGGGATGTGCATCCTCCAGAACCCCACAGCGCCCAGGAAAGACTGAGTCTCCTTTTTGGTGGTTGGTGGGGCCATGGCTGTTATCTTGTTTATCACCTCCATTGGGATGTGGCGACGCCCATCTTGCCATTTTATTCCTAGGAACTGAATCTCCCTTCCAGGCCCCTTAACTTTCTGTTGCTTGATGGCAAAACCAGCCTTCAGGAGGATTTCAATTATCTTCTTTCCTTTCTCAAAGACTTCCTCAGCTGTGTCCCCCCATACAATGATATCATCAATGAACTGCAGGTGTTCTGGAGCCCCACCTTTCTCCAGTGCAGTATGGACCAGTCTATGGCAAATGGTGGAGCTGTGTTTCCACCCCTGGGGCAATCGATTCCAGGTGTACTGGATACCCCTCCAAGTGAACGCAAACTGTGGCCTGCACTCTGGTGCTATTGGAATGGAGAAGAACGCGTTAGCGATGTCAATCGTGGAGTACCACTTGGCTGCCTTCGACTCCAGCTCATACTGGAGCTCTAGCATGTCTGGCACTGCAGCACTCATCGCTGGCGTAACTTCATTCAGGCCACGGTAGTCCACGGTCAGTCTCCATTCGCCATTAGGTTTTCTCACTGGCCATATAGGGCTGTTGAAAGGTGAATGAGTCTTGCTGATCACCTTCTGGCTTTCTAGTCGACGGATCAGCTGATGGATGGGGACCAGGGAATCTCGGTTAGTACGGTACTGCCGCCGGTGCACCGTCTTGGTGGCAATTGGCACTCGCTGCTCTTCAACCTTAAGCAACCCCACCACCGAGGGGTCCTCTGAGAGGCCGGGTAAGGTGGACAATTGCTCAACCTCCTCCAGGGCAGCTATACCAAAGGCCCACCGGTACCCTTTTGGGTCTTTAAAGTACCCTATCCTGAGGTAGTCTATACCTAGGATGCACGGGGCATCTGGGCCAGTCACAATGGGGTGCTTATGCCAGTCCTTCCCAGTTAAGCTTACTTCAGCCTCTAATAGGGTCAGCTGTTGGGACCCCCCTGTCACTCCGGAGATGCAGATGGATTCGACCCCACTGTGGCTTGATGGCATCAGGGTGCACTGTGCACCAGTGTCTACCAAGGCCTCATATTCTTGTGGTTCTGATGTGCCAGGCCATCGGATCCACACCTTCCAGTAAATCCGATTATCCCTTTCCTCCACCTGGCTGGAGGCAGGGCCCCTCTAATCCTGCTCACCATCACTCACTTGATCTAAGAGTGACTCCTGCAAGAATGACTTCCTGGTCCCCTCAAGAGGGTCAAGCATACTGTTGGCCATTCTATTCTGTCTGGGGGATTTCCGACTAGACACTGGAGCTGCATCTCTCTTGGAAGACTCCCCTTTCATGGTGGTCTTCCCTTTCAGTTGCTGTACTCGTGCAGCTAGGTTGGAAGTGGGCTGTCCATGCCACCTTCTCCTGTTTTCCCCATGGTCACAGAGGAAGAACCACAGGGTGCCCCGTGGTGTGTGCCTTCCACTGTCCTTCTCTTGGGTGGGGAAGCGACTGCTTCTAATGGCTGAGACATTGGTCCATGCAGGTGGAATGTAGGACATGTCCTCTTCCACTTTCTGGAGCCTCTGAGACAGTTCCTCTACAGCTGAAACCAAAGCATGTTGGGAGGAAGGGAGACTTCCCTCATATTGCCAGAGCTGGATAATCACTTCATCCACTGTCTGAGTCTGGGTGTCTCGCCACCAGGACGCTACTGCTAATGCTTTGGAATGTGCCTCTGGTCCACTTTGCAGGAACTTCCGCCACATCAGCTGTGTGCAAGGGGCCTGATCTGGATCCATTGGTGACTGCTCATCATTCAGATCACCATAGACCATGTCAAACACAGCCATTTCCCTGAGGTTTTGAATGCCTTTCTCCATGTCGGTCCACTTGCCTAACTGACATAGAGCATCAAGCATCATCCTTGTAGGGGTACCTCTCCCTCACACCGAGCAGGAGTCGCCTCCAAAGGCTGAGGGTTTGAGCCTGTTTCCCTATTGCCTTGTCAATACCAGCCTCCTTGGCTAAAGGTCCCAGCTGCTTGGCCTCCCTCCCTTCCAATTCAAAACCAGCAGCTCCACTGTCCCAGCACCGGAGCAGCCAGGTGCAAATTTGCTCACCTGGAAGGCGGCTGAAATCCCTCCACATATCTCGCAACTCACTGAGGGATAGAGATTGGATGATTACCTCCGGCTCTTCCTCCTGCTCTCGTGATGGGCCTGGTTCATCATCACCCTGTACACTGCGAGGGGATTTTTTGGTGTATTTGGTTTTCTGTGTCGGGGCGACTGATATTGGTACTGCTTGTCCCTCTGGCCCAGCTGCTGTGCTGGTGGAGGCGACCGGTACTGGCACTGCCTGTCCCCCTGGCCCAGCTGCTGTACCAGCAGGTTCACTTTCAGACCCTGCAGCCCTTTTTCCCCCTTGAGGGCAGTGATCAGTGTTAAGGGCGATGCGGTAAGCATGGGCAAGCCCCCAACACATCGCAGCGAGTTGCATCTCCCGGGGTTTGTCAGATTGGCAGCACACCTTTTCCAAACACTCCACCAGTTTATCAGGACTCTGCACTTGTTCGGGAGTGAAATCCCAGAACTTTGGGGGTGACCACTGACTCAGGTACTTGCCCATCATCTCCCACATACCTAGCCATTTATAACTATCTGCCCTCGGGGCAGGTTTCTGTTGTTGGAGAAATACCGCATGGTCCAAAACAAGATCTGGCAGACATTTAGAAAGAACAGAGCCGCAAGCACACTGGTTTGGGTGCTCCAGGGAGAGCTAAAGCTCTCAAAAACCGAGAGAATCTCTTCCCCTGGCTCACCCACAGAGGGGGTGAGACCCCAAACAAAAGACCAGGCAGCAAACAGGTACCAGTTCACCCCCACAAGCAGCGATACGAGCCCATTATAAGCAGACAGTAACCAGTAGAGCAGAACAAGACCCTTGATACATCTTCCACCGAGAACAAACACCAGCACTGGGAACACACAGGGGATATAAGGATTAATCCAGCCCCACCACGCAAGCAAGTCGGCCAGCATTGCAAACGTTTCTTATCAAACAATACGAATAAAAACAGGGAAAAAAAATTACACCTAACAGATGGCTCTAACACACCTTCTCCTTTTGTCCTTATCTCAGTCTTCTCCAGCCCCACGTTGGGCGCCAAAGTTGTGGTGGTTTAGTCCCTGCCGGGGTCTGAGACCACGTGGCCGCTGCCCCTCCCCCACAAAGGGAGTGAAATACAAAGCCCCAGGCTGAGATAAGGAAAGGTTTAATACAACAGTGCAACTGCAACGCAACAAACAACAACAATAAGAATAACAGTGATAACAATGAACAGAGCAAAATATCTACCAATACAGCAGTGAGAACAGAACAAATCCCACAGTACACGTGTTAACCGACTGTCCCGCTTTGGCGCCAGGATGTGACGTCCTCATGGTATCTGAATAACCGGGCTAGAGCTTCCCCCCCACTGCTGGGGAAACTTAACTCTATCCTGGCTAAACCAGGACAAGAGCATAGAAATTGGCACATTCCTTACCCCTTCTGTTAGGTTTGGACAGTTTGTAGGTCTGCCTCTAAAACTCCAAGTGATACAATTGTTGCATGTTATTGTTGCTTATTTAGTGATACAGTAGTCATAAGTTTGGCCAATGTATTGCTTTGAAACTAAGGCTATAGTCATAAATCAGTAATTTAAGTGCATGGTTTTCATGGTGCTGTTCCGGAATTTTTATGTTATCCTGAAATGAATTTTAAGAAGGACATAGTTACTTTTTCACCCCTTAAATGCAGCCTTGCATGGAGGCTGATGCTAGTAGATTTCTGATGACAGGTTACTTACTGAAAAATGGAGTTATGTATACTCAGAAATTGATAACAGTATCTGACTATTTTCTCTGGATTTTCCCCACACACAAGCTAAATCAGTAGGGAAAAGGACACTCATGGTTTTTATTTGTGTGTGGTTTTGCAAGGGCTTAAGTCAATGAAAGTATCCAGCCCCTGCTCTTTATATTTAGGGGAATGAGGTGGTTCAGGTCATTGGCCCAGGAAAAAATCAACCTAACAAGTGATGTAGGACCAAGTTAGTTTATACAGGGTCTTGTGAGCACAAGTACTGGCATCAGAGACAAGTCAGGAATGTCGATGAGGTAAAGGAGGGACTGGGCCAGTGCTAGCTTTTATTGGCTTGTATTGCTGTGGAACTGTACCTTTTATATTGTAACAATGCATCTTCATATGCAGAAGAAAGTTTTAACCTGCTGCTGACAGGAAAAAAATATCCTTACAATGATAGTTTCTATTACATGGTATAGCTACATAAGTACGTGTATTTGATGATCTTGTAAAGCAGTCAGAATGTGGCTCAGTTTGCAATGTAACTTTAAAACCATGCTACTTATCTTCTATGACATCAACTTGCCTGATCTGAAGTCACAGCAATTTTAATGTTACTGTACAAGGAAGCTGTAGGTTCTGAAGCAGTTAGAATTTCCAAATGTGAATACAAACTATTGATTTTATTTGCTGTTGTGTATATCAGAAAAGCCTTTTCAAAGATGTGCTGCTGTCCTTTCAGTAGTTAGTAGATAGAAATATAAGATAGATAACATTTAAGAACTATGTTTCTAGACAAATAATTAAAATAAAAGTGGGGTTACAGATTGCTACAAAACCTGTCCCTGGCTACCTTCGAATTTCTGTAAAAATAAATTCATCTCAAGTGGGTGGTCTTTTGCAGGCTATATTAACATTAGCATTAAAGTTGACTTGACAATGTAAACAAAACAGACCCAGTTTAGAAACCAAAGATGTAATGTTTCTCTGCTTCCTTTCGCAATTACATTACTATTACAAGTTTATAGGAAAATAAAGTTATGGCTTTGGCAGTCAATACTTTGCATCAAGTGTGGGAAAAGTGCTTGGTTTTCAAGAGAATGGCTCATCAAGATCTGACTAAAGCCTTTGTAGCAGGATAGGAAAAGAAACGAGTATTGCTGTAAGGATTGGGCAACCTGTGTGACTTGGAGAGCCATAGGCAGAGTGGGAATAGGTGGACAGGGCAGAGTTAAGAGGAGAGTTAGGTTTGATCTTACTTTGGCTAGAGATCTGTGAGGCAAGGTGGCAAACTTACCACAGTAGCTCAGGCAGTGCTACCTTCTCAACATATGTCACTTCCTATGTGCATCTTGACTTCTTCCTTGTCAACAGCAATGAGCAATGGTTTTTCAGGATGCTGGTGAAATGGTTAATGTGGACACAGCCAGTCTGCTTCTCCTGGTCATTACTATTTTGTCCATTCATGTAGATGTCTCTGATTCACTCATTTCTGCCTTCAGTTCACTGATAATTGGGCTGGCAAGGATCTTTAGCCTAGAACTGCTTTCAGTACATAACTTCCAAATTATTTAAAATGAATTGGAAATGGCTGAACAAGTCACATGTAAATAGAAGTGTTTTACCTTTCTTCCTTGAATGAGAATCTGGTCAAGTTGTCCCTTGTTATGGTTTAGGCCCAACCAGCAACTAACACCACCCCACTGCTCACTCATTCCGTCCCCCTGGTGGGATGGGGAGGAGAAAGTATAACAAAAGGCTTGTGGGTCAAGACAAGGACAGGGAGGGCTCACTCACCAGCTGTGGTCATGGGCAAAACAGTCTTGACTTGGAGAAAAACATCAATTTAATTTGGTACCAATCAAATCAGATTAGGATAATGAGAAATAAACCCAAACCTTAAAAACACTTTCTTCCTACCCCTTCCTACTATCTGTGCTTGGCTTTGCTCACGATTTCTCTGTCTCCGCCTCCCCAGCGGGTCGGGGGACAGGGAATGGGGGTTGTGGTCAGTTCATCACATGTTGTCTCTGCTCCTTCTTCCTCCTTGGGGGGAGAACTCCTCACACTCTTCCCCTGCTCTGGCATGGGGACCCTCCCACAGGAGGCAGTCCTCCATGAACTGTTCCAGCATGGGTCCCTTCCACAGGATGCAGTCCTTCAGGAACAGACTGCTCCAGCGTGGGCTCTCCATGGGGTCACAGCCTCCTTCGGACACATCCACCTGCTCTGAGTGAGGTCCTCCAGGGGCTGCAGGGGAATCTCTGCTCTGGTGCCTGGAGCACCTCCTCACTCTCCTTCTCCACTGACCTTGGTGTCTGCAGAGTTGTTCCTCTCATATCTCACTCCTCTCTCCACTGCAGCTTTTCCCCTCTAAAATATGTTACCACAGAGGTGCTACCACCATTGTTGATTGACTTGGCCTTGGCCAGAGGTGGGTCTGACCTGGAGCTGGGGAAGCTTCCCACAGGAGCCACCCCTGTTGCCCCTCCCCCATTACCAAAACCCCACCACACAAACCCAATACATCCCTGAAATTTTGAAAAGTCTTAGTTCTTTTCTTGCGCAACTCAGGCATTCAGGTATCTGATTTTACAAGTTTTGCATCCCAACTGGATGGATCAAAAGAAAATGTACATGCAGCTTGAAATATGACAGAGTTTTTAAGTGCTCCTTGAAATTATAGTTCTGAATGCTTGAGGGTTTCTTCTGTGTGTGGATGATTTTTAGAAAATGTTACCATCTCATGTTTTAGTAGTTGTTGGTGTGTGTCCCCACTCTTCTTAAGATATCACTGGGTCTTCAACTATTTCATGCTTAAAGCCAACTTTGCCACTTCTTGAAGTAAAATTCTCTGGTTTCCATCAAACCTGCTTTCATTAAGACTGCACAATTGATTAAATGCTGCAAGGTCAATTTGCAGACTGACCAGTGAAAATGCACCTCATTTTTCCACTTAACTACACAATTCTCTGTTCTGTGCCAAAGTGTTATTTTATAGAGACCCACTGTAATTATACAGTGATTATTAACTTTATAGGGTGTGGTGATACATAATACAGAAGATAAATACTTTTCAAAACTGAGCTACTGTAAAGTAACAAATTAATATGGGATGAGGGTCAGTAGATCTGCAGTGTCCTGTCTCATCCTGCCAATAGGGACAGCGCAAATGCCTCTTTTCAGGAAGGGGTAGCATCTGGGATCAGCCAGTCCCTGGAGCAGCCATCCCTGAATCACCAGCCAAAAGAACACTGGTAGTGAGGAATGGGCAATGAAAACTGTGAGTCTTCCTTTTGAAGGCACTTTCTTCTCCTGTGTTTCAGGAATAGCAGCCTCACTTTCCTCCCACCATCAGGACAGGAGAATTCATCGTTTTAGAGCATTCATGTGCAAACTGGATAAAAGCATCTGTAAGTGTGCATATGAAAACGCATTTTTGGCATGATTTCTATTATGCTCTAAAGTTTTCCTGTCTTCTGTGGCAAACCACTTTTGATAAATCACATCACCCTTTTTTTTGTTTGATAGTTTTCCCTTTATTATTAAATCATTACAAATGGTGGTAGCTGGAACAGTTACTGCCACTTTCATTAAGTGTCCTCTGCATCCTGGAATCTCCTAAATGCTACAGCCCATTCATTCCACACCAAAACATTTAAGGTGATGGGAGCTTTAATTTAAACGTGTAAGTAGTCCTGCAGTCAGAAGGATTACTCAAGGTTTTTAAAAGTTAAGCGCTTGCTTAACTATTTTGTTAGGTGTGGTGCAATTTTTCATTGCTTTGAAAGATTGAGCAGCCATCTTTCAGTGTCAATAAAAACAATGTATTAATCTGTCAGCACCAAGTCCAGAATACAGGTCCAATTTTTTTTTTTTTTTTTTTTTTAAAAGGATCTAGTTCTGCCCTTTCTTTCCTGCTTAGTAAAGAAAAAAAAAATGGTATGTCAAGGAGAGTTTAGGTTACAGTTTGGTTCTCTTTCCGTTGAATCACATTTCTGGTTTATGTTACCTAGTAGTAAAATAAATATTTAAAATTAAAAAATATTTTAAAATATTGGTATACATGCTGATGTATCACAATACTTCTAAATAGCAGAGGGAATTTAGAAACACCAAAGCAGTTCACAATGCAGCTTTATACTGAGGTCACGGATGATGGGGAGATAGCAACATCATTCAGAAAATGAAAAGGGAATCAACAGGCTACCTGGCTGAATCTGACGATTAGCTAAAGAGGGCAAAGGCTAACGAGTGTGCTAAAAATTGGAGTGGGTGCTGAGCTTGTGTGTTCCAATGGCTGCTGTGAGGGAACGAGGCATGCAAAAACACAAGCTGGACAAGTCACGGCAGTAGGAACAAGTCAATGAGCCCACCAACAGCTTCACCTGAGACACGGGGCTTGTGCTTGGGGGATTTTGCTCTCATTGTGGTGCGTGTGCAGTGTGAGGGTTTGAAACTGAACTTTTGAACTCTCGAGTACAAACCTGCTGCTTGCTAGCTGCAGCTGTGAGGGCTGCTTGTGACTTTTTGTAATGCTCGAACTACGCAAAAGGGGCATTTCCTGAATCCTCCCGTTAATGAATAGGCATAAGCCAGTGAGTGGGCTGATCGACTTCGTGCTTTTGCAAGTAGATTATCACATGAGAAAGCCAAGGGCTCGGACAGCGGAAAGAATGTGAACATCCTGCAGAAAGACAGATCTTGGAAGTGGGGAGAGATTCTGGAGATGGGAGAGATACATGGAGACAAACACTAGGGCAGCGTGAGGACCTTGGCTGGTAAGGCTTGGGTCTGGTAATGGTGAGCAGCTGTGAAGCAGGGAGCCAGCACAACCTTCCCAGAGCAGTGGCCATCTCCCTGATGGGAAGGGCTGGTGGGCCTCAGTGAGTAGCTGAGATAACCGATTAGGGTGACAGCTCAGATATCACTGGTCTTAAACCTCTCTATCCAGATCTGCAGCTTGTCTTTCCTGTGACACTAGTGTGGAATGAACACATTTATTGTCTATTATGCATGTCTTCCTAAACTGGGGTCAGGACCTCTGCATGACATCTGTATTGATTAAGATATTAAAATACAGTATCTGTTCCTGGAGTGTCTCCTTAGAAAGGACTGTCAGTACTTAGTAAGAGGCACATTACTGGGGACTTTGGATTTCCATTTACTAACCTTACAGTATCTCCTTTAATTGCAATGCTTCTAATTCTCATTCCTTTTATTCCTTTTTATGTTGCTGATGGCTGCAGTTTTCTTCTAAGTCATTAATTGGAATGCATTTGTTTAGGTTTAAAAGGGATCATAATTGTAGTTGTTTCTCTCACAGTGCTGATACTCTAAATAATGCATGAGGTACATATGTGTGAGTGCTCCTTGGTGATGGCTGTTACCTAATACACTTGTTTCACTGTGCATGTTTATGTAATTTAAAGACATTGCTGAACTGACTCATCTGCATCAAAATGTTGCTGTGTACATCATTATATAGCTGATTACTTGATGCCCTTTGAAAGTACTGTGAGATTTTATAGAACCATAGAATAGTTTGGGTTTGAAGGGACCCTTAAAGCCCATCTAGTTCCAACCCCCCTGCCATGGGCAGGGACACCTTCCACTACATCAGGTTGCTCAAAGCCCCGTCCAACCTGGCCTTGAACACTGCCAGGGAGGGGACAGCCACAGCTTCTCTGGGAAACCTGTTCCAGTGTCTCACCACCCTCACAGTAAAGAATTTCTTCCTTATATCTAATCTAAATCTACCCTCTTTCCATTTAAAACCGATACCCCTCATCCTATCACTATGCTCCCTGATCAATAGTCCCTCCCCATCTTTCCTGTAGCCCCTTTAAGTACTGGAAGGCTGCTATAAGATCTCCCTGGAGCCTTCTCTTCTGCAGGCTGAACAACCCCCACTCTCTCAGCCTGTCCTCACAGGGGAGGTGCTCCAGGCCCCTGAGCATCTTCATGGCCTCCTCTGGACCCACTCGAGCAGGTCCATGCCCTTCTTGTGTTGGGGATCCCAGAGCTGGACACAGCACTGCAGGTGGGGTCTCAGGAGAGTGGAGCAGAGGAGGAGAATCACATTTGTGCCGGTGCACCGTAAAGAAGTACAGTTGTGGAGTTGCAGGCTGTCCCTTCGCCGGAGACAGCACGGCCGGGTCAGCCTCCGCCTCGCCCCGGTCGCCTGCCAGCGTCCCCACGCCGCCCGCGCCCCGCAGTGCCCCGGCCGCAGCCCCGCCCGGCAGGTGGGGTCGCCGCGAGGGGCGGGCGGGAGGCGGCCCCGCGGCCGTGCCTCAGCCCCCCCCCCCCGCTGTCCCTCAGCCTCCCCCGCGGCCCCGGCTCGGCGGGAGGCAGCGGTAAGGGCTCCGGCGGGGTCGGGGTGCGGCGGGGGCCGCGGTGGAGGCTTCGCCCCTCGGTGCCGGGCGGGTCCCCGAGGCGGTGTCTCCGCGCGGCGGGTGGGGCCGTGCTCCCCCTCCCGCGCCGGCCCCTTTCGGGGGGCTCCCGCCGCCGCAGCCGGGGAGGGCGGGGCGTTCCCGCGGGCGGAGGGCGCAGCGGCGGCGAGGGGACGCGGCGGCTGTGGGCTCGGGGGCAGCCCGGAGGCAGCCGGCGCGGGGCGGTGGTTTCTGTCCGTCAGAGTTACAGGAAAAAGTGTCGCTTGTGCTGAGCCTGATAACTTCCTATTTTGTTACATCCCTTAGCAGTCGCGAGGAGGCAGGGGTCCCTGTTAAGCGAAACGCCCGTTCTGCAGCTGCGGTAAGTGTGAAGTTGGGTTTTTTGTTGGTTTTTTTTTGTGGGTTTTTTGTTTGTTTGGTTGTGTTTTTTTTTTAAAAAAGCGGAGGTCCCGCTGCTCATTTTTGTTAATATGGAGTTGGGAAAGTGTGAAAGTCTTCCCTGCAGCGTTACGTGCTCGCATTCATATCTCTTCAGATGTTCATCCCAGACTTGAGGCAGTGCATGCTTCAGGGTCTCTCCAGGCCAAGCAACTCCTTTCAGTTTCTTCCAAGTC
This sequence comes from Strix aluco, assembly GCF_031877795.1. Taxonomy (NCBI): domain Eukaryota; kingdom Metazoa; phylum Chordata; class Aves; order Strigiformes; family Strigidae; genus Strix; species Strix aluco. The sequence continues at coordinate 82,802,671 of NC_133971.1, forward strand.
CATGAGATAGTAAGAATTGAAGCTTCCTATTTAGCTGATTGCGTTTGTCTCTTTTTGGGAAGAGTATGATACAGATGCTTAGCAGTGGTTTTCAGTATGTGTGCAATGGGTAGAAGCTAGTTCTCAGAATGTTTGCAATATATGCAGCCATCAAAGGCAGTAAAAGCTCTTTCCTAACTGCTGGCTGCTTAAGTTGTTTGTATTCACTCGAATTTTCTCAGTGGTGTATCAGATTTAAATATGCTAGCCCCGTGCTTCTTCTATGCTTGCACAGTCTCTGCCTCCTGGCAAAAAATAATTTTGTATTATGTTTGTGTACGTATCTGTCATGAGTATCACCTACATGCATTCCTTCTTAAATTGGGGAAGCTGCACTGAACTTCTCATCTGTAATGGACTGTGTGACTGTTGTCTTTTGAAGATGATTGTCAGAAATAGTTGAAATCCAATTTCTAGCTTCTTATCTGTGAATTAAGACACTGGGCAAGAGAATGTTTTCATGCTTGCAGAAAGCTTCATGTATTGGGCAAAAGAATGGAATGGTCAGTTCGGAGTTTTCTGTCAGAGGCTAATCAGTAACAAAACGGGTCTCAAGGAATAAAAATGGGGAAAAAAAAGCTTTATATCATGGAGGTTGCAGTATTAAATGTTAAAGATCTTGATTTCTCTATAATAACCATGCAAATCTGGTAATTTTTTGCATTATTTGGTGCTTGTCAAGAACATTTTCAATTTAAAAATGCCGTACTAGGAGATCTCAAAACGTAGCTCTTTTTAGTAGGTCCCATGGAGCCTGGTTTCACAATGCCATGCTATGTTTCACCTAGCAGTTTTGACTAAGATATAAAAATATTGTTAGTGAACTTTACAGGATGGGTAGTAATCAAAAGAAAAACAGGATATATAACCTTTATGGGAGTATCTGAATTAGCAGGGTGATATGGCAGTTGTCTTATGCAGGTCAACACCGAGGTAAATGTATTTGGGATCAAAGAATAGAGAGGATGCTCAACAGGACAAAAAACTCTTGGAAATTAGTAATGTAAAGACTGTTTCAGATTACTGTGTTCTCTGATGGGGGAAAAAAAAGGGCTAACATTTCTGCTTGGAATTACAGTAAGAGGAATAGCAGGTAAGTGTCTGGTAGTGATCATATTTATGTTCCTATAACAAGATACATGAGGTGTTTATCATCCAGCAGTCAAAGGTGGTAAGGAATAGGTGAAGGTTCACTGTGCAGAGGCTTCCGTGTCACGTTATACATTCACTGCATTAGTGTAACGGAGACGGTGGCTCACTTCTGTAAGTCTAGCTCCGACTATTGAGATATTGTGTGCGCACTTCAGTGAAATCCTGGAGAACCTTCAAAAAAGAGTACAAAAAAATAACCAAACGAAATGGAAAACAAACCTTTTAAGGAGGACTTAATGTATACTCTTTAATTTATATAAGATTGAGATGAATATGGAGAAGGATATTTGATAGTGGCAGTGTAAGGAAACCTCTTAATCACTGAAAAATATATGAAATGAAATGGTGTGCAGGTATTGCCTATATTCCAAATTAACTCATAAAACCAAGAATAAGTGATGCAACAGTATAAGCGCAAAACTCACTATTAGCTGAGTTTGTAATGAGTCTGAGTTTACAATGTTTTCTAGAATATATGATGAAATCTCTCAGAATGGTGTATTATGCGTACAGGTAGGCTACAGGGTCACAGTCATCTTTTCTGAGTGATAAAGTATGAAAGTGGGGTTTTGCACTCATTTTGTTCTCTTTCCTTCTTGCGTGTGTGAGAGCACTGGATTACCTGCATTGTTCTCCAGCACTGCAGTGGGACAGGGATTATAATTATATCCTACATTTTGGGGCTGTAGCTGATTCTCTGAACAGTCCAGGGAAGTTTTTATTTGCTTTCTTGTGAAACACAGTTTGCTGACGTTATTCAAGTGGACATGTATTTTACCCTGGAACATCTGGAATTGGACTTAGTTCAAGAGCCGAGGCTGGACAAGGTGAACTTATGCTCCGAAGTAGTACAGAGTATCTTTCTTCTGATTTTCTGACAGATGTGCGTTCTTCAGGTTAAAGCCACCCAAATATGGCAATGGTAAGAGGTTTGGATCTGGCCACCCTCTCTCGATAAGGGTTCCACATTTCTTTAAAGCTCAACACATGGATCCTCCTGCCCTGGTCATCCATTTTTCTCACTACTTGCTTATCATGGCAGAGGCATATTGTTCTCCACCTTTCTTTGAGTGACTGTGCTCAAGAAAGGGGCACAAAGGCAACCATCCTATCTAATAATGTCTTACTAAGTGAAAACATCTAACACAAAATCATCTCTCAAAGTAGACTTTTGTAGCCAAAATAGACTTTGTATTCCCTCAAACACTGATCCGAAGAAGAACGCTCCAAGACCAGACCTGTACATGAAGCCTGTTTAAGCCCTAACTTCACTGTTTCCTCTTTCTCAGTGAAAAAAGAACAAGGAGTGCTGTGAGCACTGCAGTTCTCTCTGATAGTATCACCATCATTTGGTTCTAGTGATATTGATGGCATGGCCTTTTACTGAGTGTTATCAAATAGGATATAATCATGTAGTTAAAATGAAAAAAGTGACCAATATGAAAAAATAAAGGAATTAAATCTTGTTTTGTGTTTGTAGCTTTAAGCTTTTTTCCCCAAAATTGTTTTTATTTTGAGGTATAATATATTAATTAACAAACAAATATTTGTTTTGCAGCTTTTTTTTATCTACCTGAGCATTTTAAACCTTAAGATAAATTTAGAGGCTTATTTGTTATGCTTGTTGAGAGAACAATTAATTATATTCTATTTACTATATACTCTAATATGTTCTATTTACTCATTATTTTTCTGTATTAGTATCAAGCTGCATTTAGGTAAAAATTATTTTTAAATTTCAATGAACAGCATTGTATGTTAAAACATTAATATTCAATGTGCTGTTAAATATTGCTCTATAACAAAAGGATTTATCAAAACATGTTTTGCATCTGTAACTCTAGGGTATAGTAAGCAAAATAACTGTTATCAGCAGTTATTAACTGAACTGACATTTCCCAGTCTCTACATCCTTGAGGAATTTAGAACAAAAGTATCTTATCCTTTTGTGCCTATTTTTTATATTTACAGACTGAAAGAGGAAAATGGCTTTCCTGCTTTTTCAGTTTCCAGTTGATTTGCAGCTTTTAAATTAACAGTCCATTGGACTTGATGAATACAGCCTTTATTTCTATCCCCCCCCCCCCCCCCTTTGGCATTTTTAAGAACAAGTTTCTGTGTCAAAAGTTGGCACTGCATTTCAAGGAGCTCTGCTCCATGCTGCTCAGATATGTTCATCAGCTTAGTGGCTTCTCTTTTCTCAATATCTATTGTTTGAATTTATTTAAGTGATTTTAGTAGATTATGATACCAATGTGTTTTAAGGTAGGCTGTCATAATTTCAAATTTAAATAGCTTTATTTTTCAGAAGACAACACACCTAAGTCCTGTTTAAATCAAGTTATTTTTAAATGGTAAAATTTTAAATATTATTCATCCTGATCTGATGTTCAACTGACTATTTTGAGTTCAGTTAAGGGCTGTGGGTTATGAAACCAGTGTGCTCAGGATATTTCACTACAGTCTGTCATTTTTGTCATGGATGAGCTTGTCAGTGCATGATTTATAGGGATTAGAGAGTTGGGAAAAGCCATTAGCTGTCCCTCACATTTACTGCTTCCTCCAGTAGGTTTACATGTCATTTTCCTCTTCTGATGCTCACTGGTAGTGCCCTTGATGGAAACCTGACCAATCCTGGAAGCTGATGCTTCTACACCCTTTTATCTAGGAAGTTTGTATTTGGATCATTTGCCTGAAATGTCCTCTTTCCCTTTAGGATTTGTGAAAACACTGATGGATTTGAATCTTGGAGTTCTTCAAACTGATGGTTAAGGCTTTTCCAGTTGCATCTGTGCATAAGTTACATCACAGTCGGGTGGCCCAGTGGGGCTGAGTGTAGGCTCGGGCTCCTGGCATTCAGCATTGGCTGATCACATATAGGGCAAGGTCTGTCTCCCCATATGGTAGCTGGCATGGCAGAGCTGTAGCAATTGCTACTAAAGAATAAATAAAAGCAATGGCTGTTCAGCTGCTTTCCTCTTTCATAGTTGTTAGAAGAGTGTCACACTTAGTAGGGAAGGATGCATGTCAGGTTTCAGCAAAGATGTTAGAAATTCTTGAAGAGGACTGGGCTTATGTTTTATGTAGGCTAAAGGCATACTGCCTTTCCATTTGTAGATGTATCATGTTCTTTAATCATGGTCTAACAGTGTGTAACTACACGTAGAAGTATGTGTTAGTGTAGTTGAAAAGAATCTTAGAATTGGATCTGAATGGAAAAAACTTTCCTGTCCCAAAATGGAGGAGAAGGATGATTAAGAAATGGTTCTAAATAGAGTATGGGGAAAAGTTACTTTGGGTAAGTTTTTCTTCTGACTTCTTTAAATTTTTAAACCATAGCTCTTCCAAACAACTTACATTTCAAAATGAAAATAGAAAACCAGAGGTTTTGGTATTGAGAAAGCTTTTGTTTCATCAGCTATGTTACACAATTTTTTATTTATTTAATGAGATCTTCATTGAGATTGCCCAGTCCTGCAAGAAATGTGGCTTTGGTGAATCAGTTTTTTAAATAGTTGAAGAAGACAGTTCTGTTCATGCTAATTGTTCAGTCATCAGAATTTAGCTTTTGTACATATCTTTAAGTGAAGCACTTATGGATTTATGATGTGACTTTCACTCAGGAATGTTCTTTCGTCACTTTAGTATGTGCAATTTCTTAAGTAAAGAGCCAAAGAGCTATTTAGTTATGTATCAATACAGTGACAACCACGGTAAGATGTAAGCAGATGTAACCTGCTGAGTCACTACCCTGGTCTCTGACATGTAGTAGCTAGCAGCTGGCAAGTCAAATAACCAACTAGCTGCTAATTGGTGTTGGAGAAGGTGGAAGGAGATGCAGCACAGCATCAGGACTGAACTAAATTAACAGCTCACAGCTGGGAAGAAGTGTCATGGAGTTCTCTTTCCACAGTCCTCTCCTCTGTTTCACCAACTTAGATGCCTGTCAAATCATGTAGTGAGTTGCTTATGCTTGCTAACATAATACATTTTTTGCTTAGTTTTCTGCTGTTTTAGCAAGTGGAAGTGACTTACTGTGTGATGGGCACTAGAAGAGTGGGTACAGGAGAAGGAGTGCTCACTGAGCTGTTTAAGGTTTTTGGTGAGCATGTGGAACTAGAATTTTTCAAAGGCTTGGCATCGCAGCCAGATTTGCCATGCCTGATCTCAGCACTGGGCTCCGCTGTGCTGGAATATGCGGTGGTATGTGGTACTTTCGGCACAAGCATAATTAAAAATGTTTTTATGATTTTTCCAATGCTTTTGAGTTCCAATCCCTTGCTAATGAAGTGTGGGATTGCTGGAGCTAGTCAAAGGAATATGATTAAAGAAATGGTTTCCTTATTCTTTGAAATAGCTGAACTATTTTAGCTGAAATGCAGCCTCTTCTGTCTCATGTACCCTCAAAAATCGTGAAACAGCATACATAGAATGTCAGCAGAAACTGTTAGAGATCTGCGAAGTTGTAAGCGAAGACAGACAGTGGGAGTGTTTGGTAAACTTGACGGGCTTTTTCCTTTTTCTTTTTTTTTTCTTTTTTATATATCAGATTGTTCTTCAACTCCCTGTAGAGTTTTTGCACCCTTTGAAGTGTTCTATTCTTTAACCAAGGCCGTGGTTCTGCTCATACTGTCTTTCAATTTTTCTCACAAACATTCAGCAAAGATCTGTAAAATAATTTTAATTTCCAGAAGAAGGGCAGCTGCTCTCGGGTGTCCATGTCAACTCATGGTTGCTTATTTTGCAACAGATCTTCTATTGAAACAGACTGTTAATTTTATTGAAAACATTTTGTAAATTAATTCTTTCTAGGTACGAAGGGACTTCGCATGTCCTCCCTGGGGAGAACCATGATCTTAGTTTTGTTCTTGGTATTAGCTGGCTTTTTGGGGGAGTTTGGGTTTTTTGAGTAGTCCACAAAATAGGAAAACCTGTTAGCCCTTTTTACTTAGCGCAGTGTAATCAAAGTTCAGTATAGACAGCTGCTCTGTGGTGAAATTGCTTGTTTCTCTTTTTGCTCAATTCTTTTATTGTTGCATATATTTCAAATGATGCTGCTGCCTGTATGATCTGGAAGCAGTTGTTTCTTGACATACTGTAATCTTATGGCAAATTTTTCCTGTTTTTTGTTACTGTGTATTTATGTTCGGTGAATCTAAGGAAAATGTCAATCACTAGGGGAAATTCTTTAGTTAGTTGTGGCCATAATACATAAACCTTGTATTCTGTGGTTGATGCATGTAAGTGGAAAGCCTGTGTTTTGAACTATTGATTTTATTTCATGAAGTCTTTACAATACAGAATATGCAGTGGGCTTTTATTACATGTTGCTAGCAGTTACGTCTACAGGAAAGAAAGAATAGAGCTTTATTATTATGTTGAGTGCCTTAAGCTCTTTCCTGTAAACAACTGTACATATGCTTATCTTCCCACACAGAGGATTTGGTATTCTCATGAATAAGTGTATCCTCCAAGATTAAAGCCATATTCATAGAGCTGTTGCAAAAACATTTTATTTGACTAATAAAATTGTTTGCTTTTAAAAGTTTTTTAAAAAATGCTTATGCCAGTGTAGCATCTGTAACTCATTGTCTTTGGCTGACCATTCCTCCTCTGTCAGATAGTTTTGATTACGCACATCATTTTGGAGTGCTCTTTGTAATTTTGCTTGATTTTGTTGATGTTGATAATCATCTCTGAAGCATGTTGGTTTTCTGCAACTACTAGTCTCCTAGCTAATGAAGTAGTGACTACATTAGTGTTCATCGCAGTTGTATAGCAATCATTGGTGCATGTTCCTATGAAGTCAGCAAAGCCTTTTTTAGTCATTGTTATGATTTTGCTTTATTTTTGAATGGAATGTAGTTTTCTTGTAGCTGTGACTTTGGGACTGATTCTTTTACTTTGGTATCTTTCTTAAACTTAAAAAAAATATAGTAAGAATAAATACATACTTTAGTGCTTACAAAATAAATTCTTAGCTTTAACAGAGTAGAACTTCTAGTATGTCATCAACATTGCTATGGACTATATTAATACTAAAATTTTAAAATAACCAAGTATTTTTAAATCTGCATCTGTTTTTTATTCTGCGTCTACTGGTGCAGAATACTTGGAATATTGCTTAAGGTTCTTGGTTTTTATTGCCATCAGTAGCATAATTTGTCTTTACTGCTTTAGAGAACAAGAACTTACACCCTAGGTAATTAAAGTAGTAATAGATTCTCTTCTTGTAATTGCTTTATTTCTTGTTTTTACAGATCTTGCTACAGCTCTATTTTAGGTGTGTGTCACTGGACAAACTCCTCCCTCATTTCTCTTTTTATCCCATGTGTCTTTTTAATTTTTTTCTCCTGTTTTGCACTGTCATAGCCTCAAAGTTTATAAAATGCTTTCTAAGACAGACTGAAAATAATGTTTAAGATGAGTTCTGTCAGAAACTCAGCACAAATCATTTTTTTTACTCTTTTAGATTACTGTAAAACTTTATTTTGTAGCAAACCCAAGAAGTTTTAGTGGAAGGGACCATAATGTAGGGTCTATAGATCTTTGTCCCAAGGAGTGACCTGGTGCACATCTGCTTCCTAGCACTGTCGGGGCCTGTGGGAGGAGGAGATGCTTTGTTTGGTGTGAAAGCTGTTGGTGTATCTGTTCTAGGGAGATAGCACTTGTCTCCTACCTGGAGCCCTCCTGACATACAGGTTTGCATGGAAAGCTGAAATTTCAGCAGCTCGCTCCTCAGATAAATCTGAAAACCTGATGTGAAACAGGGACCCTAACTAACTGCAGCAGTAATAATACCCACCTTTTGCTTATGAACATAGTAGCTAGAGTTACTTGTCCAGTAAGTAGGAATATTGGGCCCTAGGCCCTCATATGCTGAAGGGGATCTGAAATTATTTTCTACGGGCAGATTTCCTGCTTATTAGACAAATGAGTTGTCTGGGTTGCAGCATATTCTGTCCTTCATGTTGAAGTTGGGCCACTTCACAGACCGTGGTTGTTACAGACAAGCTGGTGAAGTGTGGGCTGGATGGGCAGACAGTGACGTGGATTGAAAACTGCCTGAACTAGTGGGCCCAGAGGGTGGTGATCAGTGGCACAAAGTCTGGTTGGAGGGCAGTGAATAGTGGTGTAGCCCAGGGGTCAATACTGGGTCCAGTCTTGTTTATCATCTTCATTAATGGTCTGGATGGTGGGGCAGAGCATACTCTCAGCAAGTTTGCTGATGAAAAAATTGGGAGAAATGGCTGATGTACCAGAGGGTCGTGCTGCCATCCAGAGGGGCCTCGGCATGCTGGAGAAATGGGCTGCCAGGAACCTCATGAAGTTTGGCAAGGAGAAGTGCCAAATCCTGCGCCTGGGAAGGAACAACCCCAGACATGAGTGCAGACAGGGGGCTGACCAGATGGAGGGCCACTTTGCAGAGAAGATCCCGGGAGTCCTGGTGGACACCAGGTAGAATATGAGCCAGCAATGTGCCGTTGTGGCAAAGAAAGCTAATGGTATCCTGGGCTGCATTAGGAGTGTAACCAGCGGCTCAAGGGAGGTGATCCTTCCCTTCTGCTTGGCACTGGTGAGGCCACACTTGGAGTATTGTGTCCAGTTCTGGACTCCCCCATACAAGAGAGACATGGACATACTGGACAGAGTGCAGTGAACGGCCACAACAGTGATTAAGGGACTGGAGCATCTGTCATGTGGGAGAAGTCTGAGAGCTGGGACTGTTCAGCCTGGAGAAGAGAAGACTCAGTGGGGATCTCATCAATACCTGAAGGGAGGGTGCAAAGAGAACAGAGCCAGGCTCTCTCCAATCGTGCCCAGTGACAAGACAAGAGATATCAGACACAAACTGAAAAACAGGAGGTTCCCTCTGAACATCAGGAAACACTTTTTCACTGTGAGGGTGACTGAGCACTGGGCAGGTTGACCAGAGAGGTGGTGGACTTTCCATCCTTGGAGATCTTCAAAAGTCATCTAGACATGGGCCTGGGCAACTGGCTCTGGGTGGCTGTGCTTGGGCTGGGTGGTTGGACCAGATGACCTCCAGAGATCCCTTCCAATCTCAACCACTCTGTGATTCTGTGAGTGGTGACAGCACTTGAGTGCTTGAGGCAAGGGGAGTGTTTGATTTCTGTCATTTTTCCCCTGGAACCCTAGATTCAGCTGTACCTTTAGAATAAATCATTCTACTTTGCATTCCTCCTTCTTATCCCAGAGTTTTGAGGTTTTTTTGGCTGTACAGCAGTTCAGCTTCAAAGAGCAAGCCAAACAGGGGTGTCTTGCCTTGCCTTTGAAGAGTGTCCTCAAGTCTGGTGCCTGGGACATTTAGCTGGGATAACAAAAATATGTGAATTCACCTTCTCTTGGGTGGACGATGACCTGGGACTGTTGCCCACTTCCTGAACAATTTTTTTTATTAGGTAGTGATGCACAAGAGATGTGGACCATTCATTCTCCTGCAACAGCCTTACTTTTCAAAATAATTCAATCTGCTCAGAAGATGGCTAGGCATCTGGATTTCAAGTGGAAATAGATATATTTCTTACCAATTCTTTACAGGGTCCTCAGAAGGTAAAGTACTTAGGTGAATTGAATTGCCCTCAGAAGGATTTCAGGGGAACTTACCTCTCTTTTTATAGAAAATGTATGCACTTACCTTAGGAAAACTGCATCAAGTTTCTCCCATTGTACAGGAAAGTAACACTTAGACAAAGCAATATTTAACTCTAATACAAGTGAGAAAAGCTGAATAACATTATTAACTTGTACGCAAATGTTCACAAAGTATTTACTTGAAGTATTTTATTTTTATTTTATGACAGCATTTCCTGCCTGTAGGCACTGAAAAGGAAATGTGCAACTGTTTGATTTGGATGTTCATCCTGCTCTGCAGCTCTATAGCAGGTATGTTTCTTGATTAGCACCTGTCTTATCACAAGAAAGTTTTCCAAAATGTGATCTTCTCCAAATGAAATTTTGAAGAGTTCTGAAAATGATAAAAATGTGTTTTAAAAACAGAAGTTAGTAGGTGCTTGACTAAGTCGTGCACAGTATAGAGAGAAAAACTAATTTATGGCACTCATGATGTCCTTTTGTCCAATAGCCTGGATTTATTTTCTTTTGTATTTAAAGTATTAAGAAAAAAAATATTTTAAAACTTACTTTGTTAACTTTTTCCCTGTTGCACAGGATATAGACAAGGAATCTGGATGTGGAAGGCATATCATACTTCAGTTCTAGTTGGGTTGTAAAGGCTGGTAACTTTGGAGATCTGCTGATGTACAAATTAATGTTTATGTAACACATGAACACTTAAAATGCAGTAAATGTCTTCTGCGTTTAGAGAGTTTTAAGTCAAATATGACCTATTCAGAGATTCATGCAATGGCTACTAATTTTCTCATTACTGATTTTAAAAGTCGCCTCACAATGTGTAACTATTGGGGTTTTTTTGGTGTTTGTTTTTTTTTTTTTTTTCTTTTTTAATGTGGAAGCTCCACAGTCGTTTTAAGCCAGCACAGGTAACTGCTGAAGTTGGAAAAGCAGGTAGTTCGGCACTCCCTCTGCCTCTCATCTCCCTCTCCTTCTGCTCGAATGCATGTTCGTGTGGCTGGTTCTGAAATGGTGAGGAATCTGATTTGGATGGAGGATGATGTTATTTTTTGCCAAGCTTTTATTTTTCATCTGTATCAGTTTCCTTTCGGTTTAAGCAGGCAGTTCTGGCATGCAAAGGGGATAACAGCAGTGAATGGGTGGTTGAGGATTAAAAATGCTTCTTGTGACAACACTGCCACTTTAAGCTGATTAAGTCCAATAGTATAGCTTAGAGTAGGAAATCACAAGAACAGATTGAAATAATGACTTTGTGACAATAGTTGAAAGTTCATGTGCAATTTATCACATACAACTTAACATACAACAGTAATTTATCATGTAATGGTATTTGGGGATCATGGAAGTTGGGACCATATGTTTGTAGAAGCTTGAACAGTAAGTGAAACAGTACAGGTAGTTGCTTACAACTGATATACAGTAAAATTTGTGCAGTAGAGTGTAAAATAGCCATTAGCGTGATTTTGAAACATAAATTACTTTGAAACAAAAATAACACAAAAAGAAACATAGAAAGCAATTTACAGTTAAGACACCCAAAAAGGGGAGAATTAGCAGAGAACCAGGAAGAAAGTTTAATATTTGATTCCCTTTCATTCTTACATTCTAGCAAAAAATTCTATCTGTAAAAGTTGGGATTTTTTTGGTTTTATTTAACAGATTTATTTATGAAATTTGGCTTCAAGAAATAAGTAGCAGCAACAAAACCTCCAGCTAGCTTCTTGCAATACTCTAATGGGTAATTCTTTCACTGTTCGATAACTTTGTTGCTGAATTTATTCATTCAGCCTACTTCTGTGTTTTCCTTTTACATGCATTTTACATACAATTCCTGTACTGTATCTGGGAGTATAAATTCTATGAGGGTTAAAAGTACTAATGAGATAGTGAAATATATTGCAGCTTAGTTGTAAATTTTAAGCTTACCAGTTTGATGTATTTTCTGATATAATAACTAGTAATGATAACATCTAAATGGTATGCATACCTTTTACATATAGGAATGTTTTTTTAAAACATTTAAAAGACGAGTATCTCTTCTTCATTTTCAGCTATTAAAAAACACTTGAGTTGAAGTTTCTCCATTATTTCTGGGAAGGTATAGAATCAGCATTCTTATATAATACCTATGGTAATATAGTAATAAATGTGAACTGAGTTTCCAAGCAGCAGTATCTGATTCAAGTGACTAATTGGGCATTTTATTTGAACTCCATATGAAAAAAAAATCTAATTAAATGATCTGTACACAACAAAATAACTTACAATTTTTCCACTGGTATTTTAAAAGGAATTAGGTTATGTGATATCTTTGGTTTTGTTTTTAGATGAAAACTCTATCAGAGATGCTGACATTTTTCCTTCATCTCCTGAAATTGAAAGAGGATCCACCCTGAAACTCTTTTGTGTTCTTGGAAAACGCTACACACCTCACAGAAATGCAAGCCATATCATCTGGAAATTGAATCATGAATTAATTGCTCAGGAAAACTATAGCATTGTGAATGAGACTGTATCTAGTGTAACCATCCATAATTTCACTTACAGCAGAGCTCATGTGAAATGTTTCACTAAGTACTTGGGCAAGGAACAACTTCTGGTTCACACTGAAGTTAAATCTGGCTGTAAGTAGAAATGCAGAAAAATGAATTTTAATTTTTTTTAATAACTTAATGTAAAAATTTTACTTTTAAAACAACTGCTTTTTTTTTTTGTATTCTTAGCTTGTGGCATTGTAAGACACTTGTATTCAAGTATCTCCTTTTTTTTCTGAAATAAAACATGAAATCACAGGCATTCCTTACTGACACTGGTCCTAACCTCTCTGACCCTTCACTTTTGGCCAGCTGAAGTGAGTGGAGGTTTTCTGTTGAGTTCAGAGGGTACTGAGTCTGTCCCTTTTGTTATGTCTTTTGTCTAGCCTAGCCAATTTTAGCTTTCTCCAGGGAAGATTTCCTCTCTAATCCTCTGTGCCAAAGAAGCTGTAATTACAGTCTCTTATGGAGAAGGTTACAGGATAAGTATGTATACAAATTTTCTAATTTATTGAATGGATTAAGTCCAGATTATACTGACGTATGCCTAGGGGTGCCATTCTAGTAAAGAAGCAATAAGTACAGAAAAATACATCTGTGGAATAAAACCCAGCAGAAGCTGTTGCCTGTCTGTGGAGTTTAGTGTGGCACAAGCTTGTCAATAAAAGAAAGATCTTTTGAGTGTTACATTAGGTGGGACAGAAAAGTACTGTTTTGGAGAGAGGGCTTTTTCAACTAGTGTATTTCACTGGGTGCAGTTCTCTTCCTTTCAACTCCAATTTCTTCTATTGAGTGAAGAAGTCTGACTTTAACAAAGAAGTCTTTGAGGGTGTTACATTTTTATGGATGACTTCAGACTATAGAGATTGCAGAGGATTGTTTCCTTTGTGCTGTCGTGCTGATAAGATAAAGAGAGTTGAGAATTAGAGATCTCTTCCAGGTCATATAGATACGTTTCCCAGGAAGTTGTCATCTGCTCTCTGAGGTCTTGCAGGCTCCTCAGATGAGGGGTTCTTATAAGGTATGTGGTTAGACATTCTGGGAAGGAACCAAGAGGAGTTTTATCTTTCAGAGAATGCCTTTTCCTGAACTTCTGTGCTGTTTCCTTGTTTTCCTCTTACACTCTGGACTGGCCTTGAGCTACAGGCATGTTGTGGGGGGTATACTTAGAGGTTCAGGACAATGTATGTAGTGATATACAAGTTATGTATGTAGTGAGATACAAGATAGTTAATGAGCTACTGCAAAAATACCTTCAGGCCTGCTTATTTAAGTACTTCTGAGTATTTGGAGAAAATGTCCCTGTCTCCCTATGGGAAGAAAAAGTGGTTTTGATTTTGGATTTGTGAGGAGTTTTGAGGGCAGTAAGAAATTATAAAATTAAGTGCTGTGCAAGACACTTAGTGAAGTTCGCCATAATCTGCTTTTTGACCAACAAAATCAGTGGTACATTAAAGTTACTTATTTTTACTGGACGACTTTTTTTTTTTTAACCTTTGTCCTTGTAGTTCCACCAGACACACCAGGAAATATTTCCTGCATTTATTACTTTAATGCTGAACTTACCTGCACCTGGACTTCAGGAAGAGAAACAAATCTTACAACAAACTATACTCTATACCGAAAAGTGTAAGTATAAGATGTATTGGGAACTGGCTTGCTGGGGTGAGACCACCCTTCCCCTCAAATCCTGACTTTAAACAGAAGAAAACCTGGAACCATCATGTTCAGAGTCATGGCATTTCCTCAGTAAATTCAACTAATTTGGGGTTAGTAATTGCTGAAAAATGTTACAATCTGATACCTTTTTAGTATGCTGTATAAAGGAAATGAGCATTCTCAACCCAGTATTCAGCAGAGAAATGTTTACATCAGAATTGATACTCACTCGTTTCCTTGAAGTAACATTACTAATTTGATCAAAAGCTGAGTGAGCCTAGGTACAAATGCAGAATGGAGACACTTTGTGGGAGTATTACCCAGAAACGTCTGCATAACTAACTATCTTCATTTTGGATGGTTAAAAAAGATTACTTCCTCTTATACTTTAAAAAATTCTCAGTTAAAACTATTAAAGCCACTGTTACTCTGCTTGATGCCAGTAGGGTTTAACCTAGGGACCTTTGGAGTCATGAGGCTTCAGTGAAAGAATTCAGAGTTGTCCTTTTTGGATTGCTCACATCTGAGGATTTGTATTTACAAATATGAATTATGTAGTCTCATGCTTTTTAGTGTTTTTGTGACCCCATTATAGAAGCATAAATACTTGATTCTTTCAATCTCCATTACATTTTAAATATAGTTTAGGAGCCTACTTTTTCATAAGTTAACTGTGAAAGTGGTGAAATCAGTGTTGTTCCAAGGCAGATCTCAGGTAAAGTTTTGAAGGTGATAGCACAGATTTTGTCCCAAATATACTTGTCAGTCTGTTCTTCATAATAGTGCTGCTCGTAGTGCTCTTTTTCTGCCTAATCAAGACTCTAGGTAATATGATTTCATGAAGAGTTTTCTAAAATCTCTAAAATTATTCTTGAGAACAGGAAGGAATTTAGACTTCAAAGGAAACATTTTCTTATTTGTAAGTTATGCTAGCATATGATGTCTTTCTTATTTAAGTGGTAGAGCAGGAAACATCTTTCATTTTATCTCCATTTTCAGCTTCCACCTTCATTAGGTGGACCTTGCTTACTTCTAGTGTTTCTACATTTTGTAACTTACCTGAACTTGTGAAACCATAAACTAGAACAGCTATTGAAACTGTTTCAGTATTGTTCCTTCCTGTACCAGCACAAATTCTTCTTTAACCACAGAGTGAATTGGATTGCAGAACTATTTCCAGTAAAATCTAGCTATTAATTTTAATCCAGGTAACTCCTCAACTCTTTACCATATGACTACAAAAGCACTGGTACGAGGGGGCCAAGAGCTATGAATGGAAACAAACAGCTATGCATATTGGGGAAAGCAGGAATACTTCCTTTCACAGCCGTTGTAGGCTTACACTAGCTTACAAATGTTCATGCCATACCAGCTGAGAACTGTTGAGTTACACAAATGATCTGCTTGCTTACTGCATACTAGGAAATATTTAACACAGGCCCCATATATGAGTTTTTATTTGTTGAAGAATTTCTCTGTGGGTCAGTAAAATGAAACAAATTTTGATACTTTTGCATCCCACACTACTTATTATGAAAGTATATGCTGTAAAGACAGCACATTATCAGTGTAATCTTTCAAGAAAATCTGTCAAAATTCTATTACCTTGTAATAGCTTGGCAGTGGTACAATTTGGCGTTTCTTTTTTCTATATTTAAAAGAGGAATAAAAGCTTATTATCACATAATTCCATGTGGCATGTGATTCTATCCATATTTTTAAAAGAGGTTTTGTGTGGGGTTACATAATTTCACTTCTCTTTGCTATTTTAATGTAAAATAATAATAGAATGTGGATGCCCCATTAAGACATTTTACTCCTCATTAATGCTCCTGGTAAGCTGTCTTACTAGTTGCAGTTAAAAGTAATTGAGTCTGTGCAGGCTATTTATATGCATTTGCAGGAGCAGTGCAATTAGGAAAGAGAACTCATTTGCACAAGCATATCATCTAAGGAGATGTTCACTGCTAAAGATGTTCTGCAACCTCAAAAACATGTAAATAATAATTAAATAGTAAACCAACAATCAGCCTGAGTTATTCTAAGAAAATCCTCTAATTTATAATTCCTTTTTCTCTTTTGTTTTTTAGGATGACAGAAGAAAGGGTGACTCTTCCAAATACAGGGAACTCCTGTCAAAGCAAAACAGAGTCATGTTCGTTTTATTATCCAGATGTTTCCTACAGTAGTTCTTTTTGTTTTCAGGTGAAAGCTGAAAATGTTTTGGGTGAAGCCTCATCAGATTGTGTTCCTATACCTATGGAAAAAATAGGTAATTAAAAAAAAGAGTTAAATAAAGATAAATCAATGTACGCTGAGCTGACTGCAGCCTTCCCAATTCTTTTTCCCTCCCTACAGCATACAGGTTAGACAACTCTGAAACAGATTGTGTAATCAAAGTTGGTTTACATAGAAGAAAATAGTGAACAAATAATTTTTGATATAATAGTTTTGAAACTATTATTTGGGTTTCATTTGGTTTTAAATAGGTTTCAGTTTTGAAGCACCATCTAATTTTAATAGTTAGCTAAAATTATGAAGTCTCTGAAATTAGGTTTAGGGTTTAATAAAATGTTTCATCCTTCCCAATTTTTTTCATCAAAGTTTGGATGCTTCCAATTTAGTTGAAGCAAGTCTCTTGTTATGTTTTAATTAATTGCCTTAATTATATGTTCTAATTAATCACCTTTCCATGTAAAATTCTTCAGTCTGGTTGGTGGTACAGAAGCAATTTTCAGCAATTTCTTGGTCTTACCGAAAGGTGGTGAAAAATGATAGTGTGGTGTATTCATCTATGAAGTATCTAAGTACAATATTTTTAAAGCTAATGTCTGACATTTCCATTATAATTTACTAAGTTTTTAATTATTAGCAAGTAAAGGCCATACACTAAATTTTCCTATCAAGCAAAGTGGTACTTGGACTGTACTTTTGTGTTTTTGAGTGGTAGTAGATGACAGTGCAATATCTGATGGTAAATGAATAGTGATATTATAATTCCTTCAGGTCCCCCCACCATTTACTCTGCTATTCTACTTTCTGGTTAGGAATGTTAAAAACCCACCTGTTCTGCAATTCCCAGGAGCAATAATAATATTTTGTCTACCTCTTCTCCCTCTGTGCTGTGCTGCATTTTCCTCTTGATTTTGGTGTAGTTCTTCAACAACTGCTTTAACTGAGTATTTTTGCTGCAGCACTCTGTCAGCTTTCCAGCCACATGCTCCTTTATTCCCTGTGTTCAGACCTGCTGTGGCTTCTCATTACTTACAACATCCTCTGTACCAGCAATCTCATTTCTCAGTGCTAATCCATTATTTTCCCATCATCTCCTTCATACTGGCCTCCCCCTCAAATCCTTTTCAACTGAATTGTTCCTCATCTGCAGTTTGGACTTGACTTTGGCATCCCTGCTGTGCTTTGTTTCTTTTCCCTGCTGTTGCCTCTGAGTAGTATTCTTCAGTGCTGATACAGATGAAAGAAACCTCTGCACATTTGTTTGAGAGCAGGTTTGTCAGCATTGAATCAGTTGTGTGCAATCTTTCTTATAGATAATTTCTCATATGTAGAGTTACGTTTATAAAAGAGACCATCATGTGAATACTCTGATAGGATATATGTTATTGGGATAATAAACTTCTTGGAACACACATAGATGGAGCAATTCTGAACTTCTAAAGAAGCATTTTCCCTTGTTAATGTTTTTGTTTCTCTGTTCTAGAGAAATTTGAACCTCCTGAAATACTTTCAGTTAAAAAAATCACTGGTATAAAGCAGTTGCTTACAGTAACCTGGAAAATGCCTGAGAAGATTATCCCTTCACAAGATTTAATTTGCCAGGTTCAATACAGAAACTTATATTCAAACTCTTCGGTAAGCTACATAAATTTTTTTCTGAATGTTAGCTTCTTTGTGACTAATTTCTTAATGTTGTAAAAGGCTAAACAGAAAAAAGTGACAAGTAGTTGGAAATAATGTTTAAAACCTTGTTTAGTGGAGCATAATTAGGTATGCATGATCTTAAGATCATGGTTTTGAGGTCTAGGATTAATTGTTCTCTTCTTTTTGGTTAATGACTGTTTTGGTACATACCATACTTCTGAATGTATTTCTGTGAAAGGCTAAGGGATGACCTTAGGCTGGGGGATTACACACACAGTCAGTCAAAATATTTTATTTTCCTGTTGCATTTTGGTGTTGGAAAGAGCATGTACTTCCAACCACAGAAGTTGAATCAGATTAAGATGGACTAATGATAACATTAGTTTTCAAGTGAACTAAAATATAAATTTTGCGAGATGCAAAATAAAGGAAGTTATTTTTCTGAGTTTGTCTTTCTGATACTTAAGTGGAACTGTTATAGAAAAAACAGTATTTAGTCATTTGCTTCTCTCAGATGGCCTATTCCGATGCTCCTCAGTATGGCAGTGATTCTGTTTGCAGTCTTACTGCTTCCTCCTCTAAATTTAAGAATAGGCCAGGTTGCTTGGCTTGTTTTTTTAAGTTCATTAAACTGAGAGTTCTGCTTTGACCTTACTATTTTATACATTAAATGTGTAATTCTGGGAGAGAAGAATTCATCAAGGTAACTAATAGTAGTGTCCTCAGAGCTTTAAAGAAGTTGCTGATACTAAAGATGTTTCCAATTAGCTTCCTTCTCACATTCTCATGGCTAGCATCTTTACTGTAGGTATGACATATAAGTTGTTGGATTCTGGATGCAGTATCTGGGGTGATCTGATGGACAGTATGGCTCAGGTCCACCCAGGATATTAGAAACTGAACTAATATTTATTTAAAAGACCTGCTCAAGATGTTTATACCTTTGGAGTCAAGACGCTGCTGTCCTTGTGATGCTTACGTGCATATGAGATCCTTCCCAAATGTTGAAAACATTCACATTTTTGCAAAGTTTCAGCATTATTATGTATTTGTCAGCACCTGCATAAGAAATCACTTTTTTTTTATCAGCTTTTTCACTATCAAATACAGTCTATGTCCATTTTCTTCCTCACAATTTGCTTGCATTTTTCCACAGACTTTTTAGAGAAAAAATAGTAGCCATGGTCAGTAAAGACAAAAATCCAGTGCGTTTAGTTCCGTAGGTTCTTAGACAGACATGATTCAGTTTTGTCTGTAGCCAATCCAATGGCAGTGTCCAGCAAAGACAGCCTCAAGCCATCAGTTAGACATAGGAGCTGTTTTCCTGTCTGTCAGCACATATACGCAAAAAAACCCCCCAAAATGTTTGAACAAATGATAGATATTTTCTTGACCTTTTAAGTCTTCCTACCAAAACAATCTATATAGTTTGCTGTGAACTGTTTTTACTGAGTGAAAAACAGATGACCTATCTTTCTACTTCCATATACTAAGTTTCTAGTTATAATTAAATGTTAACAGCTTTTTGGCAAGTAACTAAAAGCTAGTCTGGAGTGTCTACAATTCTGTGTCAGGTTCTGCAGGGGGTTGATAATAGTTCTGAAGCCCTTTTTAAGGTTGGCTAAATTGTCTGTCACCTAGCAGTGCTTTGTAGATCCCTGAATTTGTTCTTGTAGAAGCTGTTTTCTGTTTTTGACAATGAGTTTCTTGAGATCAGAATGGACTGAAATTTTCAGTTTCATTAGGCAGTGCACTTCCGATTATGTTGTTCAAAGGAGTGGGTGTCTCCATTTTGTATTCTTATAGTTTGATTTACTTTTCATTGGAATGTTCAACTGGTGGAAGACAAGAATTTCTTCACAGGTTTTTGCCCTGTGTTTTACATCTACGTGACATTACTACTTCAGTTTAGCTCCTGAGAGGGAATCTTCCTTATTCTAAAACTTAACTTTGCTGACCTTGTTAGAATTTAACTAGCTTGAACGTTTATTTTATCATCTTTCAGTTTCAGTCATCTGACACTTGAGAGGAGGAGAGTTGTTAATTATTGATTAATTTTTGCAATTTGGAAGAGAAAACATTAATGTTGGTGTAGTGATTATATCAATCCTTCTGTACACAAACACTTCAATCTTTCTATTGTTCCTGCAGTTTTCTTCTACTTCCTTTTGTCGGACCAGTTGAGTTGATGCATCAGTTCCAAATCCTGGTTTTCATGTTTTCTTTCACATTTTGTTTTGAAGGAACAATCTAGCTTCTGATTTCCATCAATGCAATGTGAGTGGGCTCCTTTTAATATGAGGAAATTACTCACTTTGTCATTCCTTTTCTAAGAAGATATTGCATCAGTTATTTCTTGTACTCTTGTCTTCCTTCAGCTAGTTAAAGGCTTCATCTTTTATTCTCTGGGTACCAGAATTTTCTGTGTTTTCGTTGATCTTTTCATTTTACTGATATGGTGATAATCTTTGGGATGGCCTACACTGTTATATGGCTAAGAGCTAGAAGACCCTGTAACTCTGGAAAGAAACTGAGTACCCAGGTGGCTCACAAGCTGCAGGTGATCACTGCTTCTCCAGTGATGCTTCTGCTGTGAAGTGGAGGTGTATCCAGGACATTATGGTGATATTTGCTTGAGAAGTGCCGTGTTGCTTCCCACCAGTTCCTGTGCCAGCATAGCTGCTCTAGAATCGCATGTGAACTGCACACAGTTCAAGCTACAGGTCGGTCAGTACAGACCTAGTTTTGGCTCAAGTTCTTCAGACCCTGGAGCTCTACAGGAGGAATGAAGATGATACACAGAAAAATGAAAAATGAAACAAGTAATTTTGAGTTTCAGAGGAGTGAGGTGGGACACATGAAAACTGCATCCTTTGTGTACTTTTTTTAAAAACTAAGTCAAATGTCTGCATGCAATTTTATAGTGAATAGTTTTTGTTCATGCATCTACTTTCAGGAAATTGTCACTGTCCCACTGAGTTCTGCAGAGAAAACAGGATCATGTAATCTCACAGGTCTGTGGGACTCCACAGAATATCTGGTTGCCATTCGGTGTATCAGTGTTGTGTCAATATTCTGGAGTGAATGGAGTAGAGGGAAAACAGCAAGCACAGAAGAGAAAGGTAGGGTAACTATTTAGCAAGTTTTTCTTTGGTTACACTTTGGGGCATTAGGATTTAATAATGGAAAACTGGATTTTCAGCATATTATCAGTCTCTTGAATTTAGAATTCTGTTGTTTAAACAGAACACATGTATTTCGTTTAAATAGAGAGAGAACTGGAAGACAAGAGCAAGGACTGGAGGAGATTTGAGAGGTGATACAAACAGCATAGGACTAAGGAAGAAAATGGGTGAATAGACAGACAGTGAAGAGAGGAAAAATTAAGAGTGTAGATGGAGACTGAACATGGCTAAATAGCAGAAATGTAGTGTAGCAAGTATATTTAATGAAATTAACTATAAGTAGAGAAGTTAAATTGCCAGTTATAAGACTAGAAAATCTTCTCTAGAACTTAACAAATAAAACAGAAGAAAACATATGGAAAGGGAGTAGCTGTACTAATTAGGGAAAAAAGGCACAACAGTACGCAAGGGAAAACTTCTGTTTAATAAGTTGCTCTCAAAAGATTTCAAAACCACAGTCTAATTGGTTTTACCATAATACACTATCTTTTTAATATAACAACAAATTTCAAGATATTTTTGTGTCTTTAAATAGCTCCTTCAGAAAAAGTGGATTTGTGGAGGGTAATTGAGTCTTCACACCCAGCTGGAAGTAGATCTGTGCATCTTATGTGGAAGGTATATACTCTTTTTGTGAATTGATAATCGTATTAGTATCCTGCAGCTGATGTCGCATTGAAGTATTTTAGTGTTGTAGGACATAAAACTGCCAGGGTTTTTTGCTGTCATCAGAAAAAATATCTCACTGAACTAAAGTAGAATTGAAAAGGCTTTTGTGTACTGAATGGTAGATGAATAGGGTGTTTTAGTCTGTGCAGAAAGGAAGGGTTTAATTGGGTTCAGATCCCTGGAAAATCTGATTGAAAGTCCTTACAACTGCTCTTAAATAATATGGCTTACCAAAGCTGTGGTTAAATTCACTTTAATCTTCTAGTAGAGTGACTAGAGGCTCTTTGCATTTCAAATCTCAGTATTTGACTTTTGAACCTTTCCTTCAATGAAGTTGTCACAGCTGACTGTCCTGAAGATGGGACTGAAGAAAGTACCTTGCTTTTCTAAATATAGTATAATCATTTTGTAATTTGATCTGGACTCTTTAATACAGTATATACTTTTGATTATACAAATAATATTGTGAAACACTACTGCATGTTTTTTTAATAGCCATTAGACAGCTTTCCACCGTCTGGGAGAATTCTGGGCTACAAAATACAGTATTTTCCAGAAAACAATGCTGCACTTAAAATGACAAATGTCTCTACTGATAAGAAAATTGTTCTACTTTTAAATGAAGAGGCGTACATAATATCTATTACTGCCTATAACTCTGCTGGAAATTCTCCTGAAGCTATTTTGAGGATTCCATCCACTGATGAAAAAAGTAAGATTTCTCAATATCCTGATATATTTTTCTCATTAACAAAAAAATTATCTTTTTTACAGTGTTGAACATCTGTTTAAGTTCTGTTACAGTGGAAGCAAAATTGTAGTAAGGACTTTTGTCATAGACCTACATATATAGAACTGTATTATGTACAAAGCTGTGTAGTCCATTACTTTTTACTAGAACAGTATTATCTGGTGTATTTTGCTATCCCATACCATGTTCTTGTTAGAGACAATTATTTTGGAGGTTTTTGTTTTGAGATACAGTTGTTAAGATACCAGCACTTTCTGATGTCTTCTTAGAATTTCTATTTTATTACTTTCTGAGGGTTTTTTGGTTTTGTTTTTTAACCTTGGGCCTCCCAGATAAGCTTAGGGAGTCCAACCCAATTCTGTCTCATCCCTCTACTAGGTCATAAGATTGGTTACCACAGAGCATTATTGAAGTGCATTTAACAACATCATTCAAAGACGTATTTAATACAAAGTCCCTAAGATGCATCAGTGGAAGTGGAGAGAGAAACATTGTGTTTACTCTCATTTCATATGCATTCCTGCACCCACTGCCAGAGTTAGGAAGCTGGTCTGCTCTAGCACAACAGTTGTGTTCTTTGACTCTTACGTTTAATTCTGGTATCTCTGTGAGCCTTGTATTGCAACATCCTGCTGCCTACCCATGATCCAGAAGAGAGTTTGCATTTGATACCCTTGAATCACTTCTACATCAGTCATTCATGAAATAAGCGCAAGTGTCCCACTGGAATTGCTCAATCAAATTCCAGTTTTATCAGAAAACTGATATGTAGACATGATGTCGTCTTTTCCTGGAGGTTGCTGACCTTCTATATCCCACAGTAAATGTTTTTCTGATTTTTTTTTTTCATGCTGTGACATGCTTTTTTTCCCTACATACATCTCTCTTCCCTCTGCTTCACCGGGTCTTTTTTCCCTCTGCTTTGCCAGGTTGAGTTTTCACTCAGACTTTCATTACCTCTATTCTGCAGGTTGATGGTTCACGTTTGCTTCACCGTCATTCATGACCTTGCTGACTTGATTTACTGCTTTCCTGTTTCTCAATCAAAACTTGCTTATCTGCACTACCTGTAAATTTGATCATAAATTGGTTTTTAAAATTTTTCAAACTGAAAAATTCAGATCCTAAAAGAGAGACTGGTCTTTGATTCTGTATGTGTAAATCTCCTTGAGTATCATCTCCTCAGTCAGCCCCCCCTGCACCTTTTCCTTGTAACAATTCTTATATGCTTCATTTTAAAATATTTAGAGTACATGCATGTGAAAATAGGTATAAAGTAACTTTATAAACCTTTTTTTTAACCTTGACTAAATCCCATACTCTTCTAAAGAAGCAGTCTCAGCTTGCTATAATTGGATTGTTTTCTTGCTGCAGTTTTTATGAAGATAGAATTGCTGACATTTTCTGTTAAATTTTTAGCTTCTCAGATTATTGAAACAGTGAGGACCTTTACAACAAATGAAGAAGTGGTTGTGACATGGATAGCCTCTGAACCAGAAGTAACCGAATATGTACTTGAGTGGTATGAGGAATTGGAGACAGATCCCTTTGGTAGATCATGGCAATATGTATCAAATTCTACAAACTGGAAAACTAACAAAAGTATGTTCATTTATCAGCTACAGCTGTAACAATGTACAGATATATATGTATTTATGTATATTTATTTATAGGTAGACCAGAAAGAACAAACAAGGATGAACTTATCCAGCTTTCCTCAGACCATTTAAAAAAATAACAGTATTATTACATGCTTTATTGAAATCTTTGCATGTAATTTAATAGCAATTTTAACTCTCAGATTTTCACACAACATGGAAGATGGTGATTGCTCCCATGTAGGATTAGGCTACGTATTTCATGTTTAAGCACTTCTGTGTCTTGATCTTATGTCATAAATCTTCCAGTAGGGAGGCCTATGATAGATGTACACTATTTTAGCAGAGAAATCTAGAACCAAAAAAAATAATTTGAAGATGGGAAAATACCATGTGTCTTCATGTGTGTTAGAGAGAGAGCAAGAAGCCTGAAAGAGGGTTTGAAGGAGAATTCTACTTTAAATTAAGCAAGTGAAGTGATTTGTCAATCTGACATGTTAAGTATCACACAATCACATTTGTATTGTGACCCAAGGCATTTCTAAGAAGTTTCAGTGGCTTTATGATGCACTGATGAATAGGTGAGGATCTGTTTACTTTTTTTGTTTTAGAGGCTGACTTTTTTTAACAGATAATCTCTTTAAGTAGTAATGTTTTGGCTATGCGTATGTAGTTTCAATGAAAAAACAGTGTGCAGAGCTAAAGAGGTATGTGCAAAGGCAAAGCCTTGAATGTTGATGTTGATGTGAATAACCCATGCATATTACTTTAGCTAATAAAATGCATCTGCTTTTCTGTATACATCTGGATTTTTTTTACAAACATAGGAATAAGGGTGAAAATGACTAATATATGTGATAAGTGAATTTTAGATTATTAGTTCTTTGATTCTCCATTAGTGAAGTGAAATTTATCAGATTTGAAAGTGGTTCTTGTTCATACAAGGATCTTTCTTAATCCTACATTAAGGGAAAAGAATCTCCAAAGTTTTCAGAAAGCAAGTACCCTGCATTTTCTAAAGTGAAAAGGAACACTTGGTTCATTAATGATGTATATAGCTAGCTTGCCCATGGAATTTGTCTTACTGGCTCAGACAACAGTGATTTAAATACTGTTTATGTGGTACAGTAAAACAAGTGAAACAAAAGTCTGCTTCAAGTAAAATTCAAGAGCACTTTATTACATATTGAACTGAGATGGGTGAGTCTTGAGTCCTATGCTGAAGATGGCACTATTTCAGCAATTTAATATGGGGACTAAATGCTCTTTATAGCTGTTCTCACTATAAAAAACCAACAACTTTCCTCCTCAACATTATTAGGAGATCTTTGTTTACACTAAGCACAAGCCACATTAAGAATGTCAAGCAAATTCAGACAGTGTTATTCAGGCCTGGAATTATTTTAAGGATGACATATGGAGTATCATAACTTTTTCTGGGTTGCAGTAGGTGTAAGGGACTGAAAAAGCAGCAGAGAGCAGATATAATGCAGGGATCTGTCAATAGCCATTATTCCTGCTGAAGAAGCTGCAGAACTTGAGAAGGAATGGTCTAGGAAACCCTTTACGCTGGTTTCATCCCATGGGGTGTAAAGCCACAGATGTGTCCTCTCAGAATTGATGAGAGTTGCTCATAAGTAGGGGGTGCACTCTATTGATTACTTGACTGCTAGATTGTTCAGAGTTCAAAACTTCATTTCCAGAATGAACTGTGTTTTGAAACATAAAATTCTACTGCAGAGATTACGTTTGTACAATTGTACTTTCGAGTCAAGCCTATTAGAATCAGATCTGCAGTTGGCATAACTGGAACATCAGTGTAGAGTTAAGAGCTGGGGCTCCACTCTGCCTTTTAAGCTGTTTCATGCATGAGACAAAACTCTCTTCTGCAGAGCAGTAAACCTAAAGTTACGTGCAATTAAAAATATTCCTGGAAGTAACATTTTATGCTGGTTATTTGAAAATAAAAACTTCCGGCAAAACCTTAAACTGTTACAAGATGAATAAATGGCTTCGTACAGAGAGGATGTATAAGGCTGAAGTATAATTACTCATTCAAAGTATTCCTAGTGAGAATGAGTCAGAAACAAGTACTCTTATGAATGCTACTAAATAAAATTCGTTATGTTAAGGGCAGTAATGAGCATTCGATGTAATAAATATATATCATGCTTGCTAAAAAGCTGAAGAAAATAGAGGTCTGTAACAGTATATTTAGAACTGTACTGTGATTTATTCTACTTTCATTGATTTAATC
This sequence comes from Strix aluco, assembly GCF_031877795.1. Taxonomy (NCBI): domain Eukaryota; kingdom Metazoa; phylum Chordata; class Aves; order Strigiformes; family Strigidae; genus Strix; species Strix aluco. Next base: position 82,829,010 of record NC_133971.1, read on the forward strand.
TCACATAGGGAATTGTATGTAAATATTTCCTTTTTTCCTTTACAGAAAACTTTAAACCATTTATATGCTATAACATCTCGGTGTATCCTTTATATGGAAATAAAGTAGCAGCTCCATGTTCCATACAAACTTATGTTCAAGAAAAAAGTACGTATTTTAACTAATAATGTTGTGAAGGGTATGTTGTAGTTTGTCTCTCAAGGTGTATTATCTCTGAGCAATTTGGTACTGGCATTACTAAAGGAGAGATGCAGGTACTCAAAAAAAAACAGGTTTCAGGCTTCCAGGTTTCTGTTCATAGATCAGCTGCTGAATTGTTCAGTAAAGAAAATTTGTATCTTATGATAGAGGTACATTGCTGCTTGAATCCACTCATTTGTTGTAAAGTTTACATACTGTATATAGAGCACTTGGAAACAGTATAGCTACAAACATGAAAGTTTTTTAAACTAGCTATCTTAAATGTTACAACTCATTTAGATATAAAATTAGACTTGATTTTAATACTTGACTGCATTTATCAGTCCTAATATATGAGGAGATAGAATAAAGGAGACAGAATAAAACAGATGGCTTGAAAAGCTTGCTTTTTGTTAAATTTTATACTGTAACAAAATATTTGCAGTCCTGCACATTAAAAATGGTAAGAAGTCGTGATGTTTGTGATTAGATAGAGACTGTGGATGAAATAGTGTTTTGGGGAGGAAGGTTTCTTAATTTGTAGAAGTTTAATGTGAATTGAGTGATCTCTACATCCAGCTGTAAGAATGTAGTTTGCTGGTAATTTTAAGATTTCAGGTGAAAATGTCAATTTGTGTGTGTGCGTACACAGGGCTATGTAAGTGTGCATGTACACATAGTACAATGCACTACTAAACCAATAATTACTAGGAGGAAGTAATGGATTATTGTATGTTTGAATAATACTTACTAGCACAATTAGAACTTTGTTTTGAGTGCTTTCCTGTTCATAGGGAGCTGTGGCAGTACTAAAGGTTGTCAGAGAATGGGAAGGAGGATACTTGTTTTAAAACTGAGGTACAGAGAACTCTTGCTTCAAAGTTACGAGCAATACATGTGAAGTTGTATAAGTAGAAAGACTTTGTCTAATGTAATGGGCAAAGACTGGGGGTGCTGGAGACCCCAGTTGAATTTCAGCTCAGCCAGAGATGTCCTGCATATACAGAGACCTTGCACCTGAGTTCCCCCATTAGTGCATAAGGATGTTTTACCTCTTGATCTCTCTGATTGTGGTGAGGATGGAACCTTTTAATGATCTTGAGAAGGACTTGGGGGTATTAGTGGATGGAAAATTAAATATGAGCCATCAATGTGTGCTTGCAGCCCAGAAAGCCAACTGTATCCTGGACTGCATCAAGAAAAGTGTGGCCAGCAGGTCAAGGGAGGTGATTCTGCTCCTCTACGCGGCTCTTGTGAGACCCCACCTGCAGTGCTGTGTCCAGCTCTGGGGCCACCAACATACAGAGGACATGGACCTGCTCGAGCAGGTCCAGAGGAGGCCACAAAGATGATCAGGGGGCTGGAGCACCTCCCTTATGAGGACAGGCTGAGAGAGTTGGGGTTGTTCAGCCTGGAGAAGAGAAGGCTCCAGGGAGACCTTCTAGTGGCCTTCTACTACTTAAAGGGGGCTACAGGAAAGGTGGGGAGGGTGGGGATAGGATGAGGGGTAGTGGTTTTAAACTGAAAGAGGGTAGATTTAGATTAGATATAAGGAAGAAATTCTTTTCTGCGAGGGTGGTGGGGTACTGGAAGAGGTTGCCCAGAGGAGCTGTGGCTGCCCCCTCCCTGGAAGTGTTCAAGGCCAGGTTGGACGGGGCTTTGGGCAACCTGATGTAGTGGAAGGTGTCCCTGTCCATGGCAGGGGGGTTGGAACTAGATGATCTTTAAGGTCCCTTCCAACCCAAACTATTCTATGATTCATTCTGTGATTCTGTGATCTTGAGGTATTTGGATGAAGTAACTTTCAGAACTATGCAAATGCTAGAATAGATGAGGGGAAATATTATCAGAAGAAAGCACACATTAAAGAGGGTGAGAAAAGTTAAGGGCTATATCAGAGTATTGAGATGACATACTTACTTGAACATTTGTTGCCTCTAATGTTACTGGTATATGTGAAGTAACATAGATGGATTACACTGTGGTACTTAAGACTATTTTACTACCTTTTTAATTTTATAATGCTTCTGTTTAGAGCCATCAGAAGGACCTGTGGCTGACACAGGCATTCCAGGGAAAAACGAAGTTACAATAAAATGGAAGGAGATTACAAAGGAGAAAAGAAATGGATTTATCAGTAGCTATACAATATTTTATAAACCTGAAGATGGAAAAGAATTGAGTAAGTATGCACTACACATTGGTGCTTTCAACAGGGTTATGACAATCTGCTGTCTGAAGATAGTTATTTTCATAGTTATTAGCACACTTTATTATTGTATCTTATAAGTATGTATGAAAATAATGGTACTAAAATGTGGCTTACATAAAGATTAAAAACTTTTGTGGGTTTAATTGAAATGATGCGGTATTCTAGTGAATAGTCCCTGCTTTAATACTACATGTGTACTCTTGCTTAATTTCTTCGTTCTGAACTTATTTTTGTACAACACTGATTGCTCTCAGTTAATTTTTTTGCTATTAGTATTGTACTGCCCATGATAGTGTAGCCATGACTGTTGACCACATCATCCTTTCTGCTTCTCAGATGCAAATCTGATGGATCTCCATGTGATAAATCTAATCAGTGTATGGCACTACCATTCTTCTTCCCTTTCCAGACCAGGATGGAAATTCATATATGAGAGGCTTTTTGCTGATTGTTCTCCACTAACAATAAAAAATTAAAATTAGCAGGTTTATGCCAAATGGGAGAGTATTATTTGTCAGATACTTGCCGTTTTCCCCTTTTACATATGTACTAGTCTCCCTCCATCTTCACATCTCTCTCTCATCGTGACACACCTCTGAAGCCAATGGAAAAGTCATGATAGAAGTAGAGGCGGTAAAGTGGAGCTGAAATATATTGAAGAGTCATAGATCCTGTGCAAATTCATGAATTTGAACCTAACGAGGATTCAGTGCATTTATAAGCTCCATGCATGTCCTTGGAAGGATGCTTTTCTCATGTTCTCAGCTTCTGGAACAGTATGGTGGAAATTTTCTGGTAAAAATGTTTTTACAGTCAGTTTTATAATAAAAGCAAAATAGCAAATGCTAGTCAGAAGCTAAAACAAGCTGCCAAGAAATAGTTTCTCTGAACATAGTTTTTAAATTAATTTCTTCAAATGTGCTTGATTTTCTGTGCTGGATATCGCTTTTCTGCTCTGGAGGCTGATAGCATAATTTTTTGAGCATATTATGAATCTCCTACCTCAGAAGTAATATCCATCCAAGGTGTCAGTAATCTATTCAGAACTTCTCTAGCCTAAATCTCAGCAGAATCTTTCATGAGAAGTGTTTCAGTGACCTAAATTTGTTCGTCCTGTGTAGTTTATGAAGAATGCTGTTGGATGATTCAGCGCTTCAGAAATGGTTCTTTTTCCTCCTTTGTTTCAGACATCACTGTTAACAGACACCTAACATAATCTTATTTAAAAATAACTCAACCTTACAAATCTTGTGGTGTTTTCAATTGCTTCTGGATATCCAGTTTGGAGCCAGGGCAAGAGTATTCTTGATAATTTTTAAATTAGAAAGAGGAAGCTGATTATTTCTGTCACATTCAGTCCTCTACATGCAACTTCTCGTGCCATGTTGGTTTCTGAGTAATTTAATGCTGACTGCTTTGTATGGGTTCATCCTCAACACATGCAGCCTCCTGTTGTGGAGCTGTATGTCTCCATGTTACTTATAATATAAAGCAGACTGTGCCCATTTTAGGGGTTCAGATTAGTTCCTTTAGGAAATTAGTTTTAAATAGCAACTTGAAGGAGTTAAATATAAATGGCAAAACACTATTGTACTGATGTTTTTTGAGGCTTCTCTGATGTCGCATCTTGTTGATAAGAATAGAACATGGAGTTTGTGCCAAGGTGACTTAACTGATGGCCTTTTAACTCTAGAACTTCACTTTCCCCTCTTTGATTTAAGAGAAATTGAGTTTGTTTAATCTCAGTGCATACTGCCCTATATCTATTTCCTGAGTGTTTCTGGACTGAAGTGAATGATGACATGAGTTGGCTTTGACTTCATGCATCAGAAAATGTTTTAGTGACTTTAATTTCATGATATGAATATGCTTTTAATACTGTTCATAGTCATAGAATGTTGTGATATATGCCCTGCTTAAAAAAATTTAAAAGAGAAGCATATCTTACTAATTCCAGTAATGGAGAAGGTATTGGAAATCTTGAGTTCTGTTTGGAAAAGCATTTTGAAACTTGGAAAAGAATTCCTGTTGATTTTGGCTTTCCTCTGACTTTATTGGGGTGATATCCCAATGCTGGTAGATTGCATACTTTTGGATGATTAGTGTCGAACTGCATGTACTAGAAATATAGTTAAATTTCATGAGCTGCAGAAAATTTTTTAAGTTTTTAATTTCTGAGCCTAGGTTCCAGGAAATAAACTTCTCAAAGCACTGTTTTCAATGATAAAATAAAACACAAGGGATCATAATTTGCCTATCTTTAATATTAGCAAAAAAATGTGTGTTTATTTTTAAAAATAAATACATAATGGTTTATTTTTTCCCCTAAACTTTTAAGTAGCATTGATAAATATGGGTAATTTAAGTTTTCTCTCTCAAAGATTGATAAGGTCACTCTGTGTTTCAAGTTGTCTTTAAAATACTTTGTGATCTATCATTGTAAAAGATGCATAACTGTATGGTTCCCTGATATAACACTATTTTGTGTGTTTATTGACATAAATCTTCTCCTAAAAAGGTGAAACAGTGAACTCTGATGTTCTGCAATACAGACTGAAGTCCTTACAGGCTAATACACAATATACTGTCTATATAATGGCAAACAATGGAGCTGGTGGAACCAGTGGAGAGCCCAAAACCTTCAAGACTTTGAAATTTAGTAAGTAATATTCCAGGTTAGTTATTACTGTTTTAAAAACAGGTTTGGGAGTAAGAAATAATGGATATATTTGTTTAGGCATTTGTTTATTTATTTATTTTTTAAAAAATCAGTGTTAAGACAAGGAAGAATTACCAACACTAACTAAATTTAACTCAGTTTCACTGATCATGTCACAGACTAAAACCTCAAGATCAGAAGTCAAACCCCAAAATCTTTATTTTGCTGTCAATAAAGCTGTGGAATACTATGGATGTTGGTGGGAGCAACAGTTTGTATGCTGTCAGTTATGGGATGGGGTGCCTAACAGTTTATTAAAAAGTAGATATTTCCATCTGACATACTAGATTTAGGATAGCCGTGCATTGCATTGGATTCTTTCTGCTATGTAAGCTTAACTAATAGATCACTGCACAGGTTGTGGCCAGTGTGCGTGTGGAAATATCTTTTCCTATTTCTTACTGTTTGTTTTAGCCAGATTTTACCGAGGAGGTTGGTATGGTGGCTTCAGTTCAGGAGTTCAGACACTTCCTCATTTCTACTTCTGGAAGAACATTTTCAATACATACATAAATTGTCACAGTGGTGGCCAAACTGAAGTATAAAAAAGTGCTTGAACTATCCTTGAACTTGGGGACTTGAAGTTAATTTATTTTTTGCCTGTAAATCCATCTGCTAGTTTGCTAGTCAAATGCAAAGTAAGTTAGACTATGCTGAGGTCCAGTCTGTACTTCTGTCAGTACCTACCTGTGGTAGGTACTTGCAAGCTAGCTCAGAAATCTGTGCACTGTTTCAGTCAGAGTAACTGTATTTTCTGTCTATTTAAAACCTGCATTGAATTTACTGTTTACTTTGTAGTACAGGTAGAAGTGGCACTGTATTGCAGCTTTATGTGACTCTGAAACAACAGTTGCCCAGAGAGGTGGTAGACTCTTCATCCAAGGTGACTTTCAAAGGTTGGCTTGGTATGATCCTAAGCAACCTGATTCTAATTTCCGAGTTGGACGAGGTGACTGACAGATGTCCCTTCCAATCTGATATTTTTGTGTGATTCTATTAAATAAAGGAAATTTTAAAATGCAATACATCTGTTCTTGAGATATCCTAAGAAGTCTTATCATGAGCTGCTTTTCTGGCTCAGTAACTGTGACTTGTTGGATTCAAAATACTCGTCTTTTGACATGTTGTACAATGAGTACCAGTATTATGAGTAATTTTGGCTAGTCTTGACAGAGCTCTTTAGAATTGTGCTAATTAGATGACTTGGATGTTGAAAATTAACTGTCTTAAGGGAATACGTGAAGTAATGATGAACATCTGTGTGGTTTGGTTTTTTCCCCTCTAAAGATAAAGAAGATGTTATTTTCATTGCTCTACCCATTGGATTAAGCATGTTGTTTCTGTTAGGCTTTTGGATAACATGCATTTTGAAAAAACATGCGTGAGTATATCTTCTGCTTTCTAAAATGTAATGCAATCAGTTCATTTTAACTTGTAAAAGGCAAATTTTTATATGTCTTATAAATGCCTTTGTTGGATTCCAAACTAATGTCAAGAAAATAAGCAATTTAAAAAAGAAAATAAGTAACAAATAACTAAGTTCACAGGTTATCTTGTAACTGCAGTTAATGTGCTGTAGTCCAGAAATAAATATTAATTTTAGAAAGTGCAGTAAATCAGAACAAATGGAATAAGAGAAACAGATTTACATATTACCTATATCAGTTTATGGAAAATGCTACATGCCATTTGCAGTTCCATGGTCCGTCAAGTGAGGGAAGTATACTTCAAAGTCAGTTACTGAAAAGCTGATAATGACAGAGATAAAGTTTCCCAGGCACTCTTAATATATCAGCTAGTACACATTTCAGATAACCCCTATTGCTTGTCTTAGCTACATTAATATTGTTAGTTTGTGACACTTCCCTTGAGCTAAAGAAGTCGTGAAGAAACTAGAAATTACATCATATGAAAGCATTTGGGTGCTTGATCCATGAGTATGGATCCAGATCTATACACAATTCATAAAATCCTTTTATCTGCCATCACAGATGTCCCCTGCCAGATTTTAATTTGCTTCTTCAGAGCATGGAGATGCTATAACATCCCAAAGATGACTGTGAGGATTTTTTAAGGTTGTAAAATATGCTTTCTTCAGCATGAAAAGTGACTAGGTTGTTTGGTTGAAGCTTAATAAGAAGGTTAACTATTTTGGGGTGTTCTAAACTATTAGAACCAAGATTGTTGTTATGCGAAACATCAGGTAATAAGTACAGTTGAAGTAGCAAGTATAGGTTCCAGCTCTTCTACATCTTAATCTGTGTTGTGTACTCTTGACTTTTTACGGTAGAAAGAAACTGTGTTTTGATTCTGAAAAATACTTTGAGATGTAGTTGAGTGTTCATATTCTTGTGTAGATCAAATTGCAATGTGAAAAGTCAAGCTATGGCCTGGTTTTCGTTCACTCACATATATACCCAGTATCAATGAATGATTAATTTTTTTCCTGTTTACTACTGCATTGGACAGTTATAAGCTACAGTGTCAGTCAGCATCATTTATCTGCTGTTAATGTAAGAACTCAGTATAGCTCTAATGTGGTGTAGTGCTAGGGACACTTGCCTAGAGCAAAGTTTACCTGAGGTGGCTTCTCACTGAAGAACCACCCTGAAACATAATCACAACAGATTTTGTATACAGCCTTATTTTGGCATGCTATTATTTGATCTACTATATAATAAGACAGAAGACTTTTGTGCATTAGTAATTTTTCTGCAGTGTCTCTGTAGCCCAAGATTTTTACTTGTTGAGATATTTTTTTAATAAGAATTAATGTGAAGGAAAACAATTTTAATGAAAACGATTGTGTTAATATAGGAATGACTTCTGTTGTGGAAGTTTGATATTTTAGCAGTATTTGGGCTTTCTGGAGATTTGTTAATTTTTATTTTTATTAATCTATTTCTTTCATTATTTGACTAAAATTCCTTTCTCAATGATAGGTTTAAAAAGGTTTGCTGGCCTGATATACCCAATCCTGCAGAGAGCATTGCAGTGGAATGGCCTCTTGATGTATCTATGGTAATAATTGCAGTTTTATCTTTTTTATTGTTGGATATTTCTTTCTTATTAAAGTTTTGATGTTTGTTTGAATGATGTGGTGTTGATCAGGTTTACATAGAAAGTGTAATCTGCGGAGAATGGGATTTAACTTCTGTCTCAAAAATGGCTCATTAGAGTGGAAAAGAGGGAAACACTCCCAGCCTGATTCCAAGTCTTCATTAAAACTCCTTATTTTATTAAGCACAGAAAGCCTAATATGAAAGTGTTTAACAAATGGGCAGAATGACATTGTTATTTTTAGTACTCATTCACATATAACTGCATCCCAGCTGAAATTAACATGAACTCTGTATTAATGCACTTTTAAAATTGAGTTAAACAGAGCTTAAATGGCAATATTTTATATATTAAAAAAATAAACAAATACATTATCTATCTATAATTTTGCAATTTATTTCTTTTTACTGACAGAATAATTCATTTTTGAAGGGAGTGACATCTGAGGCTAAAACCGTAGACTTTGAAGACATAAGTGTTTTGGAACATTGTTTCCCTGAAGATCAGGAAGGATCACTACTAATGAATTGTGGAAACCATGTTTCTGAATGTACTGATACTAATACAAAAGGCATGATTAATGGAGATAAAAAGATACTGTATAATGAAAAAAACGAAGTTGCTAAATGTTTTTCACCATCCATGCCTTATATAATTACTGATCAAGATATCGGAAGTCAAATGCATTCAGCTTTGATACCAGCAAAGGAAATCCAACCCATAGAAATGCTGGAAGATGACATATGTGGATCCCAACAGACTTCAATTAAAAATGAAAATTATAATGAAGAAGCTTTAAAGCTGGAAGATTTCAGTGAAAAAGCACTGTTCAATCCATACCTTAAAAATTCTGTTAAAACAAGGGAATTTCTTATTTCTGAGAATTTGTCAGAACACAGTAAGAATGAACCCAAAAGCCAATCAACTGTCTTACCTCCTTTTCAAAAAAATGTCGCCGGACAATCCTATGTAACATTGGACATGTTTGGGCTGGCCACAGCTCATTAGCATGAGAAAACTTCCCTTTGTAAAGTCCCCTTGTGAGATGTATCTTGAGCGCTGCTGCTTGTATGTATTCATATGTACTAACCTCGCTGATCTCAGTTCATTTGGATGAAAACACCCCTTTCCTTTGAGCAGTTGTAAAGTAATTTTTTGCACTGTGTTTATACCCGTCAGGGTTCACTTTCAGTGTGAGGTGGGGTTTTTTTGTTTGCTTTTGTTTTTTTTTTACTAGATAGATGGATCAGTAGTGAGGCAAAGGAAGTAGCTTTTCTTACTACTTCTTAGTTCTGCCATATCAGTCTGCTAAAACAAACTTATCTTTACTGTGGAACATAAAGCAGTGCAAGCAGCTTACTGATTTCTCCCCAGGCAACCAGCTCCCGTGGCCGAGCTCTGCTGGGGAAACGTGGACTGACTCGAACAGAGCCAGGATCTGCTGAATCATTCCTTAAGTTACATGGAGTAGAACCACTTTCCTGTTCTTATTTCCCTCAATTGTTCTATAACTGGTTTTATGTATAGTGTTCCTCCTGTTTCGCAATTATTTGGTAGATTTCAGTAACTGTCTTTTTGCATCCTGTCTCTTAAATCAGTGGTTTGGCTCATAGCTACTCTGTCTCTAATGAGAGGATATTTGTTATGTATATGCTACTGACTTTTCTGCATTTTAGAAGAGGTAGCGTTATGCTGGTTTTGTTGCTTCCTTCCCTTTCTCTTGTGTTTTTAATCATTCTCTGCATTTTGTGCTGTTTTTGTCTCTCCAGTTTGTTTGCTGTGTTTGCTGCTTTTTAAAACTCTGTTTACTGCAGGATATCTTCTTGTCCTTTGCCTATAATTTCTCTCAGTTTAAAACTGTGTTTCCTAGTTGAGGTTTTGATATTTTGAGATGAACTGAAAAAAAATTCAACTAAATACAACATCTTGTGTTGGAATAAGCACTGAGTTTATATTTAGGAAATTATTTTTCTGGAAGGTGTTGAAAAAACACTAAGTCTACAACAATATCTCCAGATATCCTCAGGTAACTGATTTAGGAATAGATTTCTGTATGAAATCTATAACTTTTGTCATTTGTTTTATGATTTAGATAAGTCATAAAACTACTTGTAGTTTCCATTTTATACAGCAGCAATTAAGCAGGAAACTCTCCATCACGCTATTTTTTTTTTTTCAGCAGGAAAGAAGCTATTACTGTAAAATTCTTACCAAAATATTTACTCTGTTAAATGACAGGTTAAGAAAAAGAGGTGGAGAGTCAGCTCAGAGTAAAATGTGTTAAAAGAGAATGTTCAGTATGGCACATGTGTGGCATATAGTAATTTTAAGACTAAACTATTTTCAGAATATTTAAAGGCCTGACAGCATCAGTCTGTTGGTGCATAACTACAGGCTTCTTTAGGGGTGAAAAAGATACAGGAGTCATGGGGATAGAAAAAGGAGAGACAAATGTGAATAGGAATAGAAAGCCTTTCCTTTCTGCGCAGGAAGAAGAGTGGGAGAATGGAGAATACATTGTCCAGCATGAATGAGAAGGCTGAGCCCTACCCTGGATATGTTGGCCATTACTTGCATTGTGTTGGGGAAGAGAGGGTAAAATTTATATTTAGGCTTTTCATGTATAGTTTGGAAGCTGCTTTTACTTATAGCAATATTTGCTTAGTTTCCAAGAAGGGATGAGAAAACCATTTCTGCAAATGTTACTTGTACAGCAACACTGATTCCTATCCCCCTCCCCAAGTTTGTTGGATCACTTTCCCAATCACAGTGCTATAAGCTGAAATGTATGTATGTTTGTTCTTAAAATCCCTTGCTTCAGATAAATCATGCTCTGAAATGAGCATAGGATACAGCTTCGGTTGGGTCAATGCTCCTGCTGCTTCACTCGCTTCTGGACTTCTCACACACAGTTACATTGCCGTTCTCTAGGGTTCAGAAGTCACTGACTCAGTCACAGCAGGTGTTTTTCACCTTAAATCTCAGTATTTTTTAAAATATCACAAGATTTTAAAATAAACCGATCCAGAGATATTTTGGGGCCTGTCTAGGAATTGTTTAGCAACCATATGAAAGCTGCATACTCTGAGTTACATGATTGAGTCAGGTAAAAAATAAAAATAATGCAAACTTTAAGAGGTCATTAGGGGAGGGTCTTGCTGGGTGGTTTGGGTAGGATCTCCCTGTAAGAACACCTCTTAGCTTCTGAAGGGTAAGTAATAACCTGCTTTTTCATCCCATTTTTTTTCTTTCTCTATTGCTATGCAGCTTTTCTCTCCCCATTTTGGAACTGCTTGTCCATTATTTTCTCTGCAAAAGGGTAATGCAATAAGTGGGCTCAGTACATCTCAGAAATTAGGGCTGCCTTTTGCCTGTGCTTTGGAACATCAGCTTCTTGGACTTGGTTTGTTTTACGTTCACAGTTGTACTCTTTCTGACCTTTTACAATTTGTCTTTCAAACTAATGCTGTGAACCATGAAAAAAATAAAACTGAGAACATATGGAAAAGTTTTTATCAATTTATACTCAGTACACCATTTAGACATTTTAGATTTCCATATTCATTTAGAAATGTGATCCTATTTTGAGAGGGATCCACAAATAGATTGGGTATTTGGGCAGTTTATTCCACTTTTACAATGTCAAGTGGCAATGGCAGGTTGGACACTACAATATTTTAACATTTTTGGTACTTCTTTTTACAGAACATCTGGTGTCATTATTTTTAGAGTGGTCTTCCTAGATTTCATTTCATGATGACCGATCTGAAGAATGCCCATTTCTACTCCTCCTTAAAATGCAGAAAATTAATCTCTCAGGTGTATGGGTCTTTGCAAGGTTAATAGAGATCAGTTTGTGGCATAATTTCAAGATGATGTTGATGCATCTTAACAGTTGTCATTCTTCTGTCCATCATACAAATAATTCCTTTCTGACCTTAAGGCTTATGCCCTGCAAATTATTAATAAGTCATGTTTTTCACTTACCAGATTTTTAGCTAAATTAGATGTTCAGTCTATTGTTATGTGAGTTAAACTTCCCAGAATTTTGAAGTCTTTGAACAGGAATCCCACCAACTCTATGGTATAACAGAGTAACCTATTATAGGCAAATTTTCCGTACTACATAGCCGATCATATTTTTGTGTTCCTCGTGCCCTTTGCAATTGCCCAGACAGGGGGAAAACATATGTTAGTGGTTAATGCAGTGGAGAAGGAAGCTTTCTTCCTCCAGTTAGCACTCACTTGGTCAGTGCATGCTCCTCCATAGATGATGTGGTTTGCTGCTGAACAGCTACCGCAGACAGACTGCCAAGGCGTCTGACCTAGCTGGTGCTATTCAGTGTTTATCTGGCCACAATGCGTATTTCATTACAGATAACATGTTGTCTTTTCCTATTCCTGAAGGATTGATTATAATAAATAGATGTGTCTCTTTAAGATAGTTGATGGCTTCTCAAGATAGATGTTTCAACTTCTGTTCACAAGTGAGAACTTACTTAGAAGAGTTGCATTGCTAGTCCGAGTTTGGTATCTCATATAGCAGAGGTAAATGTTTGCTTTCCACAGAGCCCTAATCTGAGCACAGAGTGTGTCTGGGACGTGCAGCTTCTATTCTTGCTCAGCAAATAGGTTCATACCAGCTTTGCAGTCATTGCAGCAGTCCTGCTACAATTCCTTTTTACCAGTTTTGCACAGTGATGCCATAGGCTTTGTATTTGTATTTTGCTTTGAGACTTAACAAAGGAGTCCAAGAAGGCTGGACATTCTTCAAGAACAAAATCTTAAAGGCGCAGGAACAGGCCATCACAATGTGCTGAAAGACAAGCCAGCAGGGAAGACAACCTGCCTGGCTGAAAAGATTTGGCTGGAACTCAGGGAAGAAAAAAAAAAAAGAGAGTTTATGGCCTTCGGAAGAAGGGGCAGACAACTCAGGAGGACTACAAGAATGTCATGAGGTTATGCAGGGAGAAAATTAGAAGGGCCAAAACTCAACTAGAAATTAATCTGGCTCCTGCCGTAAAAGACAATAAAAAATGTTTCTATAAATACATTAACAACAAAAGCGGGGGTAAGGAGAATCTCCATCCTTTACTGGATGTGGGAGGAAACACAGTGACAAAGGATGAGGAAGAGGCTGAGGTACTTAATGCCTTCTTTGCCTCAGTCTTTAATAGTAAGACCAGTTGTTCTCAGGGTACGAAGCCCCCTGATCTGGAAGACAGGGACAGGGAGCAGAATGAAGCCCCCATAATCCAAGGGGATAATGGTCAGCGACCTGCTGCACCACTGAGACACACACAGGTCTATGGGGCTGGATGGGATCCAGCCAAGGCTACTGAGGGAGCTGGTGGAAGTGCTCACCAAGCCACTTTCCATCCTTTATCAGCAGTCCTGGCTAACTGGGGAGGTCCCAGTTGACTGGAGGTTAGCAAATGTGATGCCCATCTACAAGAAGGGGCGGAAGGAAGATCTGGGGAACTACAGACCTGTCAGTCTGACCTCGATGCTGGGGAAGTTTATGGAGCAGATCATCTTGAGTCCCATCATGTAGCGTATACAGGACAAGGTGATCAGGCCCAGCCAGCATGGGTTTATGAAAGGCAGGTCCTGCTTGAGCAATCTGATCTCCTCCTATGGCAAGGTGACCAGCTTAGTGGATGAGGGAGGGACTTTGGATATTATCTACCTAGACTTTAGTAAAGCCTTTGACACTGTTTCCCACAGCATTCTCCTCAAGAAACTGGCTGATCATGACTTGGATGAGCATACTCTTCACTGGGTAACAAACTGGCTGGATGACTGGGTCCAAAGAGTGATGGTGAATGTAGTTAAATCCAGCTGGTGGCCAGTCACAAGCGGTGTTCCCCAGGGCTCAGTTCTGTTTAATATCTTTATCAATGATTTGGACTAGGGGATCAAGAGCAACCTCTGTAAGGTTGCAGATGACATCAAGTTGGGCGGGAGTGTTGATGTGCTTGAGGGTAAAAAGACTCTACAGAGGGATCTGGACAGGCTGGATTGATGGGCTGAGGCCAACTGTATGAGGTCCAACAAGGCCGAGTGCCAGGTCCTGCACCTGGGTCACAACAACCCCATGTAACACTACAAGCTTGAGGAAGAGTGGCTGGAAAGCTGTCCAGCAGGAAAGGACCTGGGGTGTTGGTTGACAGCCACCTGAATATGAGCCAGCAGTGTGCCCAGGTGGCCAAGAAGGTCAACAGCATCCTGGCTTGTATCAGAAGTAGTGTAGCCAGCAGGACTAGGGGAGTGATAATCCCTCTGTTCTCAGTACTGGTGAGGCCGCACCTCAAATACTGTTGTTTAGTTTTGGGCCACTCACTACAAGAAAGACATTTTGATGCTGGAGCATGTCCAAAGAAGGGTAACAGAACTGGTGAAGGGTCTAGAGAACAAGTCTTATGAGGAGCAGCTGAGGGAACTGGGATTGTTTAGTCTGGAGAAGAGGAGGCTGAGGGGAGACCTTATTGCTCTTTACAACTGCCTGAAAGGAGGTTGCAGCGAGGTGGGTGTTGGTCTCTCCTCCCAGGTAACAAGGGATAGGATAAAAGGAAATGGCCTCAAGTTGTGCCAGGGGAGGTTTAGATTGGATATTAGGGAAAATTTCTTCACTGAAAGTGTTGTCAAGCCTTGGAACAGGCTGCCCAGGGAAGTGGTTGAGTCACCATCCCTGGAGGTATTCAGAAGACATGTAGATGTGGTGCTTAGGGACATGGTTTAGTGGTGGACTTAACAATGTTAGGTTTACAGTTGGACTCAATGATCTTAAAGGTCTCTTCCAACCCAAATGATTCTGTGATTCTACAAGGTGCATGCTAGATATAATCCACTCTGTTGATGTTACTTATTTCCTAGGGCAGACAGGAGCTCAGAACTTAATAAGCTCTGAAATTTAATCCTGTTATAGACTTTTTGTAAGTACACCCATGCATACCGGTCCTGAACACAAAAATGACTTTAAAATTATCTTAATGCTTTTTAATCTACTTGACACACTCATGTCTTCCTTGTTCTGAGCTTCTTGCCAGCTAGTCTTAAATTACTTGCAGGGGCATTTTGATTTCCCCCCCAACCCCTTAGTTGTCTCCCTAATGGTTGTTAGACTTTACGTGAAGATGTGTTCAGAGTTACCACGTTATGCATATAGGCTTGTCTTTGGCCTGTATGAGAAAACTTAAGTATCCTTACATAGGTAATGGAAAGCATATTGTGCTGGTTTTGTGCACAGTATGATTTTTCCAGTGTGATAGACAGTCACAGATAAGGAAAGTTCAAATGTTACATTCATTGTTTGCTTCCTTCAGGGTTTGTGCAAGCAGAGTATCTTTAGATGTAAATTTTCAAGAGAAGAGGAGGTGGCCCTGTTGCTGCTGCAAGTTGGTGTAGATTCAGCAGAAGTGGTGCAGTTATGCAGATCTGTATCATCTGTGTAACTACACTGATTCCTTTGAGAAACTGCCTGTTGAAGTGTTTGTGCATGTGTGTGCCTGAGCCGAGGCACAGTGATGTATCATAATTAATCTAGAGTTTGTGCAGCAATATCTGCACAGAATGAAGTTATTTATGTAATTTATATTGCTGCTCGGTCTCATTCATCAGCATAGATGAGATTGCAAGCTGCTTCACTGCTGGGGTTTTCTGTTTTATGTGGTGCATGGAGTCTATCATAAGAGCCCACAAGATACTGGCCCTTGACCAGAAATCCTAACCTATGTTTTTACTGTCTTTGTTGCTGTGCTTTCAAATTGACACTTCTTGTTTTAGTCTGTGCATTGCCTTCATGTTTGAGTTTCCCATGTGAGGAGGTGACTGGCTCCCTCCACTCACAGTTCAGTGCAAACCAGCACTTAAGCAGTCTGGATGATCAAGAATCTTGAGACACAGGCAGGCTCAAGTCCAGGACTACAGTGACAGTGTAGGTATATCTTCCAGTGCTCCCATGGTACAGATAATTACTATGATCAATAGTAAGATAATAAGTTTAAATGCCTAGGGATTGCATCCATGATATACAAGGCAACTGTCATGGATAGATATGGATAGATGGATAGATATAGCAGATATCTGCAGAAACAAAGATCTTGAGGTATTAATGTTGGGCTATGTTTCGTACATTTCAAAATGACACTGAAAGGCTGGGTGGAACAAATCATAGAATGGTTTGGGTTGGAAGGGACCTTTAAAAATCATCTAGTTCCAACCCCCCTGCCATGGACAGGGTCACCTTCCACTACATCAGGTTGCTCAAAGCCCCGTCCAACCTGGCCTTGAACACTGCCAGGGAGGGGGCAGCCACAGCTTCTCTGGGAAAACTGTTCCAGTGTCTCACCACTCTCACAGTAAAGAATTTCTTCCTTTTATCTAATCTACCCTCTTTCAGTTTAAAACCGTTATCCCTCATCCTATCCCTACACCCCCTGATAAAGAGTCCCTCCCCATCTTTCCTGTAGCCCCTTGAAGTACAGGAAGGCCACTCTAAGGTCTCCCTGGAGCCTTCTCTTCTCCAGGCTGAACAATCCCAACTCTCTCAACCTGTCCTCATAAGGGAGGTGCTCCATCCCCCTGATCATCTTTGTGGCCTCCTCTGGACCTGCTCGAGCAGGTCCATGTCCTCTGTATGTTGGTGGCCCCAGAGCTGGACACAGCACTGCAGGGGGGGTCTCACAAGAGCCGCGTAGAGGAGCAGAATCACCTCCCTTGACCTGCTGGCCACACTTCTCTTGATGCAGCCAGGATATGGTTGTTTTTCTGGGCTGCAAGCACACATTGCTGGCTCATATTCAGTTTTCCATCCACTAATACCCCCAAGTCCTTCTCCACAGGGCTGCTCTCAATCTGCTCATTGCCCAGCCTGTATTTGTGCTTGGGATTGCCCCCACCCATGTGCAAGACCTTGCACTTGGCCTTGTTGAACTTCATGAGGTTTGCACAGGCCCACCTCTCCAGCCTGTCCAGGTCCCTCTGGATGGCACATCCCTTCCCTCCAGCATGTCGACCGCACCACACAGCTTGGTGTCATCAGCAAACTTGCTGAGGGTGCGCTCGATCCCACTGTCCATGTCTCTAACAAAGACGTTAAACAGTTCTGGTCCCAACACCGACCCCCGAGGCACGCCACTTGTCACTGCTCTCCATTTGGACATCGAGCCATTGACTGCAACTCTTTGAGTGTGACCATCCAGTCAATTTCTTATCCGCTGAGTGATCCATCCATTAAATCCATGCCTCTCCAATTTAGGATGTTGTGCGGGACAGTGTCAAATGCTTTGCACAGGTCCAGGTAGATGATGTCAGCTGCTCTTCCTTTATCCACCAACACTGTAACCCCGTCGTCGGGGGCCACCAAATTTGTCAGGCATGATTTGCCCTTAGTGAAGTTTATACAGCATAAATGATTTGAGACTATGTAAAACTTGTTTGTAAACAGGTGAAATGTGTATTAATTTGAGTTCCAAGTTGTTTCACTCTGGTTTCAAATCTACTGCAAAGATAGTGAAAGACTTGTTTTGCTGCTCTGTGTTAATGTTTCTCATATTGATAGCGGGAAGCGAGGCCATTCTCAGTGTAGGTAAGGCTTGAGCCCATAAGTATATGGACTTACGGCAAGTTTAGGTAGTTGTTAATAGCAACCTCTTCTGCCTCCTGGCAAGACAGAAGTAAAATACACAGTGGTCTTATGGTGTGTTTGTAGCAGGGCTATTTATCAGAAAATGTGCTATCCTTGGCTCAAAAATAGAGCACACCTAAAGCAATTGTTTTGTCCTGTATATGAAGGATAGCATTTGTAAATGGAGCTGAAAGAAAAAACATTAAGCATTCTTTTTGTAGTACAAACTATTCTTAGTCATGTTTATTAGGCATATTTATTACAAAATACTAACTGTATCCTTTTTGTGTACGTGTTATGCTTCCTAGTCTGATAATTTAGGAGAGAGGCTCTAAGCAAAATATTGTCTTTTTAATCCTTTATGTCTTTCAGTTTTCTTCACAATTTTCCTACTTAGCAGAAATTCTTTTTTCAGGATTTGACAAAAATGTAATTACTGTAGTGACCTTGGATTAATTTGCCTGCTTTTTTCCTGGGCTTCCCTATGATTATTTTGTTTGCCCTTTTTTCCAAATGTAAATAATAATTTCATTGCCACCTTGCTACTTAATTCAAACTATTGTTTTATCTACATCTTTTGAACTCAGAACATGAACATGAAGAGTGACAATCCAAAAGCTGGAACAGATGTTTGACTAACATGTTCTTCTGTGAAATGAGATTTTTCTGTAATAGAATATCAAAACGTGAACAGAAACAAATGTGTATATGTATAGTGTAGATTTGTTCTCCTAACTCCGTTTAAAAACAGGATACTTGACAAGTGAGCAAAGTGATTTTTCATGATCCCCATTCCTATGCTTTACTTTCTTCTGCTCTTAAAAGACAATGCATGTGTTGAAAATGCTCTCCCCAGATGGAAGGGAGAATAGTTTCAAACCAGTCATGTATCTAAGTTTGTCTGAGAGATTAGTACTTCTGGGCACAGGCTGCCCTGAGCTGCCCCACCTATAGCTTAATAATGTCTGTTCCCAGAGTCCTGAGTTATTCAGGTTACTCAGGTGAGCTTTGGGAGCAAGGTGGAGGGTGGGGGATTACCCTGCTGCTCATTTGCTGCAAGATGAGGATGCTAGGAGAGTTGCTGCAGCCCAGTGGGTCCTCATTAACAGAATAGTCCATCTAAGCCTGGAGTGGGGTTGCATTTCCCAATTCAAGTGGCCAAAGAAACTATGCTATAATATGGTGTTTTATATTTCAAAAGTGAAAAGTGCTTTTTTAATATTGACTAGTCCGTTTGAGTAATGAAGTCAACACTTTCAAGTTTGAATGTCCACCGCCAGCATTTTTCTTGAGCTCTTAGATTTTCAGGCATTGCTCAGCCCCACACTGATGAGCTAAAAGTGCTTTATAATTGCTGAAAGCCTGCTGAGGCAACTTGTATATTATCTAGATTTCAGTGTCGGACTTGACAGAACTGAAGTTTTGAAGGGAGTACTTATTCCTCAGAAAAGCAGCCTTATTTAGATTTCCTGGCTCTGTCATTGCTATCCTCAGAGTGCAGTGCTGACCTAGCCAAGGGTAATGTCTGCAGAATTTTCACCATTACATGAGAGCAACTGTATGTCTAATAGAGTTCGATGAAGAAGCATGTTTCACAATCATGGAAAGATTACACAATAGTATTCAGGGATGCCAGAAACAATGAGCATAAGATTATAATCAGCGTAAATGCTCTGGAATGCCCACTTTGAACATCACTGAACTAAAACCAACTCTTTATTCTGAAAAAAAAAAAAAGAGCTTGAAAGGCTTTCTAAAATGCTACTACAGGAAATTATGCCCTAATGTAAGAGGATGCAAGACACTTCTCCTTAATTCTACCAAATGAGCACAGCACACTTCTGAAATGAATCTTCTCATAATGTCTGCTAAGTCTGAGCATGGCCTCTAGGTTGTATTTCTGTCACTGTCTTTAACTCAAGCTAGGGGATTTTTGAGCTGGGAGGGGTTTTAGTTTTTGCTTCCTTTTCCTGTTTTTTTGTGTGGGGTTGTTTTTTTTTTTTTTTCCCTTCTAGGAGTAGGAATTTATGCTAGCATTGTTTATGAGCTACAGACATTTTTATTTACAAAATGTGTTTAAAAATCCTCTGAACACAGGAAGTATTAAGCGCAGGGGACAGTGTCTTTGCTTTTAATGTAAAGCTTTTTCATAACTAGCATACTGCCCAGAAATGGTTCTATCCAGCTGCCTTCATGGCTTGCTGCCTTTGCTGTCTGCTTCTCTCTCCCATGAGCTTACAACTCCTTCAAACATGCTCCCTGCATTTGCTTTCAACTCCAGTGATTTTTTTACAGTTTTATAACTTGGCTCATGAATAGACCCTGAGTTTTACTTGTCTTTAGGGACTGCATCTCTCTTCTGCTTTTGCTTTTATTTTCAGAATGGCTTAATTGCTTTTACACTTCTGATGAAGGGTATCTGCAGCTAACAAGCTTTCACGTCACCTGAGCTGTGAAATGAAGGAAGCAGGGAAGTGTTATATAATTTTGGGTGAAAATGGGCACACAGGAGCTTAGATTTTGCTAATTTTCACCTTTCTTCCAGCACACAGGGCTGGTTCTCTGTCTGTAAGTACTGTCTTTATAAAGCAAAGGATAATACTGGTTATAAGCTGTGCATTATGTCTCCTGATGTACTGGGGTGGGAGGGAGAGGAGATGCATGATCTTGAATAGAGATGACCTTGTCCTTTTACCCCATCCCTCTTCACCCTCCCTATGCACATTCCTACTTTCCCAGGCCCATGTCCCTAGGGACATATAAATTTTTTGTGCCATAGGTTTGTGAGGCTATCTCAATGCAAAACTACTGAAAAAGTTTCTGCAAAGTTACCTAAGCTTTGGATTTACTAGTGGATCTGATAGTCTGTAGAAATGGCCCAGGTTCCTGATCTGAGTTTAAGGTAAGAGCAAGGTAGCTCATTTCTCAGTGAAAGTGAGATGGCAATGCTGCATCTAATATGGGATATGAGCGTAGGTGTGTGTGGAAAATCCTTCATGTCCCCCTGCTTGTTTTGTGGTGAGTGTTTTTTGTTGCCATGTCCTCAGATAAATAATTGGATGCATTGTCTTCAGCTTGTAGTTGTTCTGGTCCCACCACTGAGGTTTAGTCTTGTAAGGACTGATTTTTTTTTCTTTAATGATAGGGCTGGCTAACTTGAATTTCTCTCTGGGCAGAAACACATGTCATGTGAAGTATCTCTATTTACTCCAGCTTCCGTGGATAAGTCTTAGTTTCACTGCCTTTAAAGGAGTTTGTGCTCTGGCAGTGTTTGTTTATTTTTGGTGTTTCTATTTTGACATTTTTATTTAAATTACTCCACATGTTGCAGTCTCACAGAGTCTTGACCTTTTTCTTGCATTGCATGCAGGCTAATTTTAAAGGCTGATATGAATTCCTTTATTTTTTCATACTTACATAATGATTCAATTTAATTTACAGATGTGTATCTATGCATTATCTATTTAAATGTTATTAATTTATATTAATAAGTAAAATGGAAAGGCTCTCTGACACAGACAGACAGGAGTGTTACTGGTTTCACTTAAAGAGGAAGATACCCAGCAGACAGGTGAGTAAAAATGCATGCAGCAAGTGGAGCATAATAGGGGCTTGCTGAAAGAGCTGTGCCCTGAGCACTCTGGAGGCATCTGCTTTTGTCTTGGGGCTAGCAGCAAGTGCTTGTCTAGAAAATGTCTGGGAGGGAAGGAGGGAGCCTCTTCAGGTGTCTCTGACTCAACACAGGGTAAGCTTCACATAATCCATGATACATGGCAGCTGGAATATGTGTTAGTGGTTATTATTACAGTTCCCCTATTTAGGAAAATTTGTCTTAGTACCCAAATAGTGTCCTCACCTTGTCCATAACCGAGTCCTGCACTGGTGGTGGAGAGGGGCAGTGTGCACGGTGGGGCAGTGCCCATGGCTCTTCGCTGCACACACAGCCGTGCATGCTCTTTCTCCAATGCTGAATCTCCTCAAAACGGAAAAAAGCTGCATCCGTTCAAGCAGGAAGAGTTTTGCTGCCATAGGTCTGGTCCAGAAATGGTATTCAAGAGCCCCGTGTTTGTTCCTAAAGTGCATGGGAATGTACACTGGTAACAAATGAAGGTCAGTGGGGATTACTTATCTGGATGGTGCAGTGCAGTGATTCAGGCTGTTGCAATGCATGAGAAGAGGCTTCCTATTAGCAAATCCCAGCATGTTTTAGTCAGCCCCTGGGGACAAGGAGCCAGTAATCTGGGCCTGTTTCGTGTGGATGGGCTATTGTGTGGCCCCGACCGACGGGACTGTGAGCCAGAGGGCACTGGGAGGCTGACCTGCCTGGCAGCGTGCAGGCCCTGAGCCTGCCCATGGGTCTGGATTTAATGTCCCACTCAGGACTGCGGGTGATGGAAGCACGAAACATGGAGCAGAGCTTTTGCTGATGAAGGGAGAGGCAGGAGAGAAGCCAAGGGGTCTTGCTAAACCATCAGAAAAGAAATATTAAAAAAACTACATGAGTAATTTGGCCGCGGGTAGGAGCTAGGGCTGTGTAGGAGCAGCCTGTCCGCCTGTTGAAGGTGACATGCTGCTGCCATCTCCTGGCATAGCCCCGCTGGTCTGAAGGGGCTCTGGGGTGCTGGGGCCAGGCTGGGCTGCCCAGGACCTGCCAGAAACGCCCCTGGAAGGCCAGGAGTGGGGCCATGCTGTGCTGCTGAGAGCCGCGGATCCGTAGTGCTCTGGGTCCCCAGATGATGTCCAGGCTTCCGCCCACAGCCCCAGCGTCCTCCCTCACTGGTCCCAGTTATCTTTGCTGGCATGTGTCTACTGCTCAGTTGCATCCTGGAGGTAATGAGTGCCCCAAGCACTCACAGCCTTGAAGAGCATTTTCTGAGGAGCTTTCTTTGGGATTTTGGTGCCCAGAACCTGCTGCATGACAGTGTGTGCTCAGCGTAATGGGCTGTGCCAGCAGCTGCCAAGGACCAGTTGAGTGCTGGTGGATATGGGTGGATGGTTTCTACTGAGTTGTGCCCTTGCTGAAACCTGTCACTGGCCCCTGACCCAGCTCAGTGCCCAAGTCCGCAGCGTGACTTCTGTGTTAGCTTATGTGTTATTGTAAAAAGAAAGCCAGTGTGATGCCTAGCACATCAATGCACAGTATGTTTCCATTTTGCAGGCGAGACTGGAGTCAGATTACTCACTTTTGAGTTTCATCCTGTACCTCCTGGTTGGGTCATTTGTGCTCAGAGTCTCCCTGGCTGAGCCAGAAATTTCGTAGCACTTTGTAGGGGGTGGGGGGGATAGTTTGGCTCTGCTAGGGTTCATGATAGTTGGAGACTACTGGGAAGATGAGAAGGTGCTGGATTGCTCTACCATGAACAGCACAAATGTCTGGAAAATACATGGAAGATGCTTTTGCAGAGAGGTTCAATATTACTAACAATGATCAAAACAAAGCTGTAATGCCCCAGCAGCCCTCCAAATGCATCGCCCCGAGGTGCACAGGGCTAAGCAGGGCTCCTGAACAAGCGCTCTGTTGCTCCGGGGCTGCTGTGCTGTGTTGCTGCCCAGTGGCCATCCTGGCTGGCCAAACCGCGGCTGCCCCAGGGCTCGCCTGTGGTTAGGCACATCCCCAGCTCCTCTGCCGGTTCCTCTGGTCCCCAGCCACGGGGCTGCACAGCTGTTCCCAGGAACCTGCTACCTTCTGGTGTGTACCCTGCACAAGTACATGCTTCCTGTAGAAAGCAGGGCATTCCCGACATTCAGTGTCCAGCCCTATTTCCTTTTAACAGTGACAGGAAGCAATCTTGCTCTGCAGTGGGGCAGTCTATAAAGACAAAGCTGCTGCCTCCTCTCCTGCATGCAGTTCACCCCACAGCTGTGAAGCACAGCTGCACTGATGCTCAGCAGCCATGAGCTCAGGTGAGGAGGACATGCAAAAACCCCCTGCTCCTGTAGAAACTTCAGGGGCCTTATGTGAAACAGTGGTAAGTGAACTACTGTGCAATGAACTAAATTAGGTAGAAATAGAACACTGTTAACTGGTGTGACATGTCTGGGATGGCTCTTCTGTCTGTGGCAGTGACTGGAATGATTTTTGGTGCTGGAGGTGACACATAATGTAACACCCCCCTCCCTTTTACATGGGTCTGAGTCTGCCTATACAAATCAGAACTTTAGCCAGGAGGGAGAAACCGCTTTTCCTTGGGTGCCACCCTTGAAGCCTTTTGCAGATGTGACCATCCTTTGAAGATCTGTGCTTTTTCAGTGCCAAGATGCAAACTCACTAAAGGCCTGTGAAGGTCCTCCACCTATTAGAAACAGAAGAACCAAACCCAGGTGAAACTAAGGGCAACATCAGCTGTAGCCAGGTCTGTGACTCCTTTCTTGGACATGAGTCTGTGTGAGTAGACAGCATCAGACCCTGCTCCTCACTCCCTCAGTGGTCCTCAGAACCAGATTCTTGGACACGACTCTTCCCCTTTTCAACAGGCCTAAACAGGCCTGCTGGAGCATCAGTCCTATAGGCATCTTCAGTGCAGGGAGCAGCAGGCAGGCACAGGCAGCCCTTCCCTGACAGGACATGCCCATGGCCAGCAGTGGGAATGCAGCCGGGGCCCTGGACCAGGACCTGTCTCACTGCCAAGGTCAGGCAGTCACAGCCAACACCTACAGACATGAGCAGTTACAAAGGAAGGACTAAAGAGCGTTCACCTGCTGATGAACTCACCCACATACCCAGCTATGTTGTCTTTTGTCCTGGCATACCACAGTCATGTCTCTCTCTGGGAGTCTCTCTCCACTTCTTATTAGGTACTGCCCACTCTTCTCCTTCTGTGGTTACTACTCAAGTCAGCCTTACAAAACACCAACTCCAGCACACAAGGTAAGTATGGAATTCTATTTTGTTTTCTTTTTGTATATTATGTACCAGACAAATGCAACATTCAGGCTCAGTTGGGTAACAAAGAGGAAAACATTCAAAACTGACCAGTGAATTGTAGAAAGCAGAGTTTATATGACAATAAACATGCAGCTTGCAAAAGAATGAAGATAGTGTACTGGTATTAAAACACATTACTATATAGAGACAGCTTATACAGCAATTTACAAGTTTAACCTTGGGCCAGAGTATGCAAGCCCTTTAAAGCTGGCATTCAAATTACCAGTAGCTTAAACAGCCATACTTAAAGTACATAGTAAAATCTGACTTAGTATTTACATTCACTAGCCATCCAATCCAGTATCAAGGCACTTTCCTTGTTAGTATGTCTGTCCCTGTGTACCATGCATCTGCTTATCTAGATGCATGTATTGGCACAGCAACATTCGGTGACCAGTGACCTTGACCATAGGACTCCTTAACCCCAAATAAAACTCCTTAATCCCAAATAAAAGCACTTGGTTACTAGACAATCCATCGCTGTATTGAAGTGTCAGGCTATACGTGACACTGTAAACAAGACTGGTATGTTAAAAAAACAGCAAGTTGACTGGATCCATTAACAAATGTGCTTTGATATGAAGAAAAGCGATAGGTGTTACCAGTTTCAACGCTGCAGCGAATGCTCATCAACCCCACCTGCACTCCCCAAAGAAGAACAGCCACTGCAGGGTGCAGAAGATGCTTCAGTCTGAGCAGAAGGATGTCCTGTCAACAGTTGTGCCATACGTGTTTTTCATCTATTGTTACAGAAGTGTGCTTCTGCAGAGTATGAATGACTATTGCGTTTATCCCCTTCAAGGTTGTCTTTGCAAACAAACACAAATACTGGCTAAAGCTGCATTCCGGGAGGTACTTACTGCCCACCCTCCCTCTGCATTAAAATTAAGAGGGGCAGGGGGAAGTGGAGAATTGTTGAGATCTGGCCCTTAGTCATTAATTTTAAATTTGTATCAAATCTTGTGGCCTTAAAATGCATCCTTGTGCATTAAGTCAGCACTGCTGTCATTTTCAGGAATGGCTCAGATAGCACAAGTACTACAAAGAAAACAACAGTGAAAGCAAACACATATGCATTTTAGCTTCATCCTTTTTTTTTTTTAAACTGACGCTTTCACTTTTAAGAAAGAGAAATGGGAATTTGTAAGTCCAACACAAGATACTTAATTTTACCCTTCTCCAGACTTTTGCACTTACAGCTCCACTTACTGCACTTCTCTGGATCAAGAGTTGAGCTGAAGACTGTAGGGTTGGCTGTAATTCCTAGACGGGTGTTTCATGACAAAAGACAACATTTCTGTTATAGACTGCTTCCAAGTAACATTAAAAGTGACCTTTGAATTTTTTAAAATGGCTATATGCATCCATCCTAGCAAATAGACAAGAGGTTACAGGGGATTAATAAAGTTTCATAATGTCTTAGTGAGGAGAACTTTTTAACATAAATGAATGTATCCAAATAACAGTTAATCTCAGTTACAACAACTGTCTTAGGGAAAATAAACCAGTATATTTAGTCCCATTTAATGCACATAAATTGTAATTTAAAATAGGTATATCCTGGAGTGGAGCTGACTATTAACAATTTGACAGTTTTTGGAGTTTCAGATCCCACTGTGAAGTCAATACCGTAGCAGCATATATTGACATGGGTCTTGGATATTCAAGACCTGGCACTAATTAAACAAGTTCAGTTACTGAAGTTAAATCAGCGTGGGGACTCCCACATACTGGGCACGCTAATGTGAGTTTTAACCATCTGGTGGTGCTCATGAGTTACAGTCAAAGCTGAAGCTGCAAACCCCATTCCAGGCCATGGGGCTTCTCCAGTGCCCAAGAACAGGACTCAGCCTTCACATGAAAACTCCTTCCTCCTCCCAGACCAAAGTTTTTTCCAGTCCTGGTAATTAGCATTTTGCCAGGCTGCTGTAGCACAGATAGGCACACACTTGGTCACAGACACTCCACAATGAAGTTGAGAAAAATTTTTGCTCTGCTGTGCTTTGCGTTGTCAGGTTAAGGCTTAACAGGCAGTTTAGTTTACTACAGTAGGGCATATGAAACCATCCCCAGACTTTCACTTCAGCGGAGGAGGATATTCCCAGACCAAGTGCCCTGAAAGTGAGCCAATACAACCCAGGAACAACCTCAACAACCTCCTGTTCTAACAGAACTACACAGATAAATTCACTTCTCTTGTAAACAGAGGAGCAGATAGCCAGCCTGCACTTAAGAAGTGTTTCAAACATGCTAATACAGGAAAAATACTTATTTCTACTAGCCTCCCTTCCCTGCCACCAAAGTAACAAGATCTTTACAGCTGTTCTCCCACCCCTACCTGAAAAATTCCAGTCCATGAAATCAAGATGGACATGAAAATGTCAATAGTGAAGTGTGATTTTATTTTAATAATGCCTTTATTTTGTAAAGTGCACCACAGTTACTGGGGGGGGGGGACACAGGGAAGCTTTAATTACTATGTTAGGGCCAAGTTAAGAGAATTTCAGTGGACTACTATAATTATGTTACAGACACTCTAAAAACCTGTATGCAACTGTTTGATACAATTAGATTGTTATGATCCAAAGTACAAAATCAAGTTAACCCTGAACACTGCATGATATAATATTTGGCACATAGGTTTATGAACAAGCTGTAAACCTGTTATTTATATGTATTGTGGCTTCTACAAGCTGCTCATCCACCAGTATCTCCTGCTTAGTCCTGAGTATTTTAGCCCTAGATAAATGCACAAGCATGAAAGATGGAATATAACTCTGTCAGACTGACAGAATTTTCTCTAGGATCTGCTCCTGTACAATTCTGTGAGTTTATTACCACTGGCCCATAAACACAAAGAAAGAAAGATGCCAGAAGTGACAGGCCAGAAGTCTTGTTAGCACAGACCTTTAAAAATGAGAATCTCTTGATGCTGTTTAACATTGGAAATGGTCCATAATTAACAGCAACTGAGAACCAAATGCCTTCCCTTTACACAACAGAAAGGCAAATAGTAACTTCAGGAATAACTGAAGTCCCTCAAATATGACATATGCTATCAAAAGTTAGTATCGCTGGATCACAAAAAACAATTTTAAAAAAAAGGAAAGAAATCATCAATATGTTTTTGATGCAATGTTTGGAGTAAGTCGTCAGGTTGTGGCTCACAATATTTCAGAGATGAGCAGGAGGTGGATTAGATACACATGGCTGCAGGGCAGTTCTAAGAGGCACTGCACTGCTCAGCAGACTTTCCCTCTTACGTGCGGTTTCTACAGTCACAGAGATGCCTACATAGAGAAGACAACCCATCCCCCAATAAAGAAACTGCTATTACTTTCCCAGAAGAGTGTGTTCTAATGAAGGAACAATCCTTCAACCTTTGAAAAAATGGAAGATGGTCTCCACTGTCTCATGACAGCATAGTTTTCATTATACCTCTGCCCTCTGGGAAGGAGTCTGATGGTGCTGAGGTGGAGTAGGGAGAAAAGGAAGTGGACTGGTTTGAAGAAAGGTCTAGTTATAGTAAGCTGCAACACACCCTTTTAGTTTAAAAGGGTCCAGATACAAAAAAATACTGTTGTGAGAAAGGTATGGAATACTGAAATGTTACTAAAGAGTCTGCATTCTTTATCGCTTTTAAATAGTCCAGACTTCAAGAGGCAATCTTATGAATTTACTCTAGCATTGAAGTTGTTTGTAACAAAAGTGGAAGACACATGAAATTTATATGTATACCTGTCCTTCCATGCAAGCCTGCAGACAAGGACAGGGGAAGGTGAAATAATACTGACACCTGCCTTTCCAGGGTCATTAGCAAGTGCTTTGCAGAACAGCAGTGCCACAGGTCACAGCACAAAAGGTTTCCCGTTGTCTTAAATACATAGTTCTTTTGCTGAAGGAGAAATAAAACCCTTGTTTTATTCTCACAGCACAGTATTTAGTGTTTTGAATGAAGGTTTTATTAGTGTCAGATTAGAAACCTGACTAGACTAAGTTAAGGTTAAAAAAAAATCTGCAAGAGTGCCATAAAACTTCTAGTTATCATTAAAGAAGGGGTTTATCTTAGTGTAACTTCATTTTTCTTTAAACCCTGGTAGAGACAGTCCCCAAGAAATGTATCTTCTTCAATAGAATGCAAACTGTATAAACAGGGAAAAAGTGAGACATAAAAAAGGAATTTTAACAGCCATGTGTGTTATTTGTGGCTCATGATTGCTAATACATACATACTACCAGTAACGTTCAAATTCAGGGTACAGGTTTTGTATTTTCTTTTGAGAGTTTCAATGACTTCAGTGCTTTGGTTTTTGCCACTTTCAGTTTCAAGGAGGTCCTGTGGCATTAGCAGTGGGGTTACAGCACACTAATCACTGTAGTCAATCAGGAAGGTCATATTCCCTTTCTCCTGAGCAGTTAGAAAAATAGTAAAAACTTACAGCTTGTTACTTGCCTCTTAAGCTGTATACAGGAAAGGTGCACTTACTAAACAAAGGCAATTTGTATGACCAGAGAGGTGTGGTATAATCAGTGATCTGGGTACAAAACATTTAACTAACTGTTAATCTGTGTTTTCATCTGGATTTTTAAACTTTTGAACACGAGACTGAATTGCTGTGCGTCAAGTTGCAAGGCACATTTTTAGGCCAAATTATTATATAGTTCATGTGCACGCATATCTAAATGTAAGCAGAATATCAATTACTATAGTAGCATTCAGAGTCAAGCAATCACGGTGTTTTCTTATTAGCACACCACAGCAAGTTCTATTTAAATTTTTATAATTTTTAAATGGGGTTGAACATGATTTGCATGTCTGGTGAGATGGAAACTGGAGACACTGGGCCAAATCAAAATTCAGAAAGTCAATCCAGCTATTGAAAAGTATATGACACAAGTATCCTTCCACATTAGAATACTAAGCTTCAGCCTTACTCTTGCACAAAGATGCTCCCAACAACTACAGCCAGCTTTTTAGGCTTGTACACTGTCACAAATCAATTTCTTCTGGGAGGTCTACTGGCTGATGTGATTAACTGAAACTTGCCATTTTCAATCACATGTAAGTCTGCTATGACAAGACACAAAATCCCCAATGTAGCACAAAGGCTTGTTCAGCTATCCAGACATAAGATTTTATGTAGTGCATAAAAGTGTAGGTCTGGACTGCAAATTTTTCACAAACACACAGTCCTTATTGTACTTTGTCAAATTAGTTGTCACTTAATTTCAATATTTCTATCTGCATTCAGATAAAAATACCTAGCTTAATTTATCAGAAACACAGGAGAAAGTGTGAACAGGCACTAATGAAGGCCTAAACAGAGCCAGTCTCTTCTCTCACTGAGGCATATAGCCCCCTTGTCTCACAGTCTGCGGGAGGTAACTTTTTGGCATTTCATCAACCAACATTGGATTTCCTTCCACTGTTTCAGATCTCACAGTTTGTCCTTCAGTACTTTCCTGTAAAACATCTGATAGAGCAGCTTCCTGGGTATTTTTTTCCAGCCCAAGGCCCAACGGCTGTGAACTCTGACCTGAGATCTGCAACTGTGCAAATCCAACAAGATCCCCCTCATTAGCATGAATAATTTGCTTTGTTCTTTCAAAGCATGGCCTGTCTGTGTTGGTTTCATCCTGACCACCATTTTGTTTGAAATAATGCTGCCTCTGTGTTGTACTGTCACCTCCTCCAGCTTGATCCTCTGATCTCTCTTCTGAATCTAGTAGTGGCTGAGTTGACTCAGACCTTGAAAAGACTTGTACAGGTGTTTGGTCTCTGTAGCCATTAAGTACTACAGTTGAATACTGTACAGTGCTTGAAGTGTTTTGTGTAGTTTCACCTTCGTCGCTGTCAGAGACGCTTTGCCTAGGAGAAGACATGCACGAGGATCCTCCAATACCACTGCTGTGCCCTTCTGAAGTACTTTTTTCCTTTTTAAGCAAGTCAAATGGTTTTAGATCTTGTTCTGAAAAAGACTTCTTGTCATCAGCTTCTATTTCTACAACGCTTACATCTGTAAAGCTGCCTTCTGGGTACATCTGATCTTTGGAACTAAAGTTATGCTGAAAGAAAGAGATGAATGTTGCCTAAGAGGAAGGTTATTTAAAAATCAAACCCCCCATTAAATACAGGAATTTTTATTCTGTAATTGTTTCAAGTTTCTTCATATAAGTTTTCTCCTTACTAAGTTTGGCAGTATGTCCAAATTATCTGTTACAAAATGAAGAATGTATTTTTGTTCCCAAAACACAGTCTTAATTATGCAGCTATTCTAAAACCATAGTGGGTGTGCAAGCTTTGTTCTAACTGTAATTATTCTTTAAAGCTGTAAACATAGAACCATTTGCTGTGTAGCACAGGAACATTCTTTGAGGCCATACATACATTACTTCCAATAATGTATTCAACATCACAGCAGTTCTTTATAGAAGTTAGCCACAGTTTATTGCACAGAATTTGCTATGTCATTCACCCCACATGGGGCAGAAATCTTGCTGCCATCTCCTCATCCATGAGGAACTCTTAGAACTTTCTCTCTCATTCATGACATAACTGTGCAAACAAGTCACTTCAGGGTTTTAAGAATGGGAATCATGAATACTGTTTACTTAATCCTGATTTCCTGTAAATGAGTAACATAATTAGGACATGACCCTTCCAACTGGTAAACTGAATATAATTCACAATGCTCTATGCTGTGAACTTGTGCTAAGGGCCATGCATTTCTAATCTATTGATACAATAAAGTTTTCTAACCATATCATAATCGCAATGTCATGAAACTTAACACTGGGTTTTTTTCCCTTGAAATCCATGTGTGCTAGAAGACAGAAGACTCCCACTGGCTAGTCCGAGATGTTTATATGGCTTATATAGTTTATAAAGATGAGCATTACCTTAGCTGGAACTTGAGGAGACCACTGAGCAATGTTACTCTTGGATGGATCAGGGACAATAGGCCAGATATGCTTTTTAATTCTGTAAAGGATTAAAAACAGAGTAACATTACAAGATGAACTTCCCAAATTCCTATGTTGATAGCAAGTACTGCATAATCCAGAACACCACTCCCTTACACAGCAATTTTGCAAGAGTATTTATTTCCAAATAGGAATTCTTCCTGCACTTCTTTACATCTTTGTATGAAGCTGTACTACTTAGCAAAACACAGCACTGCACTTGTGACTCTTTCACACATTAGATATAGCCATCCAACACAAAGCAAATCAATAAATGTAACAGTTAGTGAGGGATTTTCAAATTTACAGCACTCTAGAATCTACAGAGCAATTATTTATCTAAAGTTTATGATGCAGGTCAGTATAAAAATACACTGTTGCTTATTTAAAATAACGATGAATACCACAGCTGTCAAAATCTAAGCCAGCTTCACAGCTAAAAATAAAGTGAAAGTATTTGAAGAAAAACTTGCTTGGTCTTTTGTAACTCTAAACTCTAAGAATGTAACAACTGTTACTTAACAATAAAAGTTTCTGTAGAGAAATCATCCCCAACCAATCTAACTTTGAAACTGATGTATCTCTCCTGCTCTCTTATAAACAGGCTCAACAACAGATCCTCTGTAGTAGAACTCTGAAGAACATTGCAAGATGGGCTTTTCAACTGATTAAGAACAGATTTTAGGAGCAGCAGGGAGGTCAGAAGGAAAAGAGCACAAAATGCCATCTTTAATTAGAAATTAAAGATAGTTCACTGGGGACATGGGAGAGGTGATACTCCTTACCAGGGAAAACACTTCAGCAGTAAGCTCTCAGCTAAAGCCACAGACAAGAGCTCTGGGGTAGAGGGAGCAGGAGGAGGCAGGATGTTTCCCAGCAGATAGTAAACAGACACACAGTTTGACTGAGGTTATGCAAAGCAGGTAAATAAGATGTCTGCCTACTTTTTTTGGCTGTAAAGCTTGCTAACACTGTAAAATTAAATAGCTCAAATACAGCCAGAAAACAGATCTTCTGTGCTTCACAAACTAGAGACCATCATTCCACTCTCATATGATGACTAAGAAAACACCACAGACAGTATATCCTGATCAAAACCTAACAAACCTAATCCTGACCAAATCTAGCAAGAAAAGCAGCAATTTCCTTGCAGGACTGAGTCATGGAACATTTAGTTTGCATGTCAATAGTTAACAGTAAGAAATTAGTATCAAAAGAGGCCCTGACTTCTCAAGGAAAACAAGAAATACACCAATCAATGTATGCATCTTTTACCTTCTTTTTCTGATCTAACTGTAGATTATTTACTTGTTTGTATTGCATTATGGCCACCTGTTATGCCCAGAAATATCATAAGCATAAGAGAAAAACCTCATTTATACTTACAAGTCACGTTTGTTGAAGCAGAACAAAACTCCAAGGAGCACAATCAACAGGAATGCTAGACACACAGGTACAACTATGGCTTCAATTTCTCCTTTCCCTGAAGAAAACAAAGAGAAACAGTTATAGCCCATTTTGGCATCTAAGGAAAGCAGCAGCACACATTCCCAAAGGGACAAGGAGAATCTGGAACTGAATACAGCTGCAGCACTCAGTTTTAAGCTTCACCTTCCAATGCATCTTTTCACTATATAAAAATAGCCTGTCGGTAAAAACATGAAAAACTGTTGCAACAATCTAATGCCTTGCATCAATAAAAAACACAGGTTGCTTTAGAAGCTGTAATACTGATGGAGTAAGTAACTTTACAGTCTGAGCAGATAGGACAATAACATCTATGTGAATTCATGTCTGGTCCAGGTGTTTCAGTGGCCTACTGGTTGCCGTAACAATATCACATTCAAATAAGTAATGTCACTAGTCATCCATCAGTTTATTCTGCACATGAAAATATCTTTTGCCTGCAAACACTTAAGGTTGCATTACTGTTATTTATTCCTTCCAATGTTATACACATTGCCATGGTTTGAGCCCAGTCAGCCTAAGCACCACACTGCCACTTGCTTACTCCTCCCTGTGGTGGGATGGGGCAGAGGAAGTATAACAAAAGGCTCTTGGGTTGAGACAACGACAGGGAGGGCTCACTCAACAATTATGGTCACAGGCAAAACAGACTCAACATCAATTTAATTTGTTACCAATCAAATGAGAGTAGGACAATAAGACATAAACCCAAATCTTAAGAACTTCTTGCCCCCACCCCTCCCTTTTCCTAGACTCAGCTTTGCTCCCAATTTCTCTACCTCCTCCCTCCCCAGCAGCACAGGGGACAGGCAATGGGGGTTGTGGTCAGTTCATTACCCATTGTCTCTGCTGCTTCTTCCTCCTCAAGGGGAGGACTCCTCACACTCTTCCCCTGCTCCAGCATGGGGTTCCTTCCCACAGGACACGGTCCTGCACAAACTGCTCCAGTGTGGGTCCCTTCCACAGGATGCAGTCCTTCAGGAACAGACTGCTCCAGCACAGGCTTCCCATGGAATCACACTGTTCTTTGGACACATCCACCTGCTCTGAGTGGGGTCCTCCAGGGGCTGCAGGTGGAGATCTGCTCCCCGTGGACCTCCATGGGCTGCAGGGGCACAGCCTGCCTCACCATGGGCTGCACCAGGGGCTGCAGGGGAATCTCTGCTCCAATGCCTGGAGCAACTCCTGCCCCCTCCTTCTCCACTGACCTTGGTGTCTGCAGAGTTGTTCCTCTCATATCTCACTCCTCTCTCCACTGCAGCTTTTCCCCTCTTAAATATGTTACCACAGAGGTGCTACCACCATTGTTGATTGACTTGGCCTTGGCCAGAGGTGGGTTTGACTTGGAGATGGGGAAGTGTCCAGCAGCTTCCCACAGGAGTCATCTCTGTAGCCCCTCCCTTGCTACTAAAACCCTGCCACACAAACCGAATTCTTAATTAAACCTTACAGAATGCTTAGGGAAGAGCAACACTATACAGCAAAAAAATATAAAAACCTGCTAAATCTAAAGTGCTTTGCACAACTAAGTTCGGTTAATGCTGTTGCTCTTACCATTACAAATAGGAAGCTGAGCATACAATACATTTAATTATTCAAAATGAGTCTCTGCAGAGAACTGTAGCAAACTAGTAGTGGTATGAATGAGAATGCAGAAGCTGAGGAAGGGTTTTAAGAATGGCATGTGCTGACTGGCACCTAGATTAGCAGATCAAGATCCCAGCACACCTCTGCATCTTCTCAGGACACCTGTATCAGGATAATAAAGGCCAACCTACCTTCAGATTAAAAAAAAGACTCTGTACTCTTTGAGACCAGGGTAGGAGCTATCAGACACCAGAACAGATGACAAAGGCACTGTCCTAATGACTTTACACAAAGTTGGGGCAAAAGAATACTGCAACCTAAAGTATACACAAAACATCCAAAACCACCATGTTTGCCAACATAAAAGAACAATCCAGGAGACCTGCAGAGGACAGCTTGTCCTCTGTACAATCAGAAGAATAAAAGCACCTTCCCCTCCAATCAGATCTTGCACAGAGCCTTGTTATACTGCTGTAACATTACTTCCTATTTCTACTAATTGTGCTGCTCTTCCTTACCAAATTTTTGTGTAGTAAATGTAAAATCAGGGCCACTCCTGCCTCCTTCATCTGTGTATGCCATCATCCGCACAGTATACAGTGTGTCACTGGTTAGAGAAGAAAGGGTATACTCTGTCTTGGAAGGATCCACTGTCACAGCTAAAGAGAGGAAAAAATTTATACTAGTTTTCTGCACAATTTATTACATCTCCACAAACACAGTAACATTAGAACATCATGTCTTCAGATGTGCAAGAAGTTTTAGTAGAACGCATGGCTGTATGGAACATACAGTACACAGAAAGACCACAAACTTACAAACTTGTACAAGAAATGCTGAAATTTGGTTTTTTTTCTGCTCAAGTGTTTGAATTTAGTCTCTTTCTTGATGATATTTTACATGTTAATTTCCTGGGGTTCTTTTTCCCTCAGAATGCAGCTACAAACTAAGCTAGTAGTAAAGTTAAGGCCTAAAGGTCTCTAATAAGCAGAATACATGGCTAACCAGAAAAAAACATGGTTAACTAGAAATTACAAGTAGGGTAGGCACTTCCAATTTAAGCAAATCTAAAAAGAAAACTTTTGATAGGTCTAGCTCTCTGTTAAAAGCCTGCAGGTCATACACATTACTGTGGACTAAAATGCACTTCAAACAAGATGTTTTATACCAGTAATATATTGATCTAGACTTCCAGGAGGATTAAAAATCCCCCCCTTTTTTAAGGCTTTATCATAGGTAAATGCAGTCAACTCCTTTACATCTTGAACAGTCTTGCTATACCAACTCATCCTGTATTTAGAAAGAAAGATGGAAACACAATACCCACAAATCAGCTTTCATAAACTAAACTCAGTACCCTGTTATACACAGACCGCATGGTGTGAATTCTTTGTTAGGGACTTTTTATGTTCAGTATGGAGGAGAGCTATGCCTCAGACATCAGCCTGATGTCATCAGAACAGACTGGCATCCATGCTCGATTATGTATCTTGTTTTCCAGGAACATGTATTAGGAAGGAGACAGATGGAATACTCAATACCACAAAGCACTTCTCTGCTTTCTGTTACCTGTTTCGTTTCCATCGACAGTTTTGTAAAATATGGTGTAACTTCTGATAAATCCATTTTGTTCATCCACTGTGAGATGGTTCCATGTCAGAACAGCTTCAGCTTTTCCTACTTTTTTGGTCTGAACAGTTGGTCCCTTTGAAGGACCTGTAATGGGGAGATGAAGAACAGTTTCTGTTGGGCACCCTCACATCCAGAGCAGCAGTGTATTAATGAGCACTGAATTGCTACTGCATAAGAACTTCAATGGAATAGCTGGACTAACTCATCTGCAAAGCACTATTTTCAGACAACTTTAAAAGAGAAACTTCCAGGAAAAAAAAGATATGAAAGACAGTAATCAGACCAATTGAAGTTAATTAGTCTTGGCTTCGTGCTTGAAATTTAAAATAAATCAGCACAGAAATTACTATACTGATAACAAAAACTCATGCCAAACTATCTGATAAAGGTTGGAAAAATGGGAAGAGCCAGTCACAGATATCTGTTTAACTCCTAAATACTGTTAATAAGCAGAATGGATGTTAATAGAAGGGACAAGATGAATTATGTCAGATGACCCTCAAGAGCAGGAGCAATTTTCATTACACAGTCACATTAAAGCAAAGGTCTCATTATGTTTAGTCAAGAAAGTCAGTTTATGTGCTCCAAGATGAGTATTTTGTACTTACGATCCTGCTGAAGATAAGCCTTCACAGACTGTCCACTTCCCTGACCATCAGCGTATAGAGGGTACACAGTTATCAAGTAACACTTGAATGGCTTTATATCACCTAATAAAGGGAATTTAAAATGTGTTGTTTCACAGACAGTCAAATTCCTCATCATCCTTCTCATTCACTTCAGATACAGGGTTCTGGGTTTTGGCTGTTTATCATTAGATGCACTTGCACCTAGTGCAGCTGACTATTTTTCACAGAGCTTATTGACATACTGCTCTAAAATATTAGCTACAGTAACAATACAATGGTTCACATTCAAATGTTGAATTTAATACAGAGACTTCATACAAATATGTTTTTTTCTGATTTATTTTAAATAAAAAGCCTTTGTCTGCAGCACTGAACCCCAAATTTATTGATCTAAGCTACTGATCATAATCTGAAAAGAACTGTAAAGCTGATCAAGTTCCATTGTTTGAACTGAAAGAGGGATCAGAGAATTTGATTTTGAAGGAACTCAGCCTTCTCACTATTTTAATGGTTTCCAAGAACGAGAAGACTAAAAATAAAATGCAGATAGAACCCTTGCTGTTACATAATAAAAGTTTCAAAATCCAAGATTAGATACAGTTTTGTACTTGCCAAAAATATACAGATACTTTGACACGATAAACTAAGAGAAACTCTTGTCATTATCCCAGAATACTGTTCTACAACACAATTCTAGTCAGCAAGAGGACGTTCCTCACTTTGAGAATACTTAATAGGTCTTTAGAGTGTTCTACAAAGTATTTGTAAACTTATAAGCTAAATACCTTTTAAGTATGTTCCTTGAACATTTCCTGGTTCATTCTGCCATTCTATGATGCAGTCTGAGCTGTTGGACACCAGACACCATTCAATCACATATTTAAGAACATAACTGTTAGGAGCAGTCCACCCCACCCACAACTTGCCATCTTTAGGTAGTGTTCTAACACTCTTCACAGGAGCTGTGATGAAAGAAAACAGAAAAGTGATATATATTGACAATTTCTCCACTAGATATTCATAATAATAGCTAGTTTTTCAAACATGGATACTTTTTGGTTATTGTAATAGCGACAATTTTACAGAACCTAAGTAATTTTCTAAACTCTGGAAGCTTACATCTGAATCTTTATATCAGAGATCCAAAACAAGTAGTATTAGGCTGTTTAAAAACTGGAAATTAGACTCAGCTTCTCTGTTCTCAAACACAGTAAGCTGACTTAGTAAAGAGACATCATGTTGCTCGCAAAAGAAAGGTTCTATTTCAGAGAGAAATCAAACCTTGAGACACCTCTAAATTCCCATTCTAATCCTCACACTCATGTACCTTACCAAGTACTTCTGGCTGCACTGCTACTGTGAATTAGTTCACCTAATAGTTTTAGAACCTGTGGTTCTCCCTTGGTGTTTACATTAAAAGCAGCATCTGTCCATATACTTATTTTTTGCTTCCTGTCCTGGTAGTGTTTGGATTGTCTAAGAGGAGGCTGGAAGTAAGGAGAAACCACAGCCTGTAGTTACTACTACTGAGCAATGAAAGGAACATAATAAAAAGGAACATGAACAGTAGGGAACAGTGGAAGCAGGTAACAAAGCAACCAGGAAAGATATTGAAAATGTGGGAGAGGGAGACTGGGACAAGAACAAAAAAGGGGCAGGGAGGAGATCGAAAGCAGAAGGAGAACAATGGTAAGATGGTACATACATGAAGTAAAGGATGCTTGCTTCCCCAACCCTTTAATTTTTTAAAAAAGAAAATAAAAATGCCTGCTATGTTAAGAACAAAACAACAGGTAATATACTGCACAGTAGCTCCAAGGATCAAAAAGAACAGCAAAATAGCAGCCACAGCTTCACATGAACCTGTGAATACATAAATTCGCACACTCCCTAGTTTACAAATGGTAGTATAATTATAAGGCGTAAGACTGTAGATACATTCAGTAATACTTTAATTATGTGTCCATGTAAAAAGCTACCATTTTGCAATACTAAAGATTTATAACAAAAGCCATGCAGATGCATTTGAAAGCAACATTACTAGGACACTAACCTTTTGAATTACTTGCTGGGATAAGTAAAACTGATGGAGGGGATGCCCCAGCTCTGTTATGGGCAATCACAGTCACTTCATAAGTTCCATTTGGCAGCTTTAAGGTAAGGTTGGTGGTATTAACATTGTATTTCTCTGCTAGACTGGAGAGAGGTGATTTAGATCTGACAGTTACTTCATACTGGAAGATTACTCCATTGGCTTCAAACGGCTCCAATGCCTGTTAGAAACAAATCTTTGATTAGACTGATACTGAACAAACGTGACTTCACCTTTAATGTCTTTGATGCACAATTTAAAAATCTGAGAGCAAGACAAGTTACATAGACCAAACAGCTGCATATTTAAGGAAAATGCAAATAACCTGTGTTCCATTTCTGTGAAGCAGTAACGTCCAGAACTATTTCTCGTTTATGTGACTTTACAACACAGTGACATAAGAACACAAATGCAAAACAGCCAGTTTAGTTTTATTATACGTGGAAAAAATACTGTTTCTGTGTTATCTAATAACACAGAAAAATACTATGTTTTTCTGTAACATAGTTTTCTGTTAACTGTAACTTAAGAGAAAATTGTTGAAACTGTAAAGTAACACCAGTTTTCCAATTCTAAGCTAAATAATGTCAGAATTGGCATGTGGCATATGAGTTACATCAGAAAATGATGCTGCATCAATATACATGTAACTTCACACAAGCCATGTAGTAATAGGGAGAAAGTAATAATAAAGAGACAGCTAGATCAAATGTGACAAAGTTCACAGACCAAAAGAAAGCAGGAGATGGGGACTGACCGTAATTGCATTCACTTTCTCAGCTTGGGACTAATCAGGCAACTAGACACAGCAGACTACTGCATGCAAACATGCAGTGCTGTATTTAATAAGTCTGGCCTCTGGAATTTCCCTAGGCTTAATGGATTTTGCAGCTGGAGTATCCCTCTCCAGACAGTGTTACAGAAGTTTCAGGATACAGCAGAAGGCATAACATGAAGGTTTACTTTGTTCCAATTGAAAGTTTCTAATTCCACAGACTGCTTCAGGACAGCAAGCCAGGAATCTGAAAGTGGATTCTGTATACACTGGATCACAGATATGTGTCAGTTAACTGACAGCTTTTACATCTATACTTTTAATTTTTCATAACTATTTATTTTAATAGTACTACTAAAGTAATTTCTCCTATCAATATAACCAGTACTGTCCCAGCTACCTACTCAAGTTTGTGAGGTAAATTTTGCCACTTAAAAAAAAAAATCATGTTTTTAAAAGAATGCTCAATTCCTGCAACTTATCATGTTGCTTTACCTTCCACATCAGATGCACAGTCCAGAAAGCTGGTGAGTGACATGCAGCAATGCTCCTCCATATAGGTGGTCCTTTAGATGGCTCTGATGAAAGAAACAACGGTTAATAGTAGAAATATTTTTATTTAATCTGTTTGAATTCATAAACTGACTATCATTAGATGCTTACTGCTTTTTTTTTTTTAATAAAAGCATATACAAGCAGTGTTTCCTTAGTTCCTCAAAGAAAATAAGACTTGGTATATTAAGTGGAACACATGCATGGAAAGACTTCCTGAAGGGATAAGCAAAACACCAGTTCTGCTTTAAGTGTACAGTTTCAATATAACTGAGAGTCACCATGCTGACCATCTGCAACAACAGGCTTACGATTGCAGTGCTGAATGAGGTATGACCAAACCTACACCATGCAGCCTGTGTCCAGAGGCTCAGCCCTGCACATCTGTATACTGCAAGCATTGTTACGGTCTGTAGCTGCAACTCTCCCTACCCCTCGGTATCAAGTCACCTAAAAAAGGAAAGTGCAGAACAAGGAGACAAATTTCTCCTGCCAGAATTCCCCAAGTTTCCTATATCCTTTATACTAAAAAGGGTAACAGAACTGCAGTACCTTTGTGCAGTACTACAATACCTTCTGGCATCAGTACTGTAAAAATTTCAAGTGGTATGTCCACTATAAATTTCATTTCGATGTAGAATGAATCAATCTATTACAGTGCATAAAGCAATAAGAAGTGGCCAATCCTTTGAGAGGGCCTTAGCCCTAATAGAAAGATGATCTTAAAATGCATTTACATTTATAATCTTGCTAGACTGTTATCTTCTCTGAGAGTTCTTTTATTTCATATCAGTCATGAGTTTTTGGCTGTTTTACCTCCTAAAAACATTATCAAGTCTACAGTGTGTATCTTGTCTCTTACGCTTTACTTTAGGAGGGGAGGAGAAGTGGAAATTGAGGCAAAGGGAGCTCTTAACAACCTCACTGGAGTACCCTGATTTGATTCATGTGAAACAGAAGCAATTGTACATCTTGCTGAATATAGATGACAAATGCAACATGATCGGCCTCATGTTCATTTCCTACTATAACACCTTTGTTCTGAGACTAAAATAAAACACAGGTACTTAATCATTCTAGCAGTGTTTTTGCAAAGCCAGCCATCACAGCAGAACAGCACCACAGTCTAAACAGGCAGGCAGTCCCGAAATCCTCATTGCTAAGATTGAGATACTAACCACAGAAAACAAAACCATAATTAGGAGTTGAAAAGAAGTGACTAAAATATTGAAAGAATATTTTAAAGTATCTCCCCTAGAGAAAGTGAATTTTGTGTAGAGCAGAAGAAATAGCATTATGCACACATAAATTCCATTTTGTTTAAATAAGTAGGGTATACACTACAATCTTTTTCTTACTTCTACAATATAAGATG
Organism: Strix aluco; assembly: GCF_031877795.1. Classification (NCBI taxonomy): domain Eukaryota; kingdom Metazoa; phylum Chordata; class Aves; order Strigiformes; family Strigidae; genus Strix; species Strix aluco. Next base: position 82,870,806 of record NC_133971.1, read on the forward strand.
ACATGTGAATTCAATCAAAACTCATTGTTGGAAACTCAATTAGGGTAAATACGGAAGGATTTCTGATCTAGCATGCTTAGTTAAAGCTCCAAGCATAATGTGGTGTTTTGACAATGAAACCTCTATTGGTTTAACTCTGTTTCAAGATATGCACTGAAATGCTGCACTAAACAGACTGTGTAAGAACAGGGCACCCTGGAATGCATTAAGAAACAGACAGGATGTTACAGAAAGGAATGCAAGCAGTAAAGGCTAAAGCACATTTAAAAAACCAACAAAACCAATGAGGCTGACTTAGAAGCTAAACAGATATCACAATGTATTTGTAGTAGTCGGAGGGAATAACAGATTCCCTATTGGGTATCAAGCACACAACCAGAAGGTCCATTCATTGGTTCCATATGGGGTAGGATCAGTACTGGCCAGAAACAAAGTCAGTCTTGCAGGCTATCAAAGTAGAAATGAAAGTAGAAATGAAATGGAAAAAGGCCCAAGCTAAAGTAGTTTCACTTCTCACGATACTAGAATTGGAAGAATTTCTAACTGATAATAACCAAGTTCCTGGAAAAACAAGACAAAATCCCCACATCATTTAAATCTCTTTAAAGTCAGAAATTGGCAAGTGATTCCCAATGTTGCTGCTACTGATGATTCAGGAGGAAACCAAACAAGCTTTTAAAATCAAATCCTTAATCACTATTTGGAGGTACAAAGTAGATGTTTCCTGATAAGGATTATGTATTAGAACAATTGCCAAAAGATTTCAAAACTGCCAGAATGTTTACATTTCTCTTCAGCATCATGACTGTACAGTTTCTGCCTTTGCATTTAAGGATTCCGTTGAAACTTCACTTGATAGTTACAGTACTTAACACTTGGAAACATAACACTTGGATAAAACCAAATGGAAATACAGAAGTATACCTTTCTGAATACAGTACTGGTAAATACACCTGTATCTTGGTAGCTTGCTAATGAGACAAACACCAAATCTTTTGAATGCAAGCAGATGTGGAATCTCCCAGGATATAGGTCCAACAGTCTTAGACAAAGCACAACATCTGAAAGTTTTATAATTTGATTGAGGGCAATAACAATGGTATAAGTGTCCAGTGTCTGCTTGTTTAACTTAACCTTTGCAATAGGCAACTGTACAGCAAAAAACATGACTAAAATTTTGGTACAGGTTTTGCCAAAATTGCAACCTGAAGTCCCTTGTCTGAGCCTGACACTTTGTAGAAAACAGATCAGAGAACTATGGACCTTAGGAGCTCCTTTCCTACTTCAGTTATCCCACTATTCTATGAAT